>NC_136606.1:3816937-4416937 GCF_910589615.1 Taurulus bubalis
TGAATTTGACGAAGTCGTCGGAAGCCGAGCGGCTTTGAAGACAGGGCGGCATCATATATTTATGGCTTCAGATGTACAGCAGACTCCACTTTGCATCGCACATTGATTATTTTCTACAACGGCCGTGTTCTTTCCTGCGTGAGTGCCGGCGCCCCGCGGTGAGAACAGCCGGTCGACATCGTGAACTCAAACAAAAGCACTCGCTCGGGTTCACGCAACGAAACCACTTTGAGATGCATTTATGTTTGGGCTGGAAATAACTACGAGAATCCAGTCCGAGGATTGAGCGTCGGTATCGGACTCGAAGGGGCGGGACAAAGGGTTGTCATCTGCTAGAAAACTGTGAGAAAATATGAAACATTTCCCCTTTTTTACATCTACTTTCATCACCTCTACTGGGGTCGACTGACCTCGCTGGACTCATTGGCGCGACCGCACGACTTAATGCACTTTTTAAAAAAAGATCAAGGCCGGTATCTTGAAGGTGGATTACAACCACCGGGTTCCCTTCATCCTCCCTCAGTCTGAGTCAGGGCTTCATCCCCACTTTCATGAAATGAGGAATAAAATGAGCATTTCCTTGATGACGTGCAGCATTTAGTTAACAGGAAGTAACGTCTCGTCTAAACGGGATAAAAGACGCCAAGTGGGGTTTTTTTCACAGAGGAAACCGATTCGGAAAACACTAATTAATCCGTGTTTTATGACGGATAGCAGCGTTTACCGGAAACAACGCCCGAGAGAGAGAGACGAATGGTGGAAAATAAACGAAAAGTATGTGTATCAGTCAGTATGCAACCCTGGAAGTGTGCCGTTCGGCTCAATTCCCATGCATCGCTTCCAGCAGCACACGTTTAATTATGACTCACAACAAGAGATCGCGTCTGTCTGAGTTTTCAAACCACTATGCAGCCGGGGATTTTCCCAGAAGTCATGTGGTTGACAGGAAAGCGGAGCTCCCACCTCCTGTCCGTCCATTTAGAGACGCCTCAGCCGTGGGGAAATTGATACTCCTTCCATCTAGCACTTAAATAATATAATTGCACCGTTGGTACGTGTGAAACGGTATCGTGTGACTACCTATTGGTCAATTTGGACAAGAACATCACAGCCAATTAGCCGCCACACTCCCAGACCGCCCCTCCCTTTTAAATCCGGAGCCCCCGTATCGACAAACGCCGAAGGGGATTAGCGCTCTGGGGTGCGAGGACGGGTTGATGGTTACGGACGATTTGACGCCGCAGATGCCCCCAAAACCGCAGAGGAATTACTTTAATGGACGTGAGCAAAAGAGGGGGCGGGAAAGAAGAAGAAAAAGGCTAATTATTTCCCCCCTTCACAGTCCTTTGATTTCCTCCCTCGGGTCATCAGCGGTGATTGATTCCTTTTGTGCGACCGATGATGGAGTTTGACTTTAAAGTGAGTATTCTCGTTAGAGCCAAACGGAGGATGCCGATACTCAGATCCGGCTATATTCACTCGGTCATGCACTCAAACAGAGTTAAAGATCACTGCAATGAGCATTTTATGTTGGATTTTTTTTTTGTCTTAAAATCGCAACAGCCTCATTATCAACTTCAAATCCTAAAAGATAAGATATTCAGTGCGTGCCGATAGATATTAGTCTGCGTACGAAGCAACAGGACGTACTGTGCAGCGCAGCACTCAGCAGAGATTAAGACGTGTACTTGACACATCCAATTTAGGAAGCAACACACTGGCAAACGCCGTGTGTGTGTCAGGCCTCTCTGTTGCTGAATATTCATGAACGCAACCAGGGAGATATTGACTGTTTATATAGAGGGCGTCTGCAGGCCTACCGGGGGTAGCATACTTAATCGCTTTTGCACATTTCCATCTTCTCGCTGGAAGAAGATGATGACTCCGTTCCTTTTTCTCTTTGAGGTATTTTTTATTTACACTATCAGTGCTCTGGTTGGGAACGGGCCGACGGCATTGATGCTTTCTCCAGGAACCTCTCATCCAAACCATTTCACACCTGACCCCGACCTTCTTCTGGTCCTGAGGAATACTCCAGCAGAGGAGGAATACTCCTGCAGAGGAGGAATACTCCTGCTGAGGAGGAGGAATACTCCTGCAGAGGAGGAATACTCCTGCTGAGGAGGAGGAATACTCCTGCAGAGGAGGAATACTCCTGCAGAGGAGGAGGAATACTCCTGCAGAGGAGGAGGAATACTCCTGCTGAGGAGGAGGAATACTCCTGCAGAGGAGGAGGAATACTCCTGCTGAGGAGGAGGAATACTCCTGCAGAGGAGGAGGAATACTCCTGCAGAGGAGGAATACTCCTGCAGAGGAGGAGGAATACTCCTGCTGAGGACGAGGAATACTCCTGCTGAGGACGAGGAATACTCCTGCTGAGGACGAGGAATACTTCTGCTGAGGAGGAGGAATACTCCTGCTGAGGAGGAATACTCCTGCTGAGGAGGAATACTCCTGCAGAGGAGGAGGAATACTCCTGCAGAGGAGGAGGAATACTCCAGCAGAGGAGGAGGAATACTCCAGCAGAGGAGGAGGAATACTCCTGCTGAGGAGGAATACTCCTGCTGAGGAGGAGGAATACTCCTGCAGAGGAGGAGGAATACTCCTGCAGAGGAGGAGGAATACTCCTGCAGAGGAGGAGGAATACTCCTGCAGAGGAGGAGGAATAAACCAGCAGAGGAGGAGGAATACTCCTGCAGAGGAGGAGGAATAAACCAGCAGAGGAGGAGGAATACTCCTGCTGAGGAGGAATACTCCTGCAGAGGAGGAATACTCCTGCACAGGAGGAGGAATACTCCTGCTGAGGAGGAGGAATACTCCAGCAGAGGAGGAGGAATACTCCTGCAGAGGAGGAGGAATACTCCTGCTGAGGAGGAGGAATACTCCTGCTGAGGAGGAGGAATACTCCTGCTGAGGAGGAGGAATACACCTGCTGAGGAGGAATACTCCTGCAGAGGAGGAGGAATACTCCTGCAGAGGAGGAGGAATACTCCAGCAGAGGAGGAGGAATACTCCTGCAGAGGAGGAGGAATACTCCTGCAGAGGAGGAGGAATACTCCTGCAGAGGAGGAGGAATAAACCAGCAGAGGAGGAGGAATAAACCAGCAGAGGAGGAGGAATACTCCTGCAGAGGAGGAGGAATAAACCAGCAGAGGAGGAGGAATACTCCTGCTGAGGAGGAATACTCCTGCTGAGGAGGAGGAATACTCCTGCAGAGGAGGAGGAATACTCCTGCTGAGGAGGAGGAATACTCCTGCTGAGGAGGAGGAATACTCCTGCTGAGGAGGAGGAATACTCCTGCAGAGGAGGAGGAATACTCCTGCAGAGGAGGAATACTCCTGCAGAGGAGGAATACTCCTGCAGAGGAGGAGAAATAAATGGAATGTTTTCATCAAAGTGTCAGCGCCACAGATTCACTACCTTGTGTTACTTTTGAAGAAAAAAAACATCTCTGACAGCATTTTGGCCGCCGTTTATGTTTAGAGCACAACCTACATATGTTGTGAAAGAGGGCTGTGAAATGCCTGAGCGCCGTGCTCTTGAGCTACTGGGCTGAGAGGCAGAATGCACTGGACTGAGAGAAAGGGGATGTACCAGAAGAGTAGAATAAAGAACAGAAATGTATGTTTGCCACATGATTCTGGGCAGGAGCAGCCGCCTCATAGGAGGCGGATGGAGGCTTTTCTTTCCTCTGATGCGGAGGACTCCACCGCCCCGATGGTGGGCATCGCTGTGGCGGCCCTATTGAGTGCTTTATAAAGACCTGCCCACCCGGGAAACCATCACAGCAACCACCAAAACAAAGATGGGGAGAGAGGAAAAAAAGAGAGGGGGACTCGGCTGGCTTACAGGAGATCAAACATTCTGCAGAACATTATCAGAGAGGACAAACCAGAACGCTGCACAGGGGTAATAACGTGTTTGAGGCGAGGCATCGTGGAGTAATACTCGGTCATTTGATGTGTAAACAACATGTAATTTATGTTGCACCGCTGGGATAAGCATGAGAAATATCTAGAACGCGACAACAACAAAAACACTCAACTTTTAGACTATTTCTGTATCATCTCTCAACCCATTTAACGCTCAACTGCTGCGGACAATCCCGTTACCGTGGAGCGCCACTCACCCAGTTCAGACATCTCCGGCACCGTGGCTACAAAGGGTCCGTCTGGAAATTTGGGTGCATTGTCATTGATGTCTTGTACTTTGATGATGAATTCCGACTTTGGTTCCAGCGCCTCCTCCGTGTAGCGGTCCAAGGCCTGCGCGTGCAGGACGTAGTGCGTTTTCCTCTCGCGGTCCAGGCTCTTGGCGGCGTGGATGTCTCCCGTCACTTCGTCGATGATGAAGATAGTCCCGGCTCCCTCCCCGCTCAGGATGTACCGGACGGATCCGTCGCCTTTATCCGAGTTGGAGTGAAGCTGCAAAAAAAAAGGGAAACCGGACATTGTGTGAATACAGAGCAAAAAAAAAAAGGTTTTAAAACGTGATTCTCAATTTGGTAAAATATACAATATCCAGATAGAGGCTGTAGGATGCATGCATGAGAGGGACCACTGTGGTGCACATATTATTATGGATGATTATATGCAATTAACAAATCAATGCTGGTAAATAGTTAATGTTTTTTCATTGAAATTCATCCTCTGAAATGTGAGGATTTCCTTTATATTTCTCTGTTTTATAACAATGTAAATACAATAAATGTTGGGTATTGGACTGGAAAATTGGCGTTGGGCATTTTTCTTCTCTATATGCCATATTTTTAGGATTACTTAAAATGAGCTCAATAGGAATTATTATTAAATGCTTTATTTGAAAAGGGGACAGCGCACATTAATACAAACATTTCAGGAAATGTGCCAGAGTTAGGCAAGAGGCTATTTTTCATCTGTAGTCCTGAGAGGCAGAAAAAAACAACTAGAAACAGGATTAAATATACAAGGTTATGAAATGTGGACGCTTTTAAAATGCGTGCACAAACAATGAACGATTGAGAATATTAAAATACATCGTATCCTCATTCAGTGGATAGACAACACAGAGGCTCACAGATGAATGAACTATGATTCACATCCACAGTGTAATCTCCACCGCGGCTATTTAAAATGACACAGCTCCATATAGCCGGAACCTTTGCAGCGCCACTGCACTGCATGCTGGTCCACAGCCCCCTTCTTTAGGATTCAGACAACTTTATTAAATACTCCCGCTCAGGAATCCATCTTTAGAGATTACGTTTTGGGTGAAATCCCTACAAGACGATTAAAAGGCGGGAAAGAGCGGCGCCCGGTTCTCACCGGGAGACGAGGGAACAAGGGGAGACGTTTCAGCCATAATTGATGCCAAGAGGATAACGACTTTCATGCCGATTGCTCAGCTGGGTTTGTAGTTTTAGACTTCATAAATATATTTTACAATACCACTGAATTTCCAAACCAGGGCGCCGTGGTAACATCATCATTTAGAGAACTTGGTTCTCATGAATAAAACATGTTCAGAGCGACAGACTTCTTTTTTACTTCTGATTTTTTATTTATTTTTTTCCTCAGACATGTGTCACACAGCTGAGCATAACAGAACAATCCATTTTCATTATGCACTGGCAACGCTTTCACATGCTGGTGCTGTTTTTGTTCATCATATTTGTACGTGCACGCCAATGTGTGCACGCCAATGTGTGCACGCCAATGTGTGCACGTCAATGTACTGCGAACACAACCTTTGAATTCTGAGTCAGTTTCGCCGCAAACAAGATTAATGCATGTCTTTGGAGAACGGAACACACAACACACACACAGAAAATTAATAATTCATAGCTCATGTTTGTGAGAAGTTAACATGTAACTCTCCCTCGCATTATTATATCTATATTTATACACACATACTATCGTAGTCTGGATAAAAATGGATATAATGTGTGCAAAATACCACAATGTAAAGGGGAGGGGGACAACATAACAAAACCATAAAAGAACGGCATGAAAAGGGGACTTTGAAGTGATAAATTCACAATTACCAGGTGGGTCACTGACTCTGATGCCAATTAGCAACATCTGTCAGATATAGCCGAGCTCAGCACTTTGATACGAGCGCTATCACAACAACGTCAACAAACTAACAAGCGGGGCCAAATCGTCTGTGACCGACCTGCAGGGGCATCAGTCAAAAGTAATAATAAACAAATATGTAAAGAATATAGCTCAGAAACAATAATTCCACAGCACAAATAGGACGAGCGGTGACAACCAATCACAGGGACGTGTTCTGGTATGAGCTCATCGTGTAATACAAGACGACCGCGTGAGGTAAGCGGACTCTAAAAGCCTCATTGGAGGAGAAGAGTTTCACATCATGCTGCAGTTCTACATTATGCTTTATGCATTTGCTGGACGATATATTGAGCCAGAATATTGTGCGATGAACGATATTATTGTCATTTTAAGACACCGATAAAAGCAAAACAATGAAAGTGCACACTTTCAAAGAGCAATTAAATGTTAATTCTCAAGAATAATTAGAAAAATATGAAAACATATGATTCAACAAACATGCATGTGAACACAACGGGCATTAAATATCAGGATTATGTCCATATATGGTATGATAAGTCGAGAGCCTGATTATTGAGCCTACTCCGCACATTCAGCAAAAGCGTGGAACTTCTGCATCGTCTTTGACTCTGAATAATTATTATTCCGTGATGTCACTGCTGGTCCTCTGATGAGGGATGTATCAGCGAGTGAGATGTAAACCAAACAGCATGAATGGTGACAGAACATCCTCCTGAACACGAGAACAAGAAACTCAAAGACACCGAGGAGGAGCAACTCGATAAAGCCATTTCCAACCACTGGAGGCAGTAGAGTTTCTTTGAAATGTTTTAAATGAAAAGAATATTAGGGTCTACAACAGGATCCATCGACCCCAGAGGAACAGTTCATGTGCCCTCTGTGTGTTAAACAGTCAGTTAGCCACATAGCTCGTTTGAGCTGCTGTCCAATATGAACTCAACATGATGCATCGCGTCATTTTACTTCATCTCTTTACACGCCTTAGGACAATGGTGCCTCATTATAGAGAGAGTAGGGCTGCAACTAACGATTGTTTTCATAATCGACTAATCTAGCGACAGTTTTTCCGATTAATCGACTAATCTAATGATGTTGGAATTTGAACTTCAAATAAACATCATCATAACAAATAAACTAAATAGTAATATAAGTTAAAGTGCAAATATGCTTTAAAAGTAAAGAAAAAGTACAAATAAAGTTTTAAAAGTCACTCAAAATAGCAATGAAGCCTCTGAAAGTGCAACATAACTAAAGAATAACTGAGCTGCAAGTGATATGCAAAGTCCAAAAGTAAAAAAATAGTCCAACCTACCCTGCAATTAAAGTGCAAGGGTTCAAAAGTAAATCAAAATGACTCATTGCAGTCCCACGTCTTGCTGCTCTCCTTCAGGGGAACACACACTTTACACACGTTTTAAAGTGTAATGCAGAAACGTGAGCGTGTGAATTTCTGATTATTCCGACTCCGCTCATGAAAGTGGAAGTGATCCCGACGGCTTGCTGTACGCCGGATTCTGGCAGGCGACCCTCACACAACCCTCTGAATGTGAGGAGCTGTTGTGGAATAATGAGGCAAACAACCCGCCGGTGGTTCGGTGACATGGAGGAAACACTCCTTCACATCCGACACGTCGACATCAACTCTGCACACAAAGCGTTCGTCACACGAAACATCACCGAGGAAACAAACCCTCCCACGTCTCAGCGTTTGGACAAGAAGGACTAAGTCGTTTATTCTTGGATAATTTGTTAGTTTAAGGGAATCTTGAAGCTCAGCCAAATGTTGACCTAATTTATATTGTGCTGTATTGTATAGTGACATCAACCGATGGCCCAGCTCTACATCCAATTGACACGTCAGGATTTATGTGATGTTTCTTCTGCAACGCTTGCAAAAAAACCTGCTGTGATTTAGTCGTCAACATTTAACCGCCGCCGTCCCCGAATGAGGACGCCGCTAAATAGTTTGAGTACAAACTGGAGCTGAAGACGAGTCCGTCTGCTTTGGCAGTGACCCAGATTGAGAAGCAATCAATCCTCGTACTGTTGCATTTGATTAAGGCCGTTCAACTTTGCACCCATTCATTGATCGATTGTCTGTTTGTTGCGTAATGATTTGCTATTTCAGCACGGATGATTCCTGCACTGCTATACATAGACATGACCGCCTGCACAGCACCTGTAAAGAGTAAAGGTCACATGTTCAGTGGAGAATAATTAGCTGGTGTTACCTTATTGACCCAGCCGTGTGTGTGTCGATGTTAAAGATACGCATCATGTGCAAAAGCGCCTCACAACTCACACACTGGGAAATTAAAACAACCCAGTCTTTCTTTTTCTTTTTCACTGGCCGTCTAGATCAGAAAACATTTGATTCAACAAGTCAATCCCATTTGGCTCTTGTTCCTTCGTCACATACGAGTCCATTACAATTTTATTTGGACCTTTTGGAACCGCGTGCATCAGCTGGCGTTCCTCTTCTCCTCCTCCTCATCCTCTTTTATTGGAGCACAGCTACCTTTTTGAAGTGCATTACATCCACCAACTGTTCCCTGCCCCTGCATATGGCAGCATTGTGTATGCATGAGTGTCCTCATATGCTGGTTAATCATATCCTTGTATGCAGACCTGCTGTACAGCACCACTAGTGCTGAAAACCTTTAAAAAGGGAGCACATCATGGACGACTCACTCCTCCTGAGCTTGTGCACATATGGCTTCTCTACCGTCCTGCAGACTGGAATAAGATAACCTTTGCAAAGGTGCACCATATTATTCCCACAAGCCGGTCAGAGCCGGCTGGATTTAAGAGGCGGGTCTTAAAGAGACAGTATTTAAGACGGAGAAGTGAATACAGGTATATTCAGGTAAACGGTCAAATAAAAAGAACGTGTTTCTTGGTTGTTAAAGCAGGTAAACATATTCTACTATTTTCTGCATTATTGTATTCTATTTTTTGCTTTGTAATGTTTTAAAATGAATGTTCTTAATTGTTTTTAAATCTTGTTTTCTTCTGCGTTATATTTCGATGCTTTTAATGGTTTTATGTGAAGCACTTTGAATCGCCTTGTTGTTAAAATGTGCTCTACAAATACACCTGCCTTGCTAGAAAACCCAAAAAACAACTAAAAGTCCCCTTGAACAATGAGTACAAGCCCTGAGGTAGAAAAGCTAATAAAAAAAAAAGCAGCACTGCGAGATTAAACGCAGCGCCATAAACAGACACAAGTTATTTAACAAGTTGAGCGGTGGAGAGATCTCGAGGCCACGGCTAATCAAAACCCGGACTAGCGAATGCGTTACTAATTAGAACGCCGGCGCTGATTGCAGACCCGACTCTCCGTGAGCGCCGCCTGCCCTTCCCCCGGTAAATACCAGGCCCGTAATTAGATGAGGAGTCAAAAGGTCCTGTTGAATCAGGTCGTTAATCAGTTGCTAATACAAAAACACAACCTCCAAAAAAAGCAAGGAATGAAAAAAATATGTTTACACGTTGGCGGTGTGGACAATTACGGCGTTTTGGCTCATTTCTGCCCCCTTTGAATTATAGATGTGGCGAGAGACGTTTTTGAAAAACAGTGGATTCCGGCGCCGACGCTGGTTTAATAATCAATTCCCTCGTGTAAATGACATCATTTAAATGCAGAGAACCAGACGGAGAGCGCCGCTATAACCACTTAGGAGGACGGATCCACTTCTGTCCGGCGGCGGCTCATAAATGGAACGCCGCCCCGCAGTCAGAGTGCTAATTTAGCCGTTGACTTCCTTCTGCGGGAGAGACGGTGAATCACGCTCGGCGGAGTGCGACCCCGACGACGACGCAGCCGCCCAAAATCTATCGCTGATAAAAGTGTCAACAGGCTGCGGGCCATTACCCAAAACATCACAAGCCAAAAAAAAAAAAAAAAAGTACAGCAGCGGCTGTAAAGAACAACACGAGGATGCTCAACAACTCAAACCTCGAACGAGCGATGAGGATTCACGCTCGATGGCGAGTGTTTTCAGGTGTTCTGAGGGTCTCGATTGCTTTCAAAACCCCCCTCATCTCCCATAATGCTCCATCGTGGTCCGATGTGTACTCAAGACAGACGCGTCCTACACACTGAAAATGAAAATAATCTGCTTTTTCTTTCGAATCAAACAGAGAAACTCATTTTTTTTAATATATTATGCAAATTAAACATGAAAACACACTTGTAATAGTATTTGGGGTGTAAAGGATTGCTATTGTAGGAAAGAAAAAAGGTAAAAAAGGTAAATGGACGTGTACTTGTACATCTCTTTTGTAGTCCTCCGACCACTCAGAGCACGTCAACACTACATGACATCATTCACCCATTCATACCCTGATGGGAGGAGCCACCTGCCCATCAGGACTAGCTAACACTCATACAGCTGCGGGACCTCTGACATTCAACCGAGCCACAGTCGCCCGGGTAAAATTGTTCATTTGTATTGGAACAGTGAAGTAAATTCACATAATTTGTCATCTGCAGAGCAGAAAAGACACAAATAACACAACTTCATGTTTATTCACCGCCTGTGTGAGTTTGAACACATCAAAGAGGAGAAGTTGGAGCATCCAACATGTCTCTGGACAGAGACTTCCCTCACTGCTGTTTAGTTCACTTTGTATTTCACAGACTTCTCCTTCTTAGTCAAAGCTGAGTGTACAAAACTGGGCTTGAGGCCAATCTCTGTCACATGATTTTAAAAAGCAGGGCTCCATTTCTCTGCAGAGGGTGCTGCTCCCGCATTTCCATATTTTATCCACGCTTCGTTCATTTTGATCACACAGAAAATGTCATGACAACTCGCCTTCATGTAATCGAGTGTACATTTTCCTTACAGTGCAAAAGCACGGGGGCAGATATGGACTCCATGTGTGGCAACCTGGAGGAGCAGGAAGATCCAGCAGGGGAGGGGGGGGAATTCAATTCAGCCGAGTATCGATCTTTTATTATATAAATGATAAACGTTTTGGTCCAAAATCAATTGCTTTTTCAGTCCACTAGATGGCACTGTGTTAGTTTTTTCGAACGTTTTTTTGCAAAAGCATATAACAGGGAACTTAAATGTAGTTGAGAACAAGCCTATGCACGCCTAGCTCAGCTGGACCCTGAATGCAGCTGGTTGGGAACATTGTCTGCCAGAAACATAAACGTAAAACGTTGTTTTTTAACGTCTTTGTCTTCAGTGTTGCGTCTGAACGTTTCAGCCCTATGCTGGCAAGTGTGAGAGCGCCGAGTTGCGTAGAGGCCAAGAGCGGTATTGCAGACAGATAGAGATTTCAATTATAGCGCGCAACAAAAAAAATTGGGTTAGGGGGTGGTGACCATAGGGAATACACCTTTTTTATTCAACGTTCATGTTTTTGTTGATCCATGAAAGAATAAAGTTCTACTCACAAAATGTCATTTTTTTTTTCAAGTTGTATTATAAATGTTTGCATGCATGTCTGCTTATGACAAGGTAAATACAGTTAAATTACCCCAAAATGTCCAGTTTATTCCTGTTAATTCCCATATATTCCCGTGGAAAGTTTCCAACTTTGAATATTCCCGAAATTTTGCAACCCTAGTACAAGGCTCCAGACTGCGACCAAATGGTTGCATTTTGCACCTAAAATTAGACACAATGCGACTAAATGTTTCCTCTACTCGCGTGTGCGACCAGTAAATTAGCTTTTTTTTTATTAAATATTTTTGTTGCTGACAAACTTCAGCCCACTATAGTTAGCGGTAATGCCTGAATGACTGGTTTGGAAATTCAGCTTTCGCGATGAGCGGCTGCGCGAGTTCACCTGGCTGAGGTGTTTCAGGGAGACGAATTCAATGAACTGCAAATTCTGCTGTCGATACCTTACAACATGCGGGGAACACGAAATTTGCTGATAAGACAATTAAAACACGACACGCTGATCAAACACAACGCCAGTCAGAAACATAAAATGTGCAATGAAAGTGCAGCTCCACTCCCAGTAGCTAATTACAGGGGCTGGCCAACACAGGCACCTTATCCCCCACCAGGGGGCGATCTTTTGTAGGAAGTGTTATTGCACAAGTTATGTCTACAACTTGTTCTGTGTTGTCAGTAGAGCATAAATATTAATTTGGTATTTTTAAGCTGTATAACTGGTGTATGTTATTAAAACTATTGCATAAGTTTAAAAGATTGTAGTTTATGCATTTAATGTCAAAGTATTTATCAGTAATACAGTGAAAATGATAGGAAAACGTTGCAAGTCGATTTATAGTGTGCGCCCCTAAATTTTCAGCTTGCGCCCCTAAAATTTTAAGTTAGGGGCCACTGTGCTCCTAGTAAAAAAAAGTTAGTCTGGAGCCCTGCTTTTATTAGGAAGGAAACAAAAATGGCGACAATTTGCAGTTGGAAAAAAGGGAATAAATTGCAATACTCAATATATCGCCGTATCGTGATAGTATCGAATCGTGGGACCTCTGTTGATTCCCACCCCCAATATCCAGTATATATATATATATATATATATATATATATATATATATATATATATATATATATATATATATATATATATATATATATATGGAAATCTCTCCTACACACTGATCGGTGAAGTCCAGAGGAGACGGGTGAAGAAAGTTGAAATTCAGACCTCGTGTCGTCGTCTTCCCACAAAAGACCATCGGTGCCGGAGAGGAATCCTTCTCCTCCGCGGGTCATCAAAACAAGGGATTGCGTTTATCTCTCCGTCTCCACGGCCGACTTTATTAAAGACTAGTGGAATAGACGACCTGCATGTGGCTGGCGGCTGGCAGCTGGCAATGCATTTCGGAGGAGTTTAAAGAGATCAACGGAGTCTGAGGGGCTCCGGAGACGAAGCCGCCGGCGGGAAGAAAAAGAAAAAGAAGAAGAAGACGAAAACACTCCAATCTCAAGCAGAACCTCGCGTATAACCACATCACATGCCCACAGGAGCAACCCCGAGAGAAAGTGGATTCTTCACTTTTCTTTTGTCAACAAGTGCCGCGTCTCCGCCGCCACGAGAGGAGCCTCGCTTCGTTTGTGTTCCCCGAGCTAATTGGCGCTCGCCGTCCCAGTCGATTAAGAGGAAGGAGAACCAACCCCCCGCCTGATGGACGCCCTGCCGCTACAACACCAATTAGTATCAGCTTTTACTCGTGCCGTGTGTAATATAAATCACATAGAACAATAACACACGCTATCAAACCCAAGATACAACCTGTGATTATAGTTACGCAATCACTAATTTTGGCTGCCGTAATTGAAGAAAATTAGACGTCGGGAATTATGATTTGAATTGCTCTGATGAGTAAAAAGTAGACGCTGTAAGCAGCACCTGTATGATCAACGCAGTTATCAAAAGTAATTAATTTGTCTTTCATCTTCTTCAAAACGTGTTCTTCCAGATATGAACATTACTGTGATATGCTGTCATTGAACAACACAGACCGATGCATTAAATACCTTATTTACATATATTATTCTGATATCCATATTAGATTGTCTCATAGCTTACTGTGAAGATTGCAATGTTAATATAATAATGCTAAGCTGGTTGTAGTGCTGGATCTGATACTGGACTCACGTTGGGTTGTGACTCCAATCGGTACAATTCTTTATCTCTAAAAGTCATAATTTCTTCTTATCTGAACCGTGATACAATCTGAATGAGTTGTAAGCTCCAACAACAGAGCAACCTTGCAACCAAACAACATAACAAACCATCAGCTATGAACAAAATAATAACTTACAAACATCTCTGAATGGATTTGCATTAAACTGCGACGATGATGAGCAAACCTGTTGACCCACAGCAGATAAAAGATCCACAATGCTCCATTCCTGGGCCGACATAGAAGAGCGTGCACCATCACAAGATGCAGTCTATGTCCAGCCGTGCCAATTATTATATTCCTGCCAACGTATCAGCCGAGTGTCTGCAACTCAAACATACAGAACTCATTTCCCATTTCAGCTAGATAAAACAAAAAAAACATAATATTCTCATCCAAGTTCAATGAAGCGTTGGAATATATCAACTATTTTTGGAAGAGGAGGACATGACATGTAACACAACATTCACATTTCCAAACCCCCGATGGAGGACCGTCCTGATAAACGTTCCACATCGCTGCTCAGCTTGACCGCCGTCTGTCGCTCCTCCACTCCTCTCCACTCCTCTAGCGGCTTTTGTCCTTTTCCATTGTGCAAATCCCGGTAATGTATGTGCACCGGTTGGTTTACATCGCTGGTGAATGCTACTGGTAATGGCTCGGCCTTATCCACATAATGTATGCCTGGTTGCCTCTCTGCTGAGAACGACTTCAAACTCCTGATGTGACAATTATATGAAATCAACACAAAACGCATGAGATGTGTCAAAATACAAGCGAGGGAGCCGCATTTCAGCAGATCCTACGCTGAGGTATACTTTATATTCCAGCGACTTCAACTAAGACACAACAAAAACGTGCATGAAAAGTGGCAGTAATGTCCAGTTCATGCAATATATAGGAAATGGAAATGCATGGAAATCCACTGATTGGGAGAAGTCACGAGAAAGAAGAACATTTATTTATTGTATTAATGTTTTTAGGTTCATTAAATCTTCGTATTGCACTTACAATTAAATAAACAGAACAATCCTGCAGATATTTGCATGAAGATAAGACTTAAAAATGCATTCTTCAGCTATCCGTCATCAGTCTTCTACTTTGCAGCCAAGGCATCTTGGTCGCCCCCTGGTGGCCTGGATGTCCGCGAGGACGCTCTTGGTTTCATACGCCGAAACGTTTCTACGTTTTTTAAGTCGCCTGGAAGCCGACCTTGGTTTGTCCGCGAGCAAACCGGCGGCAACACAATTCACGGTTTCATGTCGGGTCGGGGAGATCCATTAAAACTGCATCGCTTCGGACGTTAACAGGAACGGGCAGTCGAAGGTGTATTCCATCAACAATGTGCACGGTGAGCGGAGCGGGGGGGTAAAGAGAAATAAACCGGCTGCACTCCCTAGCTGATGAAGCGTGCGTTGGCTTCATCTTTGCAATTAGTGAAGGGGGGTGGGAGAGAGAGGGGGGGGGGGGCATTTGTGATTAAATCTCGCCTCTTATACTTCACTCAAGAGGACTTAATCACTTTCTATGTAGGCGTGCTTGATTGTCTGATTATCACCACATTTTGACCGTGGACCCTCCCAATCAACCCCCCATCCCCCACACACACACACACCTCCTCGATTGATTTGTAACAGTCACAGTGAGCCCTGATGATGGAGAGCCCGCCTAATGACCATACATCAAGAGGCCGTGATGACGAGGAGGAGGGGGGTGACGAAGACGTGCCGCCGACGCACATCACCGAGACCCGCCCCGATAGTCGTCCTCTATTTAGACATCTGCCGGGGGGAAAAACGGAATGAATCGTTGTCTTCCCAGCAGGGCGGTTGACTCCTAGATGTACAGTAATGAGATTATTAGAGTCCCGGAAAGCAACTCTGACACTCATTTAGTGTCTCTCGCTCTCTCTCGCCAACTGCTACTAAAATTTGTACATTTGCACGAGATGGAAATGAAGCTGTCAGCAGATCAGCTCGAGAGAAGAAAGTTTCTGCCTCGTGCTACGGCAGCAAGTGAGGCCAAATGGCTTTAGTCTCAAGTGTCTAAATGGTGCTAATACTTTTGAACGTCTCAGCCAGAGGACAGGGGAATGCACTTAGGAGATATTAAGCATGCCTGCACAGACAGCGGACATCCTCCAGTTATTTTCTGCAGTCGCCGACTCCATGGAAGCTGAACTTTAGATGCTCGGCTTCATTTGCTCCGCCCATCTCTTGTTTTGGTGAAAGTGAGACTGCATCAAGGACGCTGCAGATACATTTTAATGCCTCACGGGACGATGAGCCAAGCAAAGACTGTTGATCCAAAGTGTACACACACACACACACACACACACAGAGTACAATTGACCCTTTGCTAAGCCCCGTTTTTTCCGCTGCTACTCCCCTCAGCTGTCAGAGCTACCATGGAGCCCACACTGTCACTAACTGCAGTCACCGCATAAATGTTATCCTTTCTTTTCAGAGACAAGCGGACCGAAGGGTCGGCAATATGCATTTGAAAGATAAATCCAGGATGTCAAACTGATTCGGCTGCAGAACTAAATACAAAAAAGATAAAAGCTGAAGCCTTCAGATAACATTGTAAAAGTTTAACTAGCACATCACCTGGCGATGCAGACGGCAGACAATAAGGAAGTAGAATATCTTTGAGCTTTGACTGACGGATAGATAAAACCAGAAGGAATAATTAAATTACTGGTTCCGTTCACATATTTTGGAATTGTCCAGCTTTACAATCGTATTATTTGAGACCGAAAAGAAACCCTAAACCTTCACACAAAGCTAAACTACCACTGGTGACATTTAGGTTCAGCTCTTCTTTGCATTGGAGTTCCATCAAAACAATCTAGATAAAGGAACGACATACACAAGTGAAAAAAGTGCTCAAGATATATAAAATTATAGATTGCGTGCCTCCAACGCCAACCAGTTCACGTCCGAGCAAAAGGTCATCGCTTCACCATTTTATCCAGAACACAATTCGGTATGTAAGTATGAGGACCTTTTAGTTTAGTGTGTGTGTGTGTGTGTGTGTGTGTGTGTCAGAAGAAAGTATCAGTGGTTGATGAGCATCATTGCTGTCATTTTCAGGATGTTTCTCTTTCCAGCTACGCAGACTAATGGGACGTCAACTGTGAAATGTTGCTTGTTATTTCCTGCAACACCTCACTGGTTTAACGCTGAAAACATTGCAATCTGCGTGCGCTCGTTTCCCGTGTTGCAAAGAGTGGGTGAAAAGCAATTTCATGTTAAGACCTCAAATGCATTTCCTTTCAACTGTTGATTTATTACTGTACATACAACAAGACCGTATCCTGATTCTGTCACAGCACAATCCATGTTTAGACGTATGAATAAAACATCTGGGCACCTTTCTCAGAGGTTGCTAAATGAACACATGGGGGAATATTTACTGTATATTTCTGCAGACGCGGTTCAATCCGAGGATACCCGGCTGATACTTCTCATCCAAAAAGCGTCCGCGCCACGCCTTCCAACCGACTTGTTTTCACCGCAGGACACGCATCCGTTCAGGGTCTGGGGGGGATTTGCAACGTCTTCCAGAAATTACCATCCAGTCCGCAACCTGCCCGACGACTCGGAGGCGCCACGCCGCGCTGACTGACGCGGAGACGTTCCCGTCTGGTATCTGGACGAGGCCTGTCCCCAAACTGAGCATTTGCGCCTCACTCATGCACAAAGCTGTCATTTCCTCCCCCCCCCCCCCACCCTCCAAAATGCATCAGCCTCCCCAGAAAGGTGTCACTGGGGATTAAGGGACACCTCAAGGGGATTAAAAACCTTCTTGACAGACTGGCTGCTGCACTTATTCACACAAGTCACTCGATGCCGTCCTTTGTGTGAGAAGAGGGGGAAAGTACAAGCGACATGACACGACACGACTGCCGAGGCCGGCGCTCCGACCTTGCAGACGCCCCCCCGAGCGCGCAGGGGGCGTGTCATGTTGACCGCCCGATAATTACCATCCACAAAATGTCCCGTTTTTTATCCCAACGAGAGCAATAATCGACAGAGACTGTGCTGGCAATTCCCGAGTGGAACCGCTCATTTGCTGCTCGCTAATGTCCAGAGTTTTTAATCAAGCAAAGGAAGGAAGGGGGGGGGGGGGGGGGGGGGAACCCACAATGCAACGCTGTACGTGCTGAATGCATTAATTAATCCTCCTCCTCCTCCAATTAACGGTCATTCTGTCTCCTAGCCACATTAGGACACTGCACACGAGTCCCAACCCACATATTTAAATGTTTGTGTGTGTGTGTGTGTGTGTGTGTGTGTGTGTGTGTGTGTGTGTGTGTGTGTGTCTCTCATCTGGAGACCTCATCGCTTTAAACACGCATGTCAAATTGATTCCTTAATAATGTGCGTGTGTCTTCTCAGTTATTTATCATCATCATCATCATCATCATCCAGGATTAGCTGTTTATGTTTGTTTGGCTTTCATCAGTGGCACCCGCCACACTTATTAACACACACACACACACACACACACACACACACACACACACAGGGAACAACAACCCCCTTAGGGTAGGAGTAGAAGCAGCACAATCAGCCAACCAGCCAGCAAACCAAACACTCATAAACTCCAAAAGCAGCGGACGAATCCAGCGTGGACGTGCGCGGCGTCTTCAGCATTGTGGGACACGAAGCCTCGTGAGCGCTGAGGGATTGTTTTCGTTGGCACTGTGGGGCTTTACGGTTCACTCATGCGTCAAATAATATTAGCCGAAACATGTTTCACCAGTAAATAACCTTTCTTCCCTGCTTCACGGGGACATTTGGGATTAAAAAAACCCCAGTTTTTTGTTTTTGTTTTCGACAAACAGTATTGGAAAGTGATATTTACTCTTCTTATTGTTGTTTTTTTTCCTCAATTTCACCCTTTTTTTTTTTTCTTCCCAAAAGCATGTCATCCCTCTTTTCTTTCATTTTCCCTTCAAATGGCCCCCGCTGTTGAAACACACACATGTGCAGCAGTCGGAGGAGCGTTCTGCCTTTCTCATTCTCTTGCTCTCGGAGTGCAGTTGAGGGGATTAGTCTGTGCCTGAGTGCCTAGAATAATGATCACTGCAGCGGAGAAACACATTTTAACATTTCAGGAGATAAGGGCAGGCAATCTGCAAGCAGAGGACTTAACCAGCTCCCTGTGGCTTATTGTGCAGCTAACAGACAAGTCACCACCAACAAGCGTACCCTATGTGCACCAGCAGAAAGAAAACCCTATATCTTCTCCTCTAGAAGGGATATCGGTCACCCGGGAATCCCATTCATAAAATGTTCCCGTCAGTTTACCGTGTCCCCGTTGCAGAAGCGTCCAATTCCTTACTGTGGAGGTTCGTTTCCCACCAAGAGATCAAATCTGGGTTCAATTCCCACAGCGAGAGCAAAAATCGGATATTTCAGTTCAAAGACATGCTCCATGTAGAAGAGGGGCTATTCTCTCTCTCTCTCTTTCAAACTTCATCCTCTCATCATAGCTGGCAGACATGCTGAGAGCCACTCCCTCATTACGGAGAGAATAAAACCTTTTTTTTTGGGACGTTACTTTGAGAGGAATCCGGTCCGACATTGTAATGACAAACAGCTTCACAAATGAGCGCTGGATATGGAAAAGTGCATCTACCTCAATAGAACAACCAATTGCCAAGCAAATGCCAAGCAAGAGACATCCTACCTTTCCCACATACTGCGCTTCTGGTCCCAAGTGCTCTTCTAAAACAAAGAACTGGTTCCAGATCCAGCCCCGCTTGGGCCTGTGGTGCACCTCCGTCTCCCCGTTGGCCAGTCTGGTCTGGTTCCTGGAGGGCACCCTGGCGGGGCCGTGGTGGCTCGCCCCGCAGCACCTCTGGAGGAAACAGAGGCACACCAGGACGGGGCAGAGGCAGGAGGTGGCGGGTATCCTCATGGCGGCGAGTTTTGTACAGTTATCCCCGTGTTCCCAGGTGGTAAGCTCCTCCCACTCCCGCCGCGGCAGCCGCCACAACTAGCCACCGCTGCAGGCCCGCGTGGAGTAGTCCCGGCAAAAAAAAAAAAAAAGAATCTAAATCCAAACTAGGGAAATAGCGGTCCGGGTAGCTCCTCCCGGGTTCATGGCCCAAAGCTGAACGTTTAATGAAAAGACGAAGAAAAAAAAGGGCCGAGATACATTTACATTATGGAAGTTCCCCGACTGAGACGCTGTGGAGGGACGTGAACTTCTGGGGCAGCTCTACCGAGAGCAGAGGTTAATCCCGGAAGCCATTCTGGATTTCCTGTGAGAGAGAGGAAAGGGAAATGCAAAGTTAGAGATTAATTTGATGGATATTAGAAGCTAAATGTCCACTAATTCCCTCCAATTAAATTGAAACTCATAAATCCTTACAGATGAGGACATGCTCTTCAAACCGGTCGACTGGGGGAAAGTACAAACAGGCAACGGAAGACAAATGTTTGGTATTATGCAGATGATACAAACTTAGAGGGCTATTAAAAGGTGGCGCAGGCCCACGGGGACGGAGACCGATGCCGCCCTGTGAGGTCAGAGCAGGATGAGTCGGCTTTAGAAGAAAGAGGTTTGATTCGACTGTTTTAAGGCCGCTGAGGCTTCCTGTGAGGCTCAGCCTGTGAGGCTCACCCTGTGAGGCTCACCCTGTGAGGCTCACCCTGTGAGGCTCACCCTGTGTTCCAGCGCGCTGAATAATAAGCGCGGCAGGAAGAAATGCATTTACTGTGATAAGGAGAGACATCAAGCCACTCAGAAGAAAGGCAGAGAGGGATTTTTAGGAGGCAAAGAGAAACTGTTTTTTTTATATCAAAACTATATATTTGAAGGTGTCATTGAAAAAGTAAAAAAAAAAAAAAAGAATAACTGCAAGCTTTGTTGAGTTTCTTGCTGAGCATTCCAGTGAAGCTCTGCTAATCTTTTGAGAAGAATGAGCGTTACACCTGCATGTGCAACCCTGTGCTCTTTAAAGAGGAGGTATAATGGAGAACCAACCAGTCTTGGGGTGGATTTAAAAAGTTAGATATATTATTTATTATTTAAGTGCTGCTGAAGCATGAAATCGGTCCTCGGTGCTCACTTATTTTTTCAGACGAGAGGAAATTGCTGAATTTGACCTTGCTGTTGTGAGATGCCCTTCTCTGTGATGTCACAACAGAAGCAAATAACCGATTTCGGAATCTCGTTTTCTTTTTTTTAAATACATTTTTTTTTTTAATGGGGTGCGTCAAGTTCGAGCTGGCACCGGCAGAACGGGAGGGCGCAGAAAGCTCCATTTGCAAACGAGACAAAAGTGCTTCTTGCTGACGTCGCCGGGCGCTGGTGATTATTTTAAGAACGCCGCCGCACACACCTGCCGTGTGACGACGACGCATTCTCAGGGTCGACTTAAACCAGCTCCGTTTTGGAGCCTCGGGCCGGGGCGAGCGCGTTGCTCCACACATTGTCACTTCCTGTTCTTTGCACACGTGACATGCGACGCTCGACGCGCCCCTCTGGCGTCCGTCTGGGACGCGGCAATGTTTACCATGACCACAGAGTGACGAGCGAGTCACGGAAATATCGACCTCTAGTTTCACACGGGACGCCGACAGCAGTCCCCGAGGTGAAAGTCATGCGTCTGTTTGTCCCACCCTTTAATAAATGATGCGGATGAGATCACATTGGAGTCAGTCCAAGGCCCGCTGCGTCCCATACAGACACTAAACACACAACAGATATCAGAAGGTTGCATTATTAGCACTGCAAAGAACATTTGAAATGAAACTAAATTTGATAAACACAAAACTGCTGTTTGTTTCTCCATTTTTAATGAAAGCGTGGGAAGATGTGTCCGGCCAGAGGAACCAAGAGGCAGCAGTACTGTCCATTGTGAGCAGCTTAATACAAACTACATTTACCTTGGGCCAAAAGAGGAAGATGACCAACAACAGATATTAGATGTCAACATTGAGACCAGAGTTTAGCCTCTGAAAGGAATTATTCCATCTCTACCGCCCACAAATAAACAACCTGTTTACGTATGAAATGTGCTTATTTGAACCCAGACCAAGTAGGATGGTTTCAATCCGCAACATTAAAAACGTGGTGGTCGTCAAATCTGAAGCGTCAGAACTGACGCCGGCCCTTTAAATGGGCCGATGACACAGGAAGTGGAGGCTGATGTGGAACAAAGAAAAAGGGGAAATCCTTCTAAATGAAAGCCAACATTAGAAAAACTATAAACACTATATACATATAAAGGGATCCTTTCCCATGAATGATAATAATAAGACATACCAAAGTCTCCTTGAAGCAGGACCCTTCAGAGTGCTCCAGTAGAAGAGCACTTTGTGGGGATTATGTGTAGACAAAACATGTATGTTGATATTAAATATGATATCGGCGCTGACAGACTTCAAAGGCTGCAGCTCTCCATCTCTCAAAGCATTAGAGCCCAGCACTGAAACTAGACATTAATGCAACTTATGACTGGCACACACTTTGAAGGATAATCACTTTCTTTAAAATATAAATATGTGTACATACATATGGATTAAGATTTGCTTTAGAAGCCCAGACTAATCCCCATGTTTCAAATGCATCTACATTAAAATGACGCAGATCAACCATCGTGGTCGGAGATGTCGACCGCGTGCGGCGGCTGCAACGCGTAAGTAAATACCTCAAAGTCTGCTGCACGCCGACTGGGATTAAAGCAGCGGAGGATAAACACTCCGACACGCACTAGACACGTGTAATCTGGAGAAGAAGAAAAAGATTCTCATCTGCATAGGTAGAGCTACGCCTTAAATCTCTTCCAATAACGGAGAGCGAAGAAGTCAAAGCCCTGCGAAGGATACTGATGGAGTTCTTTCGAAAAGCCGTGTCAGAGATTTTAAGGGATTTCTTTATGTTGTTGTTGTTGTTGTTGTTGTTGTTCCTTCCTTAGTTCAACACGATTTAATAACATCACGATTGAACCACAATCTTCCCCCAGAGCCGAAGCGTCGCCGAGACGACCGTGGTACCCGTGAGTGAGTCAGCCTCCGTGTCGGGAGGTTTCACTTTCACCTGCCGGGGCGCTCGCCTGTCAGTCTCTTGATTGTCTCCCAACAACAACAACAACAACAACAAAAAACACCATTTCACGGAGCCATTAAATCAACAGCGTCTGGCTGCGTCAATGGAAATAATCCCCTGTTTCTGCGATGCTGATATTGTTTGGTGTGGCCTTCTGCCCGTGGCACGCTTAATAATGTGCAGCGTTTAACAGGATGGGTTATGCACAGCGGCAGCCGCAGAGATTTTGGCAGGATGCATGGGAAAGTGGCTGCACACACACACACACACACACACAATTCTGTTTCTGTCTGGTGTGTGTCAGCGGCCCACGTCGTTTCATCCGATGATATGCTGCACGATGGCCCCTAGTTATGTGTTTCTGCAACATCTGCACCATTTACTGCTCAATTAAATACTGAAACAATCTATTTGTGACCCGTTTCCATCGATTCATCTTTGCCAGGTCTTACATAATCAATAGGAACCAATGGGCTGAGGATTGGGAGACCGGTAGGGAAATCAGAAAGTATTGAGACGGTCAAACTTCCGTCTCTTTTATAGTCGTCGTTTTTAAATCATCAATCGCATAACTTTTGCTTTCATGGACTTTTGATTTGTCAAAGCAAGACAATTCAAAGACGTGGCGCTGTGGGAACAATTCTGACTTGTTTTTTTAACATTGCATTAACTAAATGATTCATCGCCGCCTCAAAATAAACTAATCAATTATGAAAATGTTAATTTGATGCAACTCTCACTCGTGACTTCCACTGCAGAGCGTTCGTCTCCCAGAAGCCACTGCTCTGGTTTTGTATGCGCTCAGCTATTCGATACCTTTTGGAGAAAAGAGTCGCACCACATGACTCATCACGTGGACATGCACGTGCACAGTTTCAGGAAAAACACCCATAACAAGCCTTTGAGATCGTCTTTTTCAGAGACCCTGAGTCAGCATATTTTACTTTTTTCCTGCCCTCTTCCTGCTATGCTGAACCTTCCATACTCCATATTTTATTTTGTGTTGCTGGTGAACTGTTCCGACTTGTGGCCGGGACACAACAGGCAGACAGAACTACCGCGTCTCCGTCTCCTTATTTATTCATGTAAACAGAAACACACAATAACGGGGAATCAGCCGGTCACGCACACGCAGGAATGAGACCTCAGCCGCTCTGCAGCCCCACCACTAATGACCCCGCAGGAGACCGGCGCTTAGAGAGGCCGGGAGATAAAGAATAATGGAAAACAGCAAGCGAGAGAGAGAGAGAGAAAGAGAGGTAGTGAGAGAAAGAGAGAGGTAAGGCAAGGCAAGTTTATTTGTAGAGCACATTTCAACAACAAGGCGATTCAAAGTGCTTCACATAAAACCATTAAAAGCATCAAAACATAATGCAGATTTAAAAACAGTTAAGAAAACATTAAAACAGTCAAAAAGCAAAATAAAAAAAAAAGTTGAGGTAGTGAGAGAAAGAGAGAGAGGGGTGGAGAGAGAGAGAGAGAGAGGTAGTGAGAGAGAGAGGTAGTGAGAGAGAGAGAAGGGTAGAGAAAAGTAGAGCGGTAGAGAAAGTAGAGAGGTAGTGAGAGAGAGAGGTAGTGAGTGAGTGGTAGAGAGAGAGAGAGAGGGGTAGAGAAAGTAGAGAGGTAGTGAGAGAGAGAGGTAGTGAGAGAAAGAGAGAGAGGGGTAGAGAAAAGTAGAGAGAGGTAGTGAGAGAAAGAGAGGTAGTGAGAGAGAGAGAGGTAGTAAGAGAGAGAGAGAGAGAGAGAGAGGGGTAGAGAAAGTAGAGAGGTAGTGAGAGAGAGAGGTAGTGAGAGAGAGAGAGACGTAGTGAGAGAGAGAAGTAGTGAGAGAGAGAGGTAGTGAGAGAGAGAAGTAGTGAGAGAGAGAGAGACGTAGTGAGAGAGAGAGGTAGTGAGAGAGAGAGGTAGTGAGAGAGAGAGAGAGGTAGTGAGAGAGAGAGGTAGTGAGAGAGAGAGAGAGGTAGTGAGAGAGAGAAGTAGTGAGAGAGAGAGAGACGTAGTGAGAGAGAGAGGTAGTGAGAGAGAGAGAGGGGTAGAGAGAGAGAGGGGTAGAGAAAAGTAGAGAGAGGTAGTGAGAGAGAGAGAGGGGTAGAGAGAGAGAGGGGTAGAGAAAAGTAGAGAGAGGTAGTGAGAGAGAGAGAGAGAGAGAGGGGTAGTGAGAGAGAGAGGTTGTGAGAGAGAGAGAGAGAGAGAGGGGTAGAGAAAAGTAGAGAGAGGTAGTGAGAGAGAGAGGTAGAGAGAAGTAGAGGTAGTGAGAGAGACATAGTGAGTGAGTGGTAGAGAGGGGTAGAGAAAAGTAGAGCGAGAGGTAGTGAGAGAGATAGTGAGGTAGAGAGAGGGGTAGAGAGAGGTGGAGGTAGAGAGAGAGAGAGAGAGAGAGAGAGAGAGAGAGAGAGAGAGAGAGAGAGAGAGAGCAAGATGTTGGTTGAGCAACAGAGCTACACCTCATTCAGAGAACAGGTTTCTGTCGCCGGCTGCTAACAGCTAACGTGTGGAGCTAACGTGTGGAGCTAACGTGTGGAGCTAACGTGTGGAGCTAACGTGTGGAGCTGCCGCTGAGCGCTCGCCCACTGCATTGGATTTCACAGCATCAGCCTTCTGCTGGTGTCAAACACCAGATAAGGAGACCGGGGGGCGAGTCAGGACACATATCACTGAGCCTGTTGACCTTTCACCTCACTTTGAGAGGAGCGAGTACAAGCATCCACCGCCCATCCACAGGGCAGTGTTTCTTTAAGCATCCAGGTCAATAAATATCATAATAATAAGTACAGCAAGACACAAACGGCACAGCAGAAAAATTAGTGGCACAGCAATGTGCTGGTGTGAAATCAGACTGGAACACTGCTGTGCAATGTCCCTCAAGCCCGAGCATGAATTATTATGTTTGTGTTGCTTCTGCTGAATAAAAAAAAAAAAAAAAAACGGAGCTCCCTGTGAACGTGCAAAATGAAAACAAGCCCTGCACCAGTAGCTGCAGTGTGTGCGCTGGCGTCTGGTCTGAAAGCGTCATTAATGAGATTGTGTTGCTCGTGGCGTGGAGCTTTACACCGACAACGGGATCTGGCTGCAACGCCAACTGTGTCAATGAGAGGGGTTGGGCAATGCAACCACACACACACACACACACACACACACACACACACACACACACAGTGAGGCATGTTTGCTTTTCTTAAACAAATATTGGTGGCTTTTATTCCTCGGGATGCATCTGGTTGTCGCGGTCAATGTTGCGAATCCAAGAGCACAATTACTTTATGGAGAGAAAGAAATGTGATGGAGGTACCTCACATTTCCAGGTGTGTGTTTCAGGATTAGCCAAGTAGAGAGATATTGACTATACAACACCATAAGTGTGTTTGATCCATTTAACACACTCCGAGGACAGGGTACTTTGAGTTAAGAGGTATTTGCGGAGGCCCGTGTTTGCTCAATGATGAAGCATAAATATGTGTGAGAGCTGTGTTGTATAGGACGCAGTGCAGTTGCATTATTAGTCATATTTGTTTGCACAAACATGTGTATATGAAGTCATTTTCTTTTCTTCAGATTGTTTAAACCCTGCGTGTGGAACACACACTTTGATTGATCTCATTTGGTAGCAAAACAACAGTGGTGGACTGAAACTAAATCGACGGTAGATAGGAAGTAGGGGGAAAAATCGATACAGCATAGTATCGCGATATTTTGTGTGGCGATATTGTATCGATACACAAATCGCAATACATCGCAGTATCGTGATAATATCGTATCGGGACTTAAGTAACGTGATAATATCGTATCGGGACTTAAGTATCGTGATAATATCGTATCGGGTCTTAAGTATCGTGTTTATATCGTATCGGACTTAAGTATCGTGAAAATATCGTATCGGGACTTAAGTATCGTGATAATATCGTATCGGGTCTTAAGTATCGTGATAATATCGTATCGGGACTTAAGTATCGTGATAATATCGTATCGGGTCTTAAGTATCGTGTTTATATCGTATCGGGTCTTAAGTATCGTGTTTATATCGTATCGGGACTTAAGTATCGTGATAATATCGTATCGGGTCTTAAGTATCGTGTTTATATCGTATCGGGTCTTAAGTATCGTGTTTATATCGTATCGGGACTTAAGTATCGTGATAATATGGTATTGTGATAATATCGTATCGGGTCTTAAGTATCGTGATAATATCGTATCGGGACTTAAGTATCGTGATAATACCGTATCGGGTCTTAAGTATCGTGTTTATATCGTATCGGGACTTAAGTATCGTGATAATATCGTATCGGGTCTTAAGTATCGTGTTTATATCGTATCGGGTCTTAAGTATCGTGTTAATATGGTATTGTGATAATACCGTATCGGGTCTTAAGTATCGTGTTTATATCGTATCGGGACCTAAGTATCGTGATAATATCGTATCGGGTCTTAAGTATCGTGTTTATATCGTATCGGGTCTTAAGTATCGTGTTTATATCGTATCGGGACTTAAGTATCGTGATAATATGGTATTGTGATAATATCGTATCGGGTCTTAAGTATCGTGTTTATATCGTATCGGGACTTAAGTATCGTGATAATATTGTATCGGGACTTAAGTATCGTGATAATATCGTATCGGGTCTTAAGTATCGTGTTTATATCGTATCGGGCCTTAAGTATCGTGATAATATTGTATCGGTCTTAAGTATCGTGATAATATCGTATCGGGCCTTAAGTATCGTGATAATATCGTATCAGGACTTAAGTATCGGGCCTTAAGTATCGTGATAATATCGTATCGGGTCTTAAGTATCGTGTTTGTATCGTATTGTGACTTAAGTGTCGTGATAATACGGTATTGTGATAATATCGTATGGGGACTTAAGTATCGTGATAATATCGTAGGACCTCTGATGATTCCCACCCCTAATAGGAGGTGGAAGTCGTCACCATGACGTCATCCATTTAACGCCTTGAGTTCAACACTTCGCTTCCTGCCCCGAGCGCCGCTCATCGTTTACGGTCCGGTGAGCGTCTTGAGACCGGAGTTAGAGTTGAGAGACGACGTCGCGTGCTACCGGATTGTTTCACAAATAGCCGGATTATAAGATGATTTTAAACCAATGAAAAGCTTAAAAAGCCGTTGGGTTTTAAGATCGCATTTCAGCCAAAAGCGTTCCGCTTGTCTACCAAAAGCCTCCTCAACAAACGTAGACAGCAACGTTTCCAAGACCAGAATCTTGTCCCGATGCCTCTTGGTTTTTGACAGTCGCGTCCCTTCTGGTTCCTAATTAACAAGATGGTGACTGTCAGAGTGGAGCTACAGCGCTCAGTGAGACATGTTCAGGCGACCAAAATGTTCCAGTGAACGAGTTAAAGTTCAAAGACAAAAACGGCGAAATCGGACAACGCCGCGGTAGCAACCTGTCAATCACGAGGTAGGCGGGCCCTAAAGCATACCCTGCCTCATGGTCATTTCCTCTATTTTTACACTTTACGTTGCTTTTTTCTTTCTATTTCCATATTATTTCCAGACCATATAAATCAAAATAAGCCTTCTTGGTTCTTACTCACATTGAAAAGTATTCTACTGTTTTAATGAATGAATGAATATATACTTTATTAATCCCCAAGGGGAAATTTGGTGTTGAAGTAGCAGCAACTTACAGACAAAAAACAAGATATAAAAACAGGGATGAAAGATGTACACAATAATAATAATAAAACAGTCCATCAAATACAAAAGCAGCTATACCTGTCATGTAAACCTCAGATGTGGACCTCTGAATAAAAGCACTCATGGACTGCATGCATCACCGAATTTACTTTGAGCAAAATCTCTATAATTAATCTCTATAAAATAGGATTTTTTTTGTGTGAAATATGCGTTTGAGTGATTTCGAACTGTTCTAAAAAATAAAAGCTTTTGCCTGGAGTCTATTGAGCGATTTGACCCAGCTCATTGTTGGTGAAGGGAAGCATTAGTCTGATCTGCTCCACAAGCGGCGGGGCGATCCTCTGTCTGCACCCGGGAGGTTCAAGGAAAAATGGAGGAGACGACGACGACGACGACGACGAACAGGCTGGAGAGAGGTGCCAGCGATTCAGAGCTTCAGCCCAGCAGACTGTAGTATTTCCACAGTTCCATCTCACTAGGAAACACACCGGGGATCACGGATGAGCGACTCGGTTCAGTTGTTTGTTGAGGAATAACTGCCTCCGAGTCTTTTCCCCACTCGGGTCTAGTTTCGGGTTTGTGAAATACACGTCAGGATTTTATATCAGGTTTTTTTTCTTCAAATGTGCTTGATGTGATGTTTTTTTCCACATAGCTTTTACATCTGTTCTGTGGCTGTCTGGAATATCACCGGTTCTCTGCTGGAGCGGGCGTTAAATGCCTCTCTCACCTTGAGAGTAGCTGCTGAGCCAGAAATTTGTCCCGAGACTTTGACATGGCGCGGTCACAACTTCCCTCACCTTCCCCGAGCCCCGAAATTAATTGCTCTCATCTTCACTGCAGCTCTTTTTGCTATGTACTAAAAATCCCATCAATTTGAGGATTTTCCTACAGAAATAGAGATGACTCATATTTCTTCCTTCAGCACTTATTCCAACACCTGCAAGAATGTAATCTCTTAATATTTGTATTTTTTCCTAATCTTATTTAATTTATTTGTTTGCTTTACTTTCCTATTTTCATTCTTCTTTACTTTCATAAACTGATTAACACATACACAAAACAATAAAAATACTTGTTCTTTGATCCTTGCATGTCATATTGTGCCTTCTTAATAATAAAGTATACATAAAAAATAAAAGTTATCTCTTGATACAGATTCATATGCAGACCGAACAGGATTGTGGCGTCTGGATATTTCTGGTTTCTGTGTGTAGTCTAGTAGCGCTGACCGGTCCCATTCCAACAGGCTTTGGTTGAACGCAGGCTAACGGTCCGTGTGGAGAGAAAAAACGTGCACGGCCAACGGGTCCGGAGATTGGCAAGAATACAATGTGCATTCTTTAAAAAAAAAATAAATAAAAAAAAAAATCACCTAATAATCGTGACACGTCTCAATCGATAAAAAAAAAAACGTTCCTGGACTCGTCTTCTCTTTCATCTTCCCTTCAGTGACGGGGCTCCGAGTGAATTAGATTCCAGGCTACAGATAGAACACATGTCCACGGGGCCACATCTTATATAAAAAAAAACAGAAAGAATAAAGAATAAATTGGCTGTCAAACACACTCGTCCTGCAGAAGCGAGGACGGTAAAAGCCCTGCGTGTAAACAGTCCAGGAAGTGGCGGGGCGACAGTGACGCTGCAATTAGCCATCCGAGGCTTGACAATATGACACCTTGCCACAAACCCTGCATGTATTTTTCTCTCCCTCAACACTCAAAAAAGAGACAAAACAAAAACAAACGCGCCAACCTTGCATTTCAATCTCTTTCCAACACTTGTGGGTAATTAAACGCAACAAGCAGCAGGTTTCTAAACACAGATTAGGCCTGGAGGTAATTAGGCCCGTTGCAGTAATGACTCCCACTGAGTCATGTGGGCTGGAAGGCGTGTCAGTCACCCCCCCCTCCCACCATGACTCCCAAAGTCAACAGCGACTTGTCCTTCCAGTACGCTACCCTCCAAACACCATCTGTCCTAAAACCCTCAGCTTTGATTACCTCAAACCCTGAACGCACCACTCCTCTGATGGGTTTGCGCCTCCTCGTGTTTACGCGCCAAGTTAAACCGCCTCAATTATATCTGGGAAAGGAGGAGATCTTCTTCTCCTGTTGGTGTCAAATTAGAAAACACGTCTGCACTCGTCAACCCCCGCTATATGTTGTTTGGCTGCTTAATGAGAGCCGGGGTGGAAGATGGAAAACGTCCCATCTGTCGTATGTTTACTGGCTGGATTCTTGAGCTCTAATCGTGCAGCCGGAGAGCCAGGATGGAGCAGACAGCCCCCATCTGCTGGCCACTGCAGGAGGAAAAAACACTGTTTTTCAACTTGCATCATCATCATCATCATCTCGCTCTTCTCCCACTGCAGCCGCCGCCGCTGCACAACACGGGTCCATCAGCATGATGCACATGCCAAACGCGTCGCTGCAGAGCTCCAACTCCTGATTATTTATGACTTATTGAATTATTTGTGTGTTGGTTTTACTCATAAACCAAATAATTGTTTAGGATATTGGCCTCGAAATAAAAAAAAAACATCCTTTCCGACTTATCAATGGGTCGGCTAATCATTTCAGCCCTACCTGGATGAGCGTTGAATGTTTTTTTGGGGGGATTTCAGTCATCCTCTGCCAAATAGAACAAGAGAAACAGACACACGGTCGGATTCGGCATGGAAATATATTCACATCCCTTACAGCACTTGCTTCTCTTTATGTCTGAGAAGTCTAAATTCAGGTTGAGGCTACCGGGGTTTGGCAGGCTTCAGTGTTTCACACATGCAAAAACACACAGAGAGCAGGTGGGTTTTGAGAGAGAGATTGAGTGTGTGTGTGTGTGTGTGTGTGTGTGTGTTCTCCTCCACGGTGTGGGGCTGAGGCTATTCGCATTAGCATCTCACACACAGACACGCTTGCTTTCTCGCTGCCAGGTAGATTCCCTCGTGAGAGGCTGAAGTGCGAGAGGTTTTTTGGGGAGGGGGGGAGGAGGGGAGGGGGGTCCGCAGATGCTCGCCACTGTGCTTTTCGAGTGCCCGCGGAGTCTCGTGGGGGACGGTGTCGGGAGCCGCCGCAGAAAACACGCCGCCTCGCCGGCCAAGTGGAGACGAAGCTGCTGATGGAGGCCGCAGAGTCGCAGGGTTGGCGCTGTGCGGAGGGCGGTGTGCAGTATGGTATGTGGGCTGGAGCACAATGGAGTTTTCACGCTGACGTTTGTTTTTACGAAGGCTGTTAAAAAAAAAAAAAAAAGCTAAATCTACTGCAGTCCCCGTTATAAAACAAGGAGAAATAATGCATTTAAAAAGAGCAATAAATAATAGGAATCACGACTTCCTCACCACCTCTTGTTTACGCTTTCTCTAAAATCAACAGGTATTGTTTCTACAATGCGAGTGTGTGTCGATATGTGTGTGTGTGTGTGTGTGTGTTTCATTTAACTGTGTTACTTTGAGAGATCGATTCAGGAGATTGGGCCGATACGTTCCGTTGGCGGTTGCGATGAAAGCCGATGCACAAACACGAGTTCTGGACTTAACCGGATGTTTGGAATTAGAAACTTGAAATTGGGCTCCGAGGAAAAAGGGTCCTCGACTTTAGGAGCGTTGATATTTATTTCAATGCGCGGGGAGAGCCGTCCGGCACGTTGCCGAGCGCTTGGGCGGCACGGCAACAAGCGCGCCGACAGGTGATGCTGCAGAGTGAACGGTTCAAGAACAGTTCTGGAGGCGGGGCTAAGGAAAGAAACGCTCACAAGTAGCGACGGTGAGTATTACGCAATATTTCCTGATTCTTTAAGGCAGTGGTTCTCAACCTTTTATCAGTGATGTACCGCCTGTGAAATATGTTACCAGCCAAGTAACCCAACCAGTGGAAAATCTGTTTTTGGTTTAAAAGAATATGTAATAATTGTTTTAATTGATGCAAATGTTTTATATCTGTTTTTTAAATCCCACGTACCCCCATTTGAGAGCCACTGCTTTAAAGGAATATTGCATGAAAGTACTGAAGAAGAAGCCAAGACGTTCTCATCTATAATTTGGAAAATTGGGAGGGAGAAAGGCAACAATTTTCCTGCTTTTATTCTGGCACATTGAATTCAAACTTTAATAATTTAATCAGGATAACGTTGACGTGTTTATCAAACACTGCCTTGAGTTTGACCTTTTGACGTATTCAAGCACCATTAAAATTTCAGTTTTCGTCTCCTGCCTTGCGGCGACCCTCGCCGGCGCCCGACCCCCCGGAGCTCGCCTCTCATCCAACCTCAGATCTGTGACTCAGCAGGAGGCCCCGTCCTCCCCGTCCGCCCTCCCATTCTCACGCTCTCTCTCTCACAAAGCGCCGGTCCAATTAACATCTCTCTCACATGTCGACGGCCCGGCGTTGCATGCGAAAGGTGAGCGGCTCTGACACACATCTTTTATCAGGGCCACACGGCGGGCGCTGCCATTGCACCGCCACACACACGAGCGACTGACGCGACTCCCCCTCGTCCCTCTGTCACGACACCACACGGCTTTTCAGTTAAGAGTCCGTCTTCTACAGGAAGCGGTATTTTCCAGGTAATGTTTCGCAGCACTGAACGGGGACAATGTGGAAAACGCTGCAGGGTTTCACTTGGAAAAGACGACATTATTTTTACCATGACTACAGAGGAATGAGAATATACTTCTTCATTACGAATGCTCTGCATAAAAAGTTAATTATTTTAGTCCTGTTCTTTGAAAAATGTTGGGTTTTTTTCACCATTTTGGCTTAAAACTAGTAGAAACTGCCTCGTCACCTGACATTTGATCTCCATCTTGTCTTCTATTCTGCTGAGCTCTACCAATTCATTAGGCGCTCACAGCCGAGTGTTGAAGCGTTTGTGAAACGCCTTGAGCTCTAAATGTAAATCAAGAGGGGGATAGGTAAGCCCAGGTGAATACAACACAGGCTTCCTCTTCTAAGAAGCTGAAACCTCCCGGACGTGACCGAAGGCAAACCCACAAGCCCGATGCTTTCCTGCAGAGAACTAAATAAAATACTGGAAGGCAGCCCCCAGGAGCCCAGGCAGAAGCGAGCAGCGATTACATAATGACGGTTCATCCTTAAGAGCTGTTTAAGAAAAGGGAAAGTCTCTGAGCAAACATTTGCAAATGTGAAAATGGAAATCCGACCCCTGGATAGAGCATTAACTATTCATGCGGCATATTGGCAAATCAAATGACTCAGTGTTCGTGGTTCTTCCCATGAAACAGCTTTAAGTGCATCACACACTTTCTTTAGGTTGCTTCGCTCTTTTAATGTATACATTTAAACCGAGCATCCAGCAAAAAAAAAAGGATTTTTAGCCAAGTGTAATCATTTTCTTTGGATTTTTTTATGCAATTCACATCTACCACACCGTGGACTCAACCCAAAGTCATGCCACATGGGTCAAAACAGTGTTTCTTCCTCCTCCTAAAGCCATGTGGTACATTGTGATGTCAGATGTTTTTTCACTGGCAAAAAAAAATGTTGCCTGTACCCTTCTGGAAGTTAGGAGGAGCGCAAATAGATTTAATTAGCATCCATTTAGCAGGGATGACATGTTTTTGGATAAATATAACCTGCCTTTGCAACAAAAAACAAAATTCAGTATCATAATGAAAGGCTGCCAAAAAATAAAATGAAAGCGTGCGACACATTAAAATCCTCAAAACTATTTAATTTGGCCAATTAGGGACAAATGCATCCTTAGTTAATCACATGGTAGTATAGACATGCTCTGAGACGATCAAACTCACTGTGTGTGTGTGTGTGTGTGTGTGTGTGTGTGTTCCTGAAGGAAACGCTTTGCTGCCCATTCGTCACTGACTGCGAGCCGGAGATGAATCATTCTAATGTTGCTTTCACCCATTCTGAAGAAACCCACAGTGCAATAATGTCAGCAGGAGGCAGACTGCTCTGTGTCCCACAGTAAGAAATGAAAGTCTAAATCAAGAAAGGAAAAAAGAAAAAAGGACAAGCTCGATGACGGCAGCCCAGAAACGGTGAGTTAAAAGTACAGGACCCTGATGTTTTCTCCTCCCGATGCTTGTGTCAATGTTTGGTTTCAAATCATTATTATTTTCCCGCATTTACTTTTGTTTTCCTCAAAGAAAAGAGAAGTCAAATGCATCCAAGGGAGCTCCCATTTTCTGCACGATTAGCATCGAACCTTTTGACCACACCTACCTAGCCGTTGAGGTAGGATGAACGCCTCCCACCTCACCTGATTGGCCCGTTCATGCATCGATGGATGTCTGAGGCGTGTTCAAGTCTCCTGAAGCACATGGACTTAAGTTGTGCTGATGGTGGCGCTATAACCAAAGCTTTCTCTTAATGTACAACATACACAACATTGTTTTGCATAAAGCCTTTTCAATAATTGTGTTTTGTTGCCAGTATATGATGCAATATAATGAGAATGAATGGCAATAATGGAACATCCCCAACAGGGATATATAAAAATGCCATAGTATACCATCTTTCATTTGACCCGTGAAAGAAATGCCATTTGAAAGAGTATAAGTGTTTAACAACCAACATATATTATTTCTATTTGGATAAATATGGTGAAGACAAGTCCTCTCGGTTGATAATTAGAAAGCAGACCATTGCAGTAGCAGTGTGATCAATGAAGGTGCTTCACTCAAAACAATAATGTCCCTGAAACCCTTTACTTGATCATGTGGAACATAAGCTGCACGCTGGAGAACGTCACAATAAATGGCAGGAAATTGGACTTGAATGCCAATATCATGAATATTTTAAATATCAAACGGCAAGGCACAGTCGTCTTTATCCATTTCTACTTTGCTCTAAGAGACATTTTGTTTTTCTTTCTCTAAATTCCACCTGCAACACAGGTAGATGAACATTGGCGTCTGAGAGAAGCGTATGTGACTGTTAGATTGTTGCATTTAAGGTGAAATGTAATGTGATGCAAAGCACAAAATAAGTATAACGGTCCCTGTGTAACTTCACAAGGTGGGACTCTTTTTCCTTTGCATCATCCCTGTTCATACATTCAATTTCCCTGCATGTTTAATGCTCAGTCAGCTGTCATTGTTTAGGTTTCTGCATTGACCAATAATGCCGTACATTAAGTGTGTGGAAGCACATGTAATAGCCTAACAACTTAAACACACCTGAACAAACTGACTTCCCAGACCTGTAAGCCATTAGTGAGTGGGTAGAAAACATTAGCAAGTGGCCCAGAATTTAGAGGCCAGACATCTAAAGATACTCTAAAGAAAACTAGCGCCGTCACGAACCACTTTGGTTTGATTTGGGAAAATAATCTAATTGCGATTTTTTTTCCTCCAATATTGCAATTGCGATTTAATATACGATTTTTAATTTTTTTTATTTTATCCTCTCTTTTCCCCAACAAAACATAATGAATGATTTAAATATGACCAACACAATATTAGATACATTTAGTGTAAAATGTTCTTTCCCCATTGGCTGGGTGGGAGGAAATATGAATTTATTTAATCCCATCCACTTTCCACAACTCAACATAATTTATATATTTTTACACACGATAATTTACCAATGGCAAGATGTAATCTGTGCCCAAAACACTGGAGCCTCTTCCATTCATTGCGCCGTGCAGCCAGCACCATATTTGACGCGTTGTCTGTCGTGATGCAGACGTGTTCCTCCTCGTTGAGATCCCGAGCTCCGAGGTTGAAATCTCCGTCAATAAAATGGACTGATTAGGCTCAGCTGTGCGGCTCGACCACAGATCAGTAGTGGTAGCAAAAAAGTCCACCGTTTTAAGCTCCGTGGCGACTTTCTCTTTGCACTTTTTGTACAGCTCCGGTATGGCAGTCTGACTGAAATATGTACGGGGGGTATCCTGTACCGTTTATCAAGCGTTTTGATCAATGCCATGGACCCAGGCTTGGTCACCGGGCTGAGAGGCATCATATCTTTGGCTATGAACTCGGTTATTGCCCGAGTGATTTCCCCGTGTCGTTGTGAATTACGTTCATATGGATATTATATTATATATATATATATATATATATATATATATATATATATATATATATATATATATATATATATATATATATATTATCGCAAATGCAATTAATCGTTCAGCCCTAGGTACAGGAAAGTCAAATACCATGGCACAGGCTCACAATGGGCCAATGGGTCAACAAGGTTATGAATTTGCAGCCGTAGACGCAGCCGGTGTTTTGGTTTAATTGGTGACTTTCAGCCCATTGCGTCCGTTGCCGCTCTTCGTGGCTTACGTCGATGGTTGGGGTCGATGACGAAACTGTATTTTAAATGTATTGAATTCATGTTGCCACAGACGCATTCGGCTGAGTCACCAGTTAACAAGGTCACACTTTGCCCTATAAGACGGTTGTGATCTTGTCAGAATTCTGTAGAAAATCAAAAGAAAATCGCATATTTCGATGCAGTTTGACAGTTTTACTTCAAGGTTTAAAGATTGCTAAGTCGTCCGGATGACTGCTGCCAACAAACACACCAACAGTGTTGATGACGTCGGCTATAAAACGGGCTCTATCCTTCCCGTGAGGGAAGAGTGTCTGATAAGGAACTAAATGTCAAAATTCACCCATTATTTATATCCGTAAACCACACAATAACATCACACTCGCAGCATTAAAAGCGAGGGATTATTTTTACCTTGTCACATCCTGGATTCAGAAGCAGATTGCATCGCTGACAAGACCAATCAGGGAACTTTTCAAAGCTGTAATTCTTACTTGCAGAAACCCCCTACACTGTCAGTGCTGGTTGGCAGGCAGAGACACTGAATGGCCACTCTTTGTTCACTATCTGTGAAGAGACTGTTAATGTTTGGAGGAAAGCATGATTCATCTTTTTGAACAGTCCTTCGACTGTGCTGCCGGAACAATAATCCGCTGTTCTTTTTCCTGTCTGCTATGGCGATATGATTGAAAACAGTATGGCGGCCATCACGCTGCAGCCACCTTGGAGAGGGGGGAATCATTTCTGGGTGGATGATGAACTCTTAATGCATCTAGCTCTTGCTTTGAAGATCGATTTGGCAAGAAAACCTAAGTACGAGGTGATCCCGCGACTTAGAGTTCCACTTGCTTGTGAGAGAAATCCAAGCATCAGACATGCCCTGGCATTTAATCCAGAGTTATGGATCCAGCTCCAAAAATACTGGGTCCCTGCATGCAATTCCCAGAACGCAACTTCATAGCGTGTTTTTGTTCGAGCCTTTCTTTCGCTCCACACCTCCAGTTTGCAACTGAGGATTTCTCTTAGTCACCGAGCTGAAGGCGAGATGGAAAATAACCCTAATGACATCATCAGGCTTACCCCTCCGGAGCCGCAGAAACTGATCTGAATTCATGTGTATATGAACCCATGCAGGGATGAGAAGATAAAGAATCCTATCGTGGATTGCGATAAAATGCACTCACAATTTGCCAATACTGGTGAATTTCCACTATCAGGATAATTCCTTTTATGCAAGAGGACCGTATGATTCATGCCTTAAGATGGTTTGTTTAGTTTTTTTTACAAAAAAGAATGTGTCCCATATGTGATGCAATAATACAATAAAGTGTCTCTTGTAAGGTCAAATGATTCAAGCATAATTTTGAGGATTTCCGGGGTTAATATTGTGAATCACTCATATCGTCATATCCTCCCATACCTAAAGCAGTGTGTCCATTTGAAGCAAAATTTGACATTACTTTGAAAAGCTGATGTTATTTTAACATGTTATAATGCCTTAAACTAACATGCTTTAATTATGGAACAAGGTAATTGTAGCTATTCCTCATTCAGAATCCAAACACTAGCTACTGCGACACGATCATTAATGTGTGATCTTAAATTGAGCGAGGTTTCACATGTCATTATTTTATGGCGTTGCCCTCTGCCACCATGCTGTGTAAGATGTCTGCTCTGCTGCAGGCACGCTGTCGCCGGTGACTGATAATTGCACAATTGTTCACACTTGAGTTCCCGACACTTCTTCAGGGGGGAAGTTAGGGTTTGTGTGCAACTGGCATGAATCAGGGATTCGGCTGATTAACGGACTCGGTTGTCGTAACGCCGACATCACACACAGTTTGATATTCAAACACCGTCCGTTAGTAAAACAGACATTTTACCCCGCGTTGCTTGTCCTCGGATAGGTTCATAATGGTGTAATTTGCTCGATGCCCTTTCCAAACAAGGAGACATCCACATGTACTATGATGTCAACAAAGACTGTTGAATAAAAAGGGAGTGAGTTGGGAGTGTTGGCCTCTCGGAGTGGGACGGCCTGCACGGCGCTGACGCCAGGAGGAAGTGGAATCGGTGAAATGATCCTTCTGTCTGGTCATTGGTGGGTATCATTGGAGGGCATCTTTTTTGTTGTGGGTGGTTGGGGAAATCCCGCTTCCCTGCGAAGCCAATTAATCGTTAGATGATCTGGTTGTCCAGACAATGACCAGCGCGGTGGGAATTTTCTCTTCGAGTAGTGTTTGTCGTTTTATCCCCTTTTGATCTCTCTGCCTAAGCAATGCTTGAAGGTCTGTCATGTCTGCTAAAGTGTTGTATGTTTTGTTCCATTTACTGATCAGATCATTAAATGAAAAGGGGAAAGTCACATTAATTACAGCCAGGGCAGCTGGCGGGCTGCTGCTTTTCATATGTTCCCTTTGCCAGATTAGACCGAGCAATTGTATGACCAGTGGATCAAAAATTCAAGCACCAGCTATTAGGGCTTATTAGGAAATCAGTCAGCTGCTGAGTTGTGGCTCCAAATTGAACATTTTTGATGTGACTTTTCTCTGTTGATGGGCCAGCAGCTGTGACGGTTAATTCAAAGTCTAGGTCGGCTATTATGCGGCGCTGCTGTTACAGTAAGTTTTGCTCTGCACGCCTCAAACGCACAAAAAGCGAATGATAATGGCTTTTACGTGGGAATAAAGTACCCACTGAAAGGATCGGAAGATGCAGCGGGAGGGCCTTCGGAGTCTGTTGCCTTTAGTGCGAGCCACCCGAGCCTTTGTGATTACTTATTCTGTGTCATTCTGTTGCACAATCGGCAATGATTGATGGGCATAAATGCCAACCGTTGCTGGATAAAAGCTTCTCAAAATGTGGGGCTTTGCTGAGTTTCTTCGTTTTTTTACATCTTGGCTTCTGGAACAAAGTGATTGACGTGTTTTTCCTAAGTCCCAAAGCTATGGAGCAAGTTACTCACCAATTATCGGATAAACAATCAACAGAATGAAGCGATCAGGAACATATGAATGTAGTAGAGCCCCAGTCCAGTCTGCATGGTTAAATAGGAACTGCTCCAGATGTCCCCAGGCCCCAATTAAAGAAACTCCCTCACCACAGTGGTTATGTACACACATGTAAATAACATTTGCATGTTGTCTGCATCAATATCACTGTGGGAATATGGGAAAAATATAAATCCACAGCTTCCCCCCCCCCCACACACACAAACTGTAGCCCAACAGCAATCACGTGACACTTGCCATCTTTTTTTTTTTTTTCTCGAAACATTTGCAAACACATCGGAGGAGAGAGGCGATCACCTTGCAAACAAAAAAAAAGGCAGTGCTTGAAGATTGGCAGCCAAACAGCTCACCAGCAGCCAATCAATGCAACATTAACAGGGACAGCCAGGCATCTGGCACTTGGCTCGCGCATCTCTCTGCACGCGCGCGCGCGCGCACGAGAGAGAGACTGTCAGGGCATTCAAATGACTGAGGCGTTCAAACTCAAACCCCGTCCTTGTGTTTCTCCCAGAAAGAAAGAAAAGATGGGATCTGGCGCGGGGGGAGAGAGAGGGAGGGAGGGAGGGAGAGAGAGCTCGACTTCTACAGAGGCTGCAGTCAGAGTGGACTCCTGTTTCCTGCAGTGCGCGTAAATGTTAGTCTGGCGACACCGGTGCGGCACGCGCATCGGAGGGGATCGGGTATCCGTCCGGCTCCCACTCTGTCACGGAGAGCCCGTCTATCAGTCATGACTCCACCGAGGCGCCGTGCGCAACGACACCCCGGGGAGAGCCAGGCTGAGGCGCGCGCGCGCACGAGCAAGAGAGCCACGTCCACTCTTGTTTAAATAAATTAAATAAAAAGTGCGCGCTCTCCTGCTTCTTCTCACCTCGCCCGTGTCTTTCTGCTCCGCGCCCACGAGCTCACGGGGTGCAATTTGCGCGCACACACACACACAAGTCAAACTCGCCGCGGGCGCGCGCGCGCACACACACACACACACACAACAAGACTCCCATTCATTTGGCCAGCTCTGTCAAACCCACAACGCATTAGCACTGTATAGGCGGCGGGCACACGCCCGCGCCTGTCACGCGCACAGGTGCAAAGGCATAATAAAAAAAACTTACACTCCAATACAGATAACAGCTCAAAGCCTCACAAAACTTCTTCCTCTCTCTTACCTGTCCGCGTGGACACGCATGGCGGCTGATTGACGGCGAAAAAAGACCCGCGAGTTTGAGTTTGTTCCTCATGTCTCGTTTCCTGCGTCGCTCCTCCAGTTGCAAAGTAACGCTGCCATCCTCTCCGGAGCAGAGCTTGACTGCGCGGCTCGCGGAGAGCCGATACTCTCCCTCTCTCTTCACCGTGTGTGTGTTACGCGTGTGTGTATGTGTGTGTGCGGGCGACAGGACGAGCGAGCCGAGCCGGTGCATGTGTGCGCATCTCTCCCTCCCGATGCATCCTCCAATCCTGCCCGGCTACTGCGGCGGCTCAGGCCGAGGGAGGCGCCTCATTGGTCGGTTTCCAAATCAATCCGTGGCTATCGGGCTCGGACCGGCCTCCCATGGCCCCTCCCTCCTTACCTCTCTCTCTCTCCATTATCTCCCTCTCCTCCTCTGCTCCTCTGTTAACACGTGATTATATAAGATAGTGATCAGGAAGTGATACGTTATCCCGTCTCATTCACACACACACCCTTCCTAGACTGTCCCAGTAGGATGGGTATATATATATACAAACAGGAAATACATGTTTAAAACCCTCTAAAAGTTGCATGGCAAAACCTAAACGCTAGATCAAAATGATGAAAAATGGCTTATGTGACTTATTGCATGATGTCCTGTCAATCTCTCCATGTGAAATGTCAACAAAAGCGTTAAAAAAAAAAGGACACATTTAGTTTGGGTCGACTCCCTTGTGGAGTGCGTTGTCCAATTTAGTGCAATAAATAAACTTTGAATAAACTAAAAGTGCACCACCACCATCGCCATTGCAACTCAAACTGTGTTTATTTCTTGCTTTCTTTACTTTACCACTGGCCAAATACAACAGGTCGTTTTAAAACAGTGAGGTCAAGTTTTAAAAATGGTCTCACTACAAATGAAATGGCGGAGGAACCAGCATCCCAACACAGGAATACAAACCAGTACTGTCGGCTGGCGTCCCAGTGGGGTTTAAGAGGTTTAACATATTCAGATGCAAACAGTCTGGCAGCCCAATATTTCATTAAAAAGTGTTGTTTTAGGTTTTCTTCTCCTGCTCGAGATTTCGCGATCATCAAGAGTTTCTTTCATCGCCCCGGAATCTTAATAGCGCCATCAGCAAAGCACGGCTACCAATTACTCCAGTTAGTTCAGAAGAGTGAGGCGAGCGAGGTCAACGTGGAAGCGGTGGATTTCGGAGGGAGGGAGGGGGATACAAATATTCTGACAATTCGTGAAGTTTTATTTGCCTGTAAATATAAAGTGTGAAGCTTTTCAATAGTTAAGAGGAAAAAAATGGTGGGCTTTTGATGGGCTTAAACAATCAGGTGAAACTCGACGCTAAAGAATGGAGCTCATGCAACGATCAATCTGTTTCAATGGGACGTTAATGAGTTACCGTTTTGTCTTTTAATCTTAGACGCCCGACGCTCCTTTTGTCCCGTCTCCCGAAAATGAGAATTGGGGTTTTTTCTAAACTAAATCGGTGGCATCCCCTCATGCACGGTTCCGATTTAATTCATTTAAATTGCTAAAGTGCCGTAACCCTTGTGAGAAGAGGCGTGTGGATACATCACATTAAAAAAAAATAAAAAAGATCGTTAAGTTTGAATAATTCCGTAAACTCCTTAAAATGACTAAACGATTATAACGTTTCACTAAAACATTCATAAGCCCCCCTCAAAAGGGCAGTTTCATTTAAAGACATCCCTGTAACCGTACGGGTCTGTGGGAGTCTAATAAATCAATCTAGACCATGTTCTGACCCGTATAAGCGAGACCGGAATATATATCTGATATATTTGATCGTAACCTGTATGTTTATTGCTTTGTATGATGTTGTTGTTAGAACCATTTCTTTCCTTTAGTGATGGCTTGTTATATCTGGCCACAGGGACTACGGTTGAAATTTAGCCTTAGCTAAGACTGACACATTTACCCCTGGGTTGATTGATAAAAATAAATAAATAAAATGAAAATAAAAGGAAGTGCTTTTGTGCTTTTTTTAGGCATTCCGAGATCCTGCGATCTCATTGGTCCTCAGATTCTTCTGAAAGCGCATCAGGAAGGAGACGGTCATTTGCATATTTTGTTTGTCAGCGAGGGAAAAGCTCAAAGTAGGTATTTTTTCAATTTCTGAACCGAAAAACATTTTTTTTTGGACTGAATATGCTTCCTAACATGTTGATGCTTGTGTTTATTGTGATTATTATTGCAGATTTAAAAGCTTTAGGTCGTAATCTTTCTAAATATGTGCAGTGTTACTCTATGGGATGATGGCAAGGCACCGAACAATACAATAAAAAAAACTCTGGGAGCAATCAAGGAGCCATTTTTGGGGAATCTTGATCATATTTATGTTGAAAATATATGTTTTTACCCTTGGGTATTATTGGTCCTATTGCTGTACAAAGCTTCTTTTTTTAATGACAAATCAAGAAAGCATTTACTTAATCCGAGCCGAGTAAACAAACGAATGAGGTTGTCGTAGAAAATAACGCCTCCACCAACGGCCCAGTTTGCATCCGCACAACCACTCATCCCGTTAAATGCACACCTCTACCCACAATGCATAGCTCCCGCTTACAGACAGCAGGGGCTGTTGCCGTTTGAGGTGTGTATCAGTAATGCGCCGAGGCGCTCGACAAAGAGTGACGTTTTGTTTAGAGCCGTGTTTAAAAAATAAATAAATAAAGCTTCGCGCCGCTCTCTGCAATTCAAAGCCGCATCTGTAACCACGTATGCATCTTTAAAAACACAAAAAAACACTTTGCTTCTCAAGCGTCTACAAAAAAAACTCCATACGTGAGGCCTTCCTGCTTTTTTCACGGCATCTCGGCTTCGCTGTACATGAAGACGCCGTATAATGTGAAGTCTTTAAAGGATGAGGCCGTTGAAGGAACTACAAATGCGTGTAGCTGCTCCCACATTGCTGCCATGGCGTCCTCCGACGCGTTCAGAGCCACTTACTTCACTTCAATGTGTAGGATGGATGACTTCATGATGTCAACTTAACCCTTTTTTTGGAATAATCGCAAACTCAGACATGGATCACTTTATCCACATCGTTCACGTAACGCTGCTTTTTGAAAACGCATTCAAGTCTCAGACCGTTTTTAACCTTCAGACCTCCTGTACACCTATCCGGATAGTTGCACTAGCTTGCATTTTTTATTTTTTCTCCGAATACAATTACGTCGGGCTCCAAACACTTCTCCATTTTTTTTGCTTTGACTTTCACTATTTTTTCCCTCTCACTTCGTTTCTGTCAATCAATTTGGTCGGTCTGTCAATCAGTCAGTCGGTCTTGTTCTACCTCTCACTCCCCCCCTCCCACACACACACACACACACACACACACACACACACACACACACACACACACACACACACACACACACATTAATTTTGCTCAGGTACCCTTGGGCCGGCTGTTGAGTCTGCCCATGAATTCAGCTGTGCTTCTGCTCTCTCTGGATCCAAAGGGAAACTTAATGAATAATGAACAGAGCAGTGAAAGCGGAGGGGCGGGGGTGTAGGATGAGGAGATGGACAGCACGAGAGAGAGAGAGAGAGAGGGAGAGAGAGAGGCCCTTTAGGACCAGGACACGGTGGAGAGATGGAGGGAGGGTAACCTGTTAGTGTTCACTCATCAATTAGGCTGCAGAGGAGACATGAAGAGAATGGAAGGTGATGCGTCATGGACAAGGAGGGGAGGAGGAGGAGGAGGGGTGAAGGTCTATAAACCAAAGAGTGCGCTTGCTGAGGAGACAGATTAGGCATCAGAGACGAGGAGGCGAGCAGTGGGATGAGAGGGAGAGGGAAGTGGACGTGGAGAGGCAGGGGTCTCGAAGACGTCAGAGGCTCCTCGGCATACTGCCTCCAGCTTCATCCATCACCCAGGCCTACTTCCTCCTGCCAGCACCACCGTGTCTCCGGTCCACATCCAGAGCTGGCGTGCGGCTTCAAACACGCTCTAAAGCGGACGTGATCAGTGTTTTAAAAAAACAGGGTGTAATGGCTCTACTTGAAACTGTAGAAAGGTATTTTCATTCTCGGCACTAACAGATAAGAGAAAAAGAAGATCGTTCCTCCTGATGTTTAGATTTTACATGACTACCAAATGGGACTGTTCAGTGGTAGACGGGCATGTTCTGTTCGGGGTATGTGTCATGTCTCTCCCAGGGAGAACAAGTTGCCATTGTACTTTGCAAATGCATTGCAAACCACCAGGATGCGTTGACAAGCAACAGCGAAAACACATTTTCCTGAATACGTGTCACGTCAGCCTCTGAGAGGAGTTTCTCGTGTAACGCTACAAGCTGTAACAATGTCTACGTAACAAGCCTGAGCCATGTTTAGTTAAGGTTACACACAGGACACGGATCCCCAGGGTGAAAGTCCTGACAAATGCAATATAGTGCTATCTTGTATTGAATGAGCAAGGTTTGGGTGTGTTCCTCTGGCCGACTCTGACTAATGATGCGGGCTGTATCCTCACCGAAAGTCTCAATCAGTATTCTGCAAGCCTGCAAGAGTTTTGATTAGTTCTTGTTTTTTTTGTGGTTAACTTCACACAGGTGAGGCATAGACTGTTTATTCCCACACACACAAAAAAGAAGAGATATCCAAGTGCCTAGAATCTCACATTCAGGTATATGAGGCCACGGCTCCATCCCGTATGCCAATCAGAAAAAGGCTCAGCGGACTCTGGACGTCGTGCACCAACAATGCCGCAGAGGAAACATCCGCACAGGTAGACGACGACACCTTGCAGCGATAGCCGTCAGTTATTGTCAATAACCTGACAATATCGTGTTAAAAAACGTCCACCTTTTGCACGTGTGAACAGCATTGACGTCTGGGTTTGATGCCGTTGGTTTACGAATTTCAAAAACTATTTTAGGATCAGAAATAACAAGTAAAATGGGAGTAAACTTGCTGAAAACCTCCGTGACATTGGACCACAGTGCATAGATTTCACTGAGGGTGTGTTAATGAGGGCCAGGAGAGCCTTCCTGCACGAGTGTGAAACTCTGCAAACACAAATGCCTCTCCCTCACAACGAGCTGCACAAGGGTTGCCCGGCTATCGATCCAAAGAGCCATTTCTCTGCAGGATGTCTATTTCCTTGACGTGTTTTTAACGACAGGTCAGTGGATCATTTTGCCAGGAGGGCTAATTGCAGAAGAGCCTTTAACGATACACTGAGATTACATTGTGTTCTGCGGACGAGTTCGCAGGCTTTTTGACTTGCATTCGGACATTTCATTTGTTTTTGTCGTGTACAGAATAGCCAGTGTGTTTTGTTTTTTTTCCCCCTTCATAAATGTTGCAAACTGGTTCTGTGGACCCTCCATATATAATAGATATTTGGTCAATTAATCACAGCTAAGCAGAACTAAGGGATTACGCACTTGAGTGAATCTCATTTCAAGCTGCTGGTTCGGGTGGGTGTGTGCGCGGACACAGACAAATGGTGGAGGCAGCGGACTCTGCTGGAGCTGGGAGACACACATCAGCGAGGTGGGACTGGTAATGTGTTTGCCTCCCGCAAACACTTCTAATTTATATATGGCTGACGAGCATCAAGGTTACGCCACACCCCGCCATTACAAAAACGTATGCCCTTCCCTAGAGAAAACTGTGGTACCCATGAGCACTTATTATCCTGCCAACACAAATTGTTACTCAGAAATCAAGCAAATAGTTGTTTGTTTGCTGCCAACTCTGAAAATAGAGGATTGTATCCTAGTTAAAATGCACAAATGGTCCTGTTGAAGAATACACAGCCATCCTAACAGGAAGTAGTCTTCCTCACGAGTATGCAGTACAGTTAGATGCAAACAGTGTACCGTAAAAGTCGGGTTACGAGCCGCTACTACCTTCGGTCAGTGTCCCCGTTAGCTCCCCGCTGTAGCCAGCTGGGGCTCCTGCTAGCGCTCCGTTACTTCCCCGCTAACTTCCGCTAGCTGTTTGCTAACTTCCGCTAGCTCCCCGAAAACCACCGAAGGTAGCCGGACCAGGCTCGACACCCGACTTGGGCAGAGGAGACGTGGGCAGTAGCAGCAGCAGCGGGCAGTAGCTAGCAGCAGCGGGCAGTAGCTAGCGGCAGCGCTAGCTAGCAGTAGCGCTGCTCCTAGCTTGCTACAGCGGGGACACTGACCGGAGGTAGGAGCGGCTTGTAAGCCGACTTTTACGGTATTTCTATTACAGTTAGCGTTTTAGGAAATTTACTGTGAAGCAGATACTGGTGAATACATAGTTTTGAATATTGAACCGACACTTCATATTTTGATTTTGTGTAACCGAATACGTGAGCGAAAACCGCAGATGAATATATATATATATATATATATATATATATATATATATATATATATATACATATATTTAAAAAAATAAAAAATCCATATTCCCAAACCCACGTTATACTCTGATTAATTAGGAATTCAGAAGATCTGATTTACAATACGAACGCTGGCAGAAGGAGGGGGCGAATGTCAAGAGTCAATCTGTTTTTCACACGGGGGATGTATACATATTTACATCCAGCCCAAACACGCGGTGGAAAAAGCTGTTGGAGTCACTGAAAGTAACTGCAAATCACATCTGACACAGCGTAATAGCTGTATAATTGGAAATGTGACATCTTGAACAACTGACCTAAGAAAATCAATCCTTTGACGGAGCTATTGACTTTCAAAACCACATTTCTTCACACTCGCCGTTGCTCTGAGTGATGACAAAATACAGGAGATGGGGCGAGTAGGGAGACGCCGGCAGGAGTTACACCTCCTAATGGGCCGGGTGCACGAGGACCGAACGGTGGAGCGGCTGCTAATGAAAACAAGAGGTACCATTATCGAAGTGGGTCAAGACGTTTAATTGCTTAACTAAAGGAAAGAAAAACTCTTTCAGACTAGAAAAGTGCACTCAGAAGAGTACAGAAGATGTGTCCGCCTCACACACACACACACACACACACACACACACACGCAATGTTTGATTGAATTAATACAATCCCATTGTTTCCACTCGTACATCTCACACAGTCGATGCAGCTGTCTGTAGTTCACGGCGTAGCGCTTCACGTTGACTATGAAACGCTCCCTTTGACCAGAAACCATCAGGCCTGCTGTGTGTGTGTTTAGCTCCGTTAACAGTTAGCTCCTTTAGTGGTTAGCTCCGTTGGCAGTTAGCTCCGTTAGCAGTTAGCTCCGTTAGCCAGACGCACTGTGGGGCTCCCACCAGCAGCTAACGGCTAACTAGCGACCGACAAAAGACGATGTAAGCCGTTGTAGTCTGCAATCCATGAGGTTGTTATACACACAAGCATCGGTACATGTGTAATAACAATCCCATTCTTTCTTTTCGTCTGGTATATTAAGCCATGTAATCTGTGCAGTTATTTTGAAGTAAAGTTAGTAATGTTTGTGGCTTGTTTTACGTTATGTTATGTATGCATACTTATTTTAAGTGTGGCGTAAAATGACACGCGACATGCCATATGACCGCTATTTGTTCACTGACTCATTAACTCGGTGTGGTACATGAACATAGCCCTTTGTGGTCTAAAGAGAAAATTTGCCAGTGAACATAATCCAATTGGAGCAATTATGTGTTCCTAAAGAAATGTTACAGCCGAAAGCATTAAGTGCCACATAAACATTATTTTTTGGGAAAAATGCCCAACAAAAACTTGGCGCCTTCAAATTGCTTGTTTTGTCGAAGCAACACTCCAATAACCAAAGTAATTAAATTTAACAGAGTATAAAACAGAAAAATAAGCAACTCACATTTAACACATTTTTAAAAGCTGGAAGTGGTAAATACTTTTTGCATGTTTTTAATGAGAAGATCAATAATGAAAACTAGTCCTGCAGCACTATGGCCAGAGATCTCGCATTGAGAATAAGTGATTCATGATGATTATTTGTGTTTGTCAAAGAGACGTTGCGCGTTTACTAAAGTGTTGATTCTTCAGTCATCTATGGACCATTTACAGCGTCCTTCAAAGCCTCCATAACGCCTTCGTAATAAATCAGCTCCAGCACACACATTCCCCATCACAGCTTTAACAGAGTCGTCTCTCTGTAGGATGCCGCCATCCTTACCTTTCGGAAATACTATGACAACCGCGATGACTTTCTTTGAGCTGTGAAACAGCAGATATTCCCGGAATGCTGTTTTTGTCCTCCTTTCCCCCCCGTGTGCCGCCTCCTCCTCCAGTGGGAGCTCTTTTTGCATCGTATGAAGCTCCAATCACCGGAGTAAAATATCGGCATGTAAAGACATCTACAATTACTGTGGTGGCTGCAGGAAGAGGAATGGGAAAGGAGAAGCTCACATTTACATGAGAACTGAAATCATATCCACGAGTGCTGTGCTGAATACAATTTCAAAAAGGTACTTTATGCTACCCAATACTCATTCATACTTTTTTCTCAAATACATTCATCTGACAATTATGACCAACATGCAAGTGGACACTATCCTATCCTCTTGCTTTTGGTTAGGAGCTGTCTTTTCATGCTTTGGGCTTGGCACCTTCATTCCAATGATATAGCGTATCATTCAGACAAGAGGGTTCCTCCAACCTGACTGGCTTACACAGAACTTCAACTCCCTCAAAAACACGTTTGGGATGAACTGGAACGCATCGCCCGACAGCACCGGCTGAACTCGCTATCTTTAACTTGTGGCTGAATGGGAGCCAATCTCTGCAGCCAAGATCCACACTCTTGTTGAATGACGTCCCAGAAGAGCAGAGTCGCTGTCGTGCGAATGCATCATCTTGGATTGGCACGTTGAAAAATGACTTTCTGGTGTAATATCCTTACTTTGTCTTGCTGTATAGATGCTTTCGGCCATAAAGTGTGTGGTTGCTTTCATCCAAAACGTCTCAGTTTAAGCATACTGTGATTTTACATTCTATACAGTCAAGGCTGCTGAATGAAGGTATTGAGCCATGATGTACGTACATGCGCGGACTAACTGGTGCTTTTTGGGGACACTCCATATGTTGTCTCTGGTAGTGCAAGTGCAGACCAGTTTCATATGCTGTGCTCCATCTCCTCTTTTAACTCTTTTCCAACAGTATTAGCTCCACCATGCAACACTGAATTGCTTCCCAGTAATGCCAAAGTAATAATAAAACAATAATTTAATATAGAGCATGAAATCCTGGCTCTTACTCCGATTGAAAGGTCACATTGTTGTTTCTGTAACAAGGTATCCAAAACCTTTACCCATTGATTTTCTTTTTCTTTCTTTTTTACTCACCCGCTCCAGTTATAGTTTCTTCCCAACACTGAAATGTAGCCGTGAATGAATTATTTAACACTTCACATGGCGAGGTATACACCATTAGATATGCACTGTTGTGTGAAGCATGTTTGTGCAACATTGCAGGAACGACTAGCTTTCTTGTGGCCGTGCTTACAGGAGGGTGGATGATGGTAAATCTGCAGTCGGATGATACGATTATGAGGTATATGTCACAAAGTATTTGTGTTTCGCAGGTTAATATTGAAATCTCTCCACCACTGTGTGCTCCTGCCTCTGGCGGAGCCCACAGGATCTGTCCTCCCATGCATAGAGATCTCATTTATAGACCCACGGTAACCAATCAGGGTCGACTCTAAGAGGTTTGCTTCCCACTGAGACGCTCAGCATGTGAAAATGTGACATCATTTGTAAAGAATATATTAATCGAATTCTGGAAAGTTTAAGATGGAACATGGCAATGTATGTTCTGATTTGACAAATTACCTAAATCCTTAGTTTTATGGTAACATAAGCACATTAATTAGGCAGGTATTACATTCCTATTTAACCTCAGAGATATCTGTTTTTTAATTTTAAATGATTTATCAATTTAATTTAGAGGAAATATGTTATGCAATTAAACATATTTGATCAGTAACTTCAAGATCATTCTCAATTTTGAAATTTCCCATGAGTCTGCACCTTGTTTACTGCCCGTTTTCTGTTTTATTAATGACTGTCTCTCCTTGCTATTGTGTTTCTGTTATTCATTAACTGTTACATAACGTTGTTATAAAAGAGCGTGGATGCTTGGCCAACCTGTTTTGCATAATAAAGATTCAATAATGAAAACAATATGTTGATATCACAATGCAAAATGACATGAATCAGTCTTCCATGAGGCTTTGGTGCCGAGCTCTTAGTGGCATTGTGTTAATTGGGTATAATTCTTATGTCATTGTTTTTCTTTGTTGCTTTTTTCAATGCAACACTTTGTGTGACAGCTTCACAATCTTAACTATGTCTAAAACGATATCAATTATATAACTGCAAGAGACTGTATTGTATTTGTATACACCAAACCACGGCATGTAGCGTCACCCTGCTTTCTTTTGACAAAAAGCCAGCTGGATTTGGGGTTATTGCAGAAAATAAGCTCTGTGGCAAACAAATATAAAAAGCTCTGTGGCAAACAAATATTCAGGTAGATGATCCACACAAATTTCCGAAGAACGAATGCAATCGCCACAAGTAAAAATCGCACATTTCGCTCGTCATGAGCACATGTATGTACACACAAGAAGGCTTGATTCCTAGCGTCATTTAGCGTGGGCTTCCCGTCCGACTGTTAGCGGTATATAAGAGTTGAGCGCCAGAAAGTAGAATACATTTGCTTCATGTAAAGAGGAGGATAGCCTGCTAACCCCGCTACAAAAGGTAAATGTCTTTCTTAAATATAAATGGTCAAATCAAAAAAAGTATGGGATATACCATAAAAGTCGGGTTACAAGCCGCTCCTACTTCCAGTCAGTGGTTGTCTGGGAGCTAGCGGAAGTTAGCAGAGAGCTAGCGGAAGTTAGCGGGAACTAGCATGAACTTTTACGGTACTCAATGCGGTCTTACGCACAATGTCCATTAACTAAAGATAAACACAAATACAGAGTCCGGATATGGAAATGAAATGTCCTTAATTAAAGTAATTAAATGACATGATGACTCCAGAGAAATTAAGTGTTTTGGGACAGAGGGGTGCAATGCTTGAAGGTCTGATGATCGGCAGTTCAGTGAAGTCCAGTTTGGTTTATTTTGTGTGTGTGTGTGTGTGTGTGTGTGTGTGTGTCTTAGCTTGAGGGCCCAAGCAAAGAAAGGCGGCTGATGCTGGACAGGTTTCTCCGGACACGGTCTGCTCTCGGGATCCGCTCTCCTCCCTCTCTTGTTGTCCACAACGTTAATAAACTCAGCCGGTTCTTTTCCCTAAATGCTCCAGTTGTGATATAATTCAACTACTTCAAGCTCAAGGTGTCCATACACTGAATATTACACACACTTATCTCCTCCCTGAAGCACTCTCGCTCCTCTCTCTCATCTCCTCCATGCTGCTTTTTGTTAGTTGCTTGTTCCCCTCCCCCGCTCACAGGTGTGTCTCGTTTACCTCCTCCTTGGCTCCTCCTTCTTTTGCTGTCAGGGTGGAAAGGGATATTCTCTGCATTTCCTGTTTCCCTTTCTGCTACACCAAAAACACAACGACTTGGAGACGAGAGAACCTTAAATGCTAACTATTTTTCTGTTTTTTGGACTCATTCCTGCAGCATTATATTGAGGTGTTAATAGCAGGTCTGCCATCAGCCGATTGTCATCGAGACAAATGCAATATTAACGGAGAACTCCTTAAATTAAGGATGACAAACTTGCAACAACTTATCTTCATGAGACCAAAATCAACTTACTCTCTGTTGAATTTGGATTGGTACGCTCCATTATTGTTATGGGCTTCAATAACCCAAAGTAATGCGTCTGCATGGTGATTTCAGGTGCCCAGGTGTATTACAGTGTGACAACCACAGAATATGAGAGCGTTTGACACAACATCAGCACCCCGTTGTGCAAACTGTGCTGCCTCGCGGTGCTCCCATATGCTGGAAATGTGTCTGGTAATGTTTCCGTTACCCAGCTCATCGGTGAGCTTCACGGATATACTACGGACAATTAGCAAATCTCATGATATATGTGATAAAGAATGGAATCACCCATTCCTTATATGCATAGATTAATGCATCGGCAGGTGTTTTACGGCACATCCAGTCAAATCGCTATATCCTCTAGATTGGAACTATGCTTTTTATATAATAAATGACAGTTTTCTACTCCAAATACACATGTTTTATATGTATTTTTATTATATAACTTGCTGTGCAATACAACTGACTACTTTGTGGCCACAACAGTGAAGGAGATGGAGCTCATTTAGCAGCATGAAAAGGGCTTACACCTCAATCTTCTCAAATATTGTGGCCAACGTTTCTCTTTTTTAGGTCAGCCCTCTTCCAAAAACACACCGAACTTAACGTGAGCTGCTGGAGGATTGTTGACACGGCGCCGTAGTTATTTGAGGGATGATGGAACTGAGCAAACGGGGATCTCTGTACAAAGACAGTCACTTTTCCTGAGATGTCGCAGCCCCGGCAAACAGCTCAAAAACTCCATTTGGCCTTTGAAATGATCCACTTCGCTCCAATTAAACCCTCCGTGCAGTAAGTCAAACAGCGTGGGCTGCAGTTATTTAGTCGCTGCTGACGGCTCCAAACGGGAATAAAATGTCTCCGTACATTTAAATACTATTAATAATACTATGTTTGTTTGTTATTGTCGTTGCATGGCTGCCGGTGACTCACTTTGCCCTTTGAATCATTGATGTGATCAATTCCGAGTCCGAGCACTGCAGCAGCGGATGAAATCCAAGTCGGAACTTTACTATGAGGGCAGGCGCGGCGACCACAAGGCATTGAATCATCCATAATAATAGCCGGATAAGAGACTGCATGGCGGATGATGGTCAACATGTGATGCATTAGGAAGAACGCTGCACGAGAAGTTAGGGCTGGAAACACGGATTAATTTCATCTTTTCGTGGTGCTGCCGATATTATTGGGTAACCATGAATAATTGACTCCAAGTTGTTGGAGTGCACGAGAGTTGACTCTGTGCCAAAGGCTCACAGCTCACTCATTGCTTGGATTAACGCTGAACTTCTAAAAAATATATGTCAGCTCTGGGGTTAGTCAGTGCAAACCAATGAGCAGGGTGGAAAAACTGTGTTTTAGTTTTTAGTTTTCATTTTCTTAAATCAGTCTCATAAGAATATTACCCCAACGTATAGCCATGACGTTTAATCCTCAAAACTGAGAAATGGCCGATGCTCCGCTGTGATTGGCCAGCCTGCATTCAAGAGGCGGAGATTTAGCGGTGAAGTCAATAACCTAATCATTTATGCATATTCTGATACACATTTGGGTGTTTTCAATATCGAATAGAGTGAAGAAGTGTTTTATTTCCTTAGAGAAGTTTTGATTTGAGTTTTTTTTTGTTATTAGTATTAGGTTGGAACAACTTGTAATACATTTGTTATTAAAGAAAACCGACACTTGATATAATTAGGGACTGCAAGTGTAAAATGAAGCTGCCATTTACATAATATTAAATTAAGATGCCATGTCTTAGTCTATAAATGTAGCTAGTTGGGATTTAAATATCATAAGCCATGTGTCTGCATAGCCGACAGATAGTTGGAGAATCATTTGGAGGCTGTGTTGATCCTAAATAAAGTCTCCTTGAACTGAAAGGGGTTAAGATGACCTGAGACACTTCAAATCCTCCTCCTCTTTCTTATCTCTCCTCATTTCCCTTTGCTTCTCAACTGTGTTCTCATCTAATCAACATAATAATAATTATAATTAAAAAACTGATTCAAAGAACACCATATTTGAGGTTTCATGGCAGACCACGAGTGTTTTAAAATGTCGTCCTACATCTTTCAGACGTTCAGTTGGGAGGAAGAAAGATCTTCAGGGACCCACGTGAGTGAAAGGTCCAGTAATATTTACAGATGGATTTACAGATGGGGGAAAGTCACGGGTCAAAAGGGTTCACCCTCTGGTAGACAGTGTTACGCACATGATGTCTGCAGATCAGCTTCACTAGGCTATACTGTTGTTTGACATATGAGTTTGGTTAGTTGTATGTCGTATAATAACATTATAGAGCATTTAACTGCTCATGAAACATGTTTTAACTCATGGTTAAAGAATATAGAATACAACCGAAGCAAGGTGAGAATGACAGATATTCAACGATTACTATACAGTAATATATGGAACCCCATTTCCACCAAATTGTTTTTATAAAAGAGTGTAGCCCTTTAAGCCCTAACCCTAATAACCCTAACCCTAACCCCTAATCCTATTTATTGTTTGAGTTGTGTTTAGAGGTTGTACATCGGGATTATATATTATTGTAGCCCTGATTTTTATGTTTAATTTGATACCTAACATGTTTGTTTTTTTAGGGGGGAGGGATTTATATCATGATTTTTTCTTGATTTTCCTGATATAAAAGGGTCCCCCGATTGGGATCAACAGGTTAAAGAGGAGGGGTCATAATTAAAAGTCATAATTATGAGATAATAAAGTCAAAATTAGGAGATACTATCTCATAATTTCGACTTTATTTTCTCATAATTAGGACTTTATCTCTTTTTTGTATACTATGCTCATGCTAAGCGTTACAATAATAAAACATATACTACATTTTAGAAAGGAGGGCCTGCAAAGAGCACTATTTCTTTTCACATTTGTTACAGAATGGGATACTTTCTAAAATTGTATCCCGTTGCTCCAAGCGCTTTGATCTTTTAGTGGGTGTTTTGTACCAAACTAACATCTAACGACAGTCATATTAGCAATTTCTTCTTAAAATTACAAGAATACATAGGGATTTTAAACATTCAAGGGACCCATTAGAATAATGTCATTTTACAACTGAGGTCCAAGTCGGCCTCTGTCTCAGCTTGTGTCCCATCACACAGGAACAAAACCACAACGAGCGCCTGAAGGCACTCTTCAATATCCCTTACACCCTCTCAAACACAGTTAGTTTGAAGGCATCACTGGCACGGATGCAAGTTACATTTAAGAGCGCCTCTCATTATGCTGAGTCAACGGCGTTTGATGAGACGTGAAGTGACAAGCGTGTTTGCTGCCGCGACGCCACCCTAAATGTCTGAGAGGGATTTGCTGCAGACGAGACGAGACGAGCAGAAAAGTTGCCGGAAGCCCGGAGCTGGTCGGTAGGGGTTGGAAATCGACACTGTCGGATGTCATTCACACGACGTGGAGGAAATGTAGAGACACCTGCGTCACTCAACTGCAGGACTGCAGGCCCACGGACAGAATGTGATCATGCAGAACCTCACACTGGATTACTCTCAGCGGACCGGAGTCGTAATTGTACGAACACTGTATGCACTGGTACATTTTCAAAGAGACACAATGTTCCCAAAAACTACAGAGAAATAAGAACCGACTGTAAAAATAGTGCCTATTAAGTCTGCTGTCGGGCCAATGGCAAACGTAGATCAAGATTGAGCAGAAAAAAAGGAAAGAAAGCACACTCATTTATATTCTAATTAATATGTTTACCAGAGTTCCTGCTTTCAAATTTGTTGAATAACAAACTCAACTAATTAGATTATTTCCGCCAACAGAGCAGCTCTGCTTCTGTGAAATGTTCGTATTAATCTAGCCTGCCTCATTTGGGGAACACGCTGTACCAGCAAAAGAACTAGGCTACCTTGTGTCTGCTTTTCGGTGGGATAGAACCCGTGACCATCAGCAGGAATAAGTACGTGGGACGTACTGTAGACGTCTGTATTCACAGAACACAAAGGGTCTGGCCCAAACAATCAAGGCTCATTACCGACCGAGACAGCGAGTCCCTGGTCCTCTTTTCTGTGTTAGGTCACTTGAGGCTCAAACCCCCGCTTATCAGCAGAATACAGTCTGGTATTAAACAACGGGTTTGGTCTCCACGGCTCATATCCCTGTTCCTGATACCTGTACTGGGGCGGACCTTTTCTAAACAACACACCTGTTTAACTAAATTGCATTGAGGCTTGAGGTTATAGTTGAAGTGTAATTGAGCGCTTTAAGTTACAGGTGGGTGTCATTTCATGTCTTCTCTACCCACCATCCACCATTTTTTGTGTCACTGCCAAGATGGCGACGGCCAACGCTTCACAAAGGCTTCTCATAAACCTTTATTCAAGTCAGCGGTCCCCAACCTTTATTGCGCCAGGGACCGGTTTCGTGTAAGACAATATTTTCACGGACCGGCGATAAATATGACGTAATAAAATGGTATGACATACGGCATGAAGACAATTATAAAGTGCGTACAAATACAACTCACCATTACGCGGAATTGGAAGCCCTGAGCTCGTTTCTCTGCAGCGTTCCCATCTCGGTGTAACGGGAGACAACGACACCCGAAGTGTGTTCTGTATGTCCAGTCTATTCCCTAACTTAGACCTTTATGTCCAGTCTACTCCGTAACTTAGACCTTTATGTCCAGTCTACTCCGTAACTTAGACCTATGTGTCCAGTCTACTCCGTAACTTAGACCTTTATGTCGAGTCTAGTCCGTAACTTAGACCTTTATGTCCAGTCTGGTCCGTAACTTAGACCTTTATGTCCAGTCTAGTCCGTAACTTAGACCTTTATGTCCAGTCTACTCCGTAACTTAGACCTTTATGTCGAGTCTGGTCCGTAACTTAGACCTTTATGTCCAGTCTACTCCGTAACTTAGACCTTTATGTCCAGTCTACTCCGTAACTTAGACCTTTATGTCCAGTCTAGTCCGTAACTTAGACCTTTATGTCGAGTCTAGTCCGTAACTTAGACCTTTATGTCCAGTCTACTCCGTAACTTAGACCTTTATGTCCAGTCTAGTCCGTAACTTAGACCTTTATGTCCAGTCTAGTCCGTAACTTAGACCTTTATGTCCAGTCTGGTCCGTAACTTAGACCTTTATGTCGAGTCTACTCCGTAACTTAGACCTTTATGTCCAGTCTGGTCCGTAACTTAGACCTTTATGTCCAGTCTACTCCGTAACTTAGACCTTTATGTCCAGTCTGGTCCGTAACTTAGACCTTTATGTCCAGTCTACTCCGTAACTTAGACCTGTATGTCCAGTCTGGTCCGTAACTTAGACCTTTATGTCCAGTCTGGTCCATAACTTAGACCTTTATGTCCAGTCTGGTCCGTAACTTAGACCTTTATGTCCAGTCTACTCCGTAACTTATAACCCATAAAGACAGGATGTTGGAAATGGAAGCTGGGGTTTCAGAGCTTTTTGGCGATCTCAAGATACTCTGCCTTGATTTTAATCCAGAACACCGGCAGAGTTGAAACATTCATTTTTGGGGTAACGTATCACGTAACCTCTTGACATGTGTCTTTTTTCAAAATAAAACATCTTTCTTTACTGGTTTACTGGTTTTAAATGACGTTATTCAGACTACCTCCATATTGTATACAGTCCATAAGTCAAAACAGTACCAATGTCACTGTTGCTGTTGCAGAAGGTAAAGGAGGGTTCATGGTAAATTACTTGCTCTTTGACCAAGATGGTTAATATAACCATGAATGATAAAGGATGTAGTGTTTTTGCAAATGGTATTTTCAATGTCAGATTTCCCCACAACTTTTTTAAAACACAAAATGCATAAAAAACACTTCCGTTATACTACCATATAATGAAAATACTACTAACTGGAGACCATCTTGCGGTGGGATTAGCCGTGATGCCAAATCAGGCCGGGGGCTTAAAGAGGAGGGGTCAATCGCACCCTTCTGCACTTCCTGCCCCTCCCCTCCCTTACTTACAGCGACCTCGTTGAACTCTGCCTTCATTTTGAGCTCGACACCTCACCTGCAAGATGTCGTGACGGCAGACTACTCAAAACTGCTTCCGTGTTTCCCGCTACAGAGGGTGTATCCACCACCGCGCTGACACCCGCGCTGACACCCGCACAGACTCGCAGGGTGAAAACGATACCAGCTGATGAACATAACGAGCTCTGACTGTTGTGACGGAAGTCAAGAGAGTACATTGAAGCTATATAAGAAGCTCAGATGTCAGAAATAATGATGACAACTGTAGAACACATCCCTGCTCCCCCGCCACCGCTGGGATGGAGCTGCTGTAGGTGTGAGATGGGAGATGAGCTTCACCGCACAACACCTGCAGGATCAAGATCAGCCCTGTTTTCTGACCGTATGCCTTCCATATGATTATCCCCGCATCACCACAAACTCACGAGTAAAAAAACTCAAACGTAAGCGGTGCTATCTGGTTCCCCTGACGTGGAACATTTGTAAGCTGTTCGCGTGAGACAGAGCGCTCAGCAGATTGGAAAGTTAATTGTGTCAGCAAGCAATTACACCAAATGCAGAGAAAAATACCTTCTTTTTTTGTTGCAAAATACAAAACCTCGCTGTCATAAATTCTGAAATAATAATAAAAAAACACGCATATTTTAAAACAACACAGCGATATCTCTTTGTCTTCCTTCAGTGGAGACACATTTGCATTTTGAGCAAAAGTCTGGATCCAAGAGAACGTCGGGCACAAAAAGTTATCTTTTCAAAAAAGGTTTACTTCACTCTGCAACATTTACTGTGCAGATCAGCCACGGTTTAAATCTGCAATATAACTGCAACGCGCACAAAGACTCCCTTTCTGCCTCACTCACGGCTGCTTTGGCGCCATACTTCAGTCTCCTCCTTTGAGAGCGAGGCTACATAATCTTGGAGCAACACGATGCTCTCCCACTGAGAAGTGAGACTGCTTCACTATTGTTTCAAGCTTCTTCATCTGTTCGGGTCCTGCTTTAGTTCTCGTCTCTCCCACACAGTGCGTTCCTCAGGAGGCCGTCCTCATTACGTATGTTCCACGACTTCAAAGAACACTCCAGCTTCATTGAACATGTGTCACAGGCCGAGATCCACACATACGGTATGGCTGAGTGGTGTCTTGGAAAGTGCCAAGACAATGTGATGTGACCACACATTTTTAACAATGTTAATAATAAATAAGGTGTTTATTTATTTATTTGCCAAACTGATGACATTATTTCTGCATTAGGGGCAGGTTTTTCTCCATGAATGCATCTTTGCTGATCTGCCACTTCTATGTTTAACCCTAAAACACAAGCGTTAAAAATAGTAACACCATCACTGACGTCGGGTATATTCTACCCAATATAATGTACCTGATAAAAAATACTTCTCATCAAAATATATTAAAATACAACAATACAAGGCAAATTGAAGGACTCTTCTTTTATTTAAAAAATTGGGTGAAAAATTAGGGAATCGTCAATAAAACATGATTAAAAATATAAATAATGGAGCTATGAACTCGTTCTTTGGGCCACCTGTTCCTGGGACATGTGAGTCTTGTGCTGTGAAGGAAAAGTCTCCCTTCAATGGTAAAACACATCCGAAATTTACCACCATCACTAACGTCGGGTGAAAATTACCCGAACATGTGCCTGATGAGGAAACAAGGGATTGGAGCAGAGACACGCCCACCTTCAATAAGATACGCCTACCTTCACTAAGACACGCCTACATTATATAAGACACGCCTACATTCAATAAGACACGCCTACCTTCAAAAAGACACGTCCACCTTCAATAAGACACACCTACATTCAATAAGACACGTCTACCTTCAATAAGACATGCCTACCTTCAATAAGACACGTCTACCTTCAATAAGACACGCCTACCTTAAACAAGACACGCCTACCTTAAATAAGACACGTCTACCTTCAATAAGACACGCCTACCTTCAATAAGACACGTCTACCTTCAATACGACACGCCTACATTCAATAAGACATGCCTACCTTCATAAGACACGTCTACCTTCAATAAGACACACCTACATTCAATAAGACACGTATACCTTCAATAAGACACGCCTACCTTCAATAAGACACATCCACCTTCGATAAGACACACCTACATTCAATAAGACACGTCTACCTTCAATAAGACACACCTACATTCAGTAAGACACGTCCACCTTCAATAAGACACGCCTACATGCAATAAGACACGTCTACCTTCAATAAGACACGTCTACATTTAATAAGACACACCTACATTCAATAAGACACACCTACATTCAATAAGACACACCTACATTCAATAAGACACGTCTACCTTCACGAAAAACAGTGAGCAGCATGAAGCTACACAATGACTCACACACCTCAGACAAAAGCAACACAATGAAAATAACGTAACCACAATCACACGGGTAAAAATCACTTGACGTTCGTGTGCTAGGGTAAAGGTCTATACATTTCCGTCAACTCATCAGGTGGTTGAAAGGTAAAGGTCCTCACATGGCAGCTGACACTATCTACATTCTGATCGCTCACTTCCTGAAGCTATAACCTCTGCTTCATGGTGTGTATCTTTTTTTTCTCCGGCCCCTCCGGCAGCAGCGGCCAGTAACAGCTCCCTCAGCACTGTTAACTCAAAGAAAAAGAAACAAGAACAACTTCAGGCAAACATATCTAAATATAAACTGAAGTGTGACTGTAGAGACTGCATGTCCACGCTGCAGATATAAATCAATGTACTGCCAACAATGTATACAGGATACAAGAACAAATGCGGATGTCTGTATACATTGCATGAGGTCGGAAGGTAAAAAAAAATCCATGTGCTGAAAATGAAAGTGGAATCCATAAAGAAAATCCAGGTGTGTGCAGAGGGGTTACCGACATCTACATCAGCTGTGTGGCAGCAGGTGAAAACAAATAAATAATGACTATCACAGTTATTATGTCAAGGCAACAATGTCAAAAAGAAAACAATGGATGGTCAGATCCCATCCTTACTCTGCAGAGATGTGCAGGTATAAATGGGTACTAAATGGGTAAACTCACTTTTGAAGTTACTGTCAAGTAAGATATATCGCCCAGCTGTCCATCAAACTGATGCAACATTTTAAAAACAACATATTCGTGGCGTTATTGTTCTGATTAAACCCGACAAACAACTTCCCTCCTTCCCGCCGCTTGTGGGAAAAAATAATTATCTAATGAGAGCAATGTTTGGGGAAGCTGTAAATAGCTCGATGAATATTTTAAAGCCACTGGCTCCACTAGCTATTTACTAAGAGCTAGTTTCAAGAAAAAATAATGATGAAGAAACAGTTGGGTGGCGAGAGGAGAGGGTTGGGGGTGGTGGAGGTTGAGCCGTGTCACTTCAGCGTTGCATTTGGTTGATTTCCTCAGTGCTAATCTTTGCGAGACAGATCTGGGATTAGAGAATCAGGAGCGTATCACCAGGTAATCCAGCTTGTGTGTCTCGCTGGCAGAGGTCAAGCATGTCAGCGTCTGCTGCTAAATATGGCCTCCAGCCGGCGTGCAGCTGAATGGCAGCGACAATCCTGCGGGATAAGCTTCTCACCACCCCGTAACAAGCAGTGTTTGTGAGTCAGGTCGCTAATTCTGGCCCCGCTGGTTTGGTCCAAACAATATGAAAACATTCAGAGCGGACATACATGTGGCGGAGTCTCCTCTCCGAACCTTTACATTTCCAGTTGACCCCTTTGGGGACATCATACATCTCGACATAAGTGCCTCCCTCCTCAAGGGCTGCAAACATTTAATAACTCGTAATCGCTCCGATAGTTTGTGCCCTTGCCGGACACAAAAGAGATGCTAATTCTCAAAGGTCGCTCTTCAGACTGCTGAAGGATGGAGAGTCAACCTCTCACCCGAGGAAGTCTCCCGCTTCCACCCCCCACTCAGACATCACACTTTAATACAAACTGGAGGCCCTCTGCAGAGAGCATCCAGATCAAGATTGGAGAATTACAGCATGTGGGTTGTGAACTCCATGCCAGTTGCCTTTACACCCACCCCCGATCGATAGCTCCCACCCACAACAACCCTGCAGCGCAGCGATGCAACACAGACGCTGGATAGTATCCTGACCTGAGGAGGCAGAGCCCTTTACCTCCCAGGTTAATATAGAAGCGGAAATAAATCCTTTTTCTTTTCCGTCGGCAGCCACAGCGCTGGGAAAGCCTGGCGCTCTCAACTGCAGGAAAGGCCAGTGCGTAAGGTAGCATTGGGAAAACTCATATTTCAATATGTTTGGCGTCTCTTTTATTCGAAAGGTGGAGCATCTATTTTTTATTGAGGGAATTGTAATTTCAATGTCAGTCAACGTTGTGAAAGTAGTAATCCTTTCCTCTTTGAGACCTAGAGTCTCCCCAAATATCAACCTTTTATATCAGGTCACAAGGTACAAATCAAGAAAAAAACATGGTATAAATCCCCAACATGTTAGCTATCAAATTAAACATAAAAATCATGTCCATGTACAACCTCTAAACACAACTCAAACAATACATAGGATTAGGGGTTAATGTGAGGGCTTAAATTGCTATGATTTCAGTCCTAGTCTGGATGCCGTAGTACAGCAAGTTTGGTTTGATGAAGCAACTCTTTGAGCAGCAACCGGGTCAGAAATATAAGAGCAACTGGAGTTTCTGCAAACCTCAGTGAGGTAACGTCAAGAAACGGAACCTGCGTTGGATAGGAGATATACTTTATTCATCCCCAAGGGGACATTTTGCTGTGGCAGCGGCAAGCAGAGTTACAGAAAATTAAATAATACAAGTGCAAAAATGCAAAGTATATGAAGTGTGCAAATATAGTATATACAGTGAAATATAAGTATGTACAGTGACAACTGGGGAGTGAGAACGGTCTGTGAATATTATCGAAAAATGTGACGTTACTTTTCTGAAATCTTCCGGATCGTAACATGACGACGGTGAAATTATAGTTTTTAGTTCAACAGAAGAAGACGACGTGAATAAACCTGAGGGAAAAACAAAGAAAACTTTTAATCTGTCATTTTAGAAGGGAAACTCTTCTCGCACTACAGCGAGGTTACCACAGACTATTTAGAGAAACAGCAAACGAAAGCTGTCTGGCCGAACCTGGAGGCCGACAGAAAATCCCTGTCTACTGACTCCAAACTCCACAGCTAGAAATGACATCCAAATTAGAGATTTGTGGGAGTAATCACCAAGCACTCCATCACTCTCACCCCAAACAATGCCGCGAGAGGTAGCCGCAGAGCCGAGTCATTTCCAATCCAATGTGCTAATACAGCCTTTGCAACGCGAGGGCAACGTCTTAATCTCTTACCTCATTAAGCTGCATAATGTGTAATAAAACCCTCATTCCAGGCACAGGAGCGGAAAGCGTTGACTTGGGAGTCCAGTGTTACTGCCAGTAGCCGTGGTGGTAAAACCCCACATGGGCAGCAGCCGGCTGTATTTATGAGGAGCAACACGCTGTGTGTGTGTGTGTGTGTGTGTGTGTGTGTGTGTGTGTGGAAGACCACGCACTCTCACCACACAGGACTTCCTGTTAATACCTGGATAATCCCTCCTTATCAATGCAGGGTTATAAACGCATGAGGAGATTGCCTTTTCATCATTTTCTTTCAGTACTTTTTAAGGGCGGCTTTAATCATAGCATTTAAAACTATTTTGTTGTTATTGTCTCTCATCTGGCTTTCACCTTTTTATGAATGAATGAATGATAAACATACACACATTCCTGAAATCACGGGGAATATTAGGGCACGTCTTTGTCATTTACCTCCAACACAACTACATAAAACTCTCTATTCCTTCATTTTGTTATTAATGTGTTTTTTAATTAATAACCAGTATTTCTATAAATGAGCAATTAACACAGACGTACAGTTATAATTTGGAGAAAGCATCTTTTGTGCTACTGGGCCTTTTAAACTAATTGAAATCAACTGCTGCCGTCAAAACCTATTTAACAGATGCAGTGGATGTACAAAATACCATTTTTGTCACTGAGCTATTGCAATTTTAAGCTCCCCTCTGTCCCGTAGGACCACTTGGAAAGTTTTTAAAAGAGTTCCCATTTTCAGTGTGTTCCAAATGTGTGTCTTATTTGTGTGTGTGCGCCTGACTGCAAAGAGAAAATAACAGTCAGTGAAGTCAGAGCTGCTCTCCCCATCCGGCACACGTGAAAAATATGATGCAAGTATGTTGGTCATACTGCAAATCACAAACTATTTTCTCACCAAATGTCATTTCAGGTGACAATTCAATGGTTTTGGCATTTCGCACTTTAAAGCACATTTGTATGTTTTCATTGTCGAGCAGAGTTGCCGAGTCGGCGCTACACAAGCAACTTTGTGCTCGTTTTTCTTTTAAGTCACTTACAATTTTTGGGAGACGCGGCTTGCATTTCTTTTTTTCTGGGGGGCTTGTTTGTCTCGTGTCTCTTTACACTATATCTGTCCCGACTATGTTCCCTCAACCCTCTTGTTTCCACATACACACAGAGGTGAATGACAGATCTTTTATTCACTTTGCAAGAAAGGCCAAGGACCAAGTGGGTGAAAAACATAATGAGAATGATAAAAAAAAGGGAGAAAGAGAGTGGATTAAAAGATATTTTGACCATTTTACAGTCAAATTACAGTAGTTTTAAATGGTTGCTTGTGAATTGCCAATACAATTATATAAATGTGTTTTTGTTTTTCTAGCGAGACAAAGTGTTTCTTTTGTGCTTGTTTTACTTCCCATAGCCCTGGTTCCTTGTTTCTCTCACAGGATCTTGCAACAGTGACTGCACTTGTCTGCTCTACCAAAGGCATGAATAATTTCTACAACATCAGTTTCAAAAGGTAGTAACATTGAGCGACATGTTCATTTGTCTTCTGGATGGTTTGTCTTGTGCTAAGTCTTAAGCAGAGGGATCAACACAGCAACTTAAATATTAAAATGCCTCGTGGAGGGTGCCACAATGTCAGAACTTATCTCAGACCTTCGGTAATATAATTATGTTTCCATCACATCAAACTACGGTCCTGCCTCGGTCACACAATAACAATCCATCCTGAGATATGGAATCACTTGTCAAACATAATGCATCAGGACACAAACGGGCCCGTCTCATCGATCCAGTCCCAAGGGTGCTTTAAATTGTTCCACTAGCACTATAGCGGGAACATGGAGAGAGACTGCGTTCAGCTGAGCGCCTCCATCCACCATCCTTATCAGTGAAACATCCTTAATACGTCCCAGTGAAGGTATCTAACAAGCCAGATTTTGAATCTCAGAGAGCCCCTTTAGGATCCTCCAGACAGCCTTTAGTCCAGACGCCTGAGATTTTTCACGCTTGCGTCGCCAACACTCTCCCCGGGGCTTTGCCTGCTCCAGAAATTTCTGTAGGAATGCCTACGCTTCTGCTCTGTCACTCCCACTGATCTTCAGGACGAATGGCCCCGAAGAGATAAGGCAGCCGGACAATGAGCATGTCCACCTGGCGAGGCGAGATGCTCCATCACGGGGGCCCGGGGTTACTAAGGTGTCACGAGCTCTCCCGGGCCGGCTACATTGAAGAAGTGCCATATCCTCAACGGTCCCTGGCAGGTACAGAAGACCTCCTGGCACGGTGAACGCTGCTGACGGCACCGACTGCAGTGTCGGATTTTAATTCTGAACTCGGTGTCCAAAAATTTAAAAAGCTGCACTAAGCAAGAATGTTATGTAACAAGGATACACGGTGTCAGGATGTGGAGCCACCTGAAAGCTGCAGTGCTGGCACGCTGGAAATACAAAGTCTGGACTCGCTAGTTTAGGGATAAACCCACTGGGAGAGCGGTCACAGCCTTGCATTGTAGACGTAGAGATGTCATTGTGCTCCACCTACCGGCAAGGGCCGCCATAGATTCTGCAATTGGAAATAACAGTTATAACCAGAACCTTTTCGCGTATGTATGTGTTAGAGGTTTTAACACTCAATTAAAATGGTTTTTCAATGGGATTCAATTCTCTGTTTTGACCTTTAGAGAAATAAAGAAAGATTATGCCAGCTGGACATTCGCTTCAGGGCTAAAATAAAACAACTAAACATTTTGGTGTTTGATAATTAAACTGGTAATACTAGTTTAAACTAATACTTTGTATTGAAATAATTTACATATGTTTTGTGGATGTAATATTAGTGTCTCTCAGGGATATTCCTTTTTGATGAATGATTCCAAGCTCATCACTAATATCAGCAGTAGGTGAAGGTATTTACACCTCTGCTACTAAAATGCACCTGCTGTGAATTGGCCTTGTTTACTGTAAAGTTTGAGGTTTACAAAAATAAATCTGACCTTTTATCTTTTCAGATTGTTTTTCCGATGGATCCTTGCGCTTTGGGATTTCCCTGAAATAATACTGTATTATAATAGGGTTTTCTTAACAGTTATTGTTAAATAATCAGACCACTAGGGGTTCAGTGAGCCTCCTGAAAGCAACCTCAGCTTCTAAAGAGTGAAGACAATGTCTTAAATTTAAACTTGCATTCTCTCCACTGACCAGCAGGCGGCAACTCCTCTGATTGTATGGAAGTCTATGAGAAAATGACTCTACGTCTCTCTTGATTTATTCCCTCAGTAAACATTGTAAACATGAGTTTATGTCTCAATATCTAGTTTCAAGTCTTCTTCAATACAGCATGATGTTCATTTAGTAAAGTATGGTCTATTTTGGGTAAAATAGACCATAAAGCAGGGTATGCTTTAGGGCGGGGCTTCGTTGTGATTGACAGGTTGCTACCCCACCAGCACGGCGCCTCTAAGTCACTCCTCCGCCGTCCAAATAAGATCACGTTGGTTGCAAAACAAGCCAAGATGGCGCCAGCGGCCAAATTGCCAATGGAGGCTTAAAGGTCAGTCCACAAACCAATGGGTGATGTTCACTTCTTATTTACAGTCCATGGAAGCAACGCAAACTACGCCTGTAATATTAAGACGTCTAAACTTGACTTTCCAGGTACAGAACAGCAAAGAAAAAGCACCAAAGAAAATGAACAAAAAATAAGAGAAATCTGTTCTTATATTGCTTCCTACTATATGCATATTCATATAAATGTGAAATGCATGTATGTGTTCAAACACAGAGGTAGAAGTTCTCAGTAGAGTTCAGATGAGGTATGACGGGGAAGTTTATGGGATGCATGGGCACCTATTGAATTGGAATTTTGGCTCTGGCTACTATTGTACACAGTGTCTGATGACGAGCCAATGAAAGCAAAAAGCAAAACAATGGCTCCTTTTCAAACGGCCTCTAACGCTGGCACAACACAACATGCTATCTGATCTTCTGTCTCTCCCCCGTCTGGGCAGATACCCGAAACCTCGTGTTCGCAGAAACTTTATTTCCACTTGTCAAGTCTCTGGAAAGACCTGTCGCATTGTGAGAGAGAAGCAAAAAGTTTTGAATGCCGGCTAGAACGTCAATACAATCAGACAGAGCATAATGCTCACTGCACTGCGGGAGATTGGGGGTTTGTATTTTACTGTGGGTCATATACCTGACACCAGAATGGTATTAATATATAGATTTCCCTGTAACGCCATTACTTGCAAATCACATGTTTATCTGTTTATGTTTATTTAAAAGGTCCATCGGGCTGGAGCCGATCCCAGCTGACATATAGGGTCAGGGTCGACCCTGAGAAGGTCACCAGGGCCGACATGTAGAGGCAAACAACCATTCACGCTCACATTCACCCCTACGGGCAACTTTAGAGTCATCAACTAACCTGAGCTGCATGTCTTTGGACCGTGGGAGGAAGCCAGAGAACCCGGAGAGAACGCACACTGAGACAGGGGGAAAATGCACACAGAAGTTGGGTTCAATCCCGTCCAACCCGGAGACCCGGGCCTCTACACCGCGCAGCCCTTATTTAAAGGCATTGCACGGAATTAAGCAATTCCTATTGCCTGTTAACGGCTCTTGACATGGCTCACAGCTAACAGTGCTAATGGTGCTAATTGTGCTAAAAGCGTCAATAACGGCAAAGAGGTAGAGAGACTTCCCTCTCTGATTCCTCCGCTATGTTTTTACATAACAAATTGTCTGATGCTGTATTAATACTATAATACTCTGAATTTTGTGTACAGTAGCAAAGTTCTTCTTCTTGTAACTTTTTTTTAATGGCATTACTCCAATTCTTGGGTACGCGGCAATTATTTTAACACGGCACCACACGGGTCGTCAACGCTCATGAAGAATTATCAAAATTTATGATTTGTGAGAGCAGATCTTTGGTGCATCTGCCGTTGACTTGTTTTTTCTCTGAGAGAAATGTAAGAGAAAGCTGCTGCATGAAGCCCGACGGGTACTTTGTAAATAGTGTTCCTGTGGCAAACACATTAAATGTCACTCCCTTGATTCACAGCAATCCAATACAGTTTTAGAGTGCATCCTGCTTCACTCCACAAGCATCTAATTTCAACTAAATGAAAAATCAAAACCTTCTGTATATCCTAAATATGTTCGCTCCACCAATAAATAAAAAAACAACCTATAGGGAACATATTAAATCACTAATGGCGTTTTTGCTCTTTTTTTTAATTGACTGAAGTTGTTGCCAAGTAGTTTTCTGAGCCGTCGCCATCTCTTTTCTCTCTTCGGGCGGGGAGGAGCTGGTGTTGAAAACAGTGTTGCCCACCGCTTAAATCACACCAGATGGCTCCAAGAGCGACACAAGAAGTAGGTAATCTGGATTTATGACCTTGCACATATGCTGAGCGCGGGGGCATCTGCTGTGATGAAAATGGCAGCTATTTTAATGAAAGCAGGAACTTTGCGCTAAGATCTCATAGAGGAGGTGTGTGTGTGTGTGTGTGTGTGTGTGTGTGTGTGTGTGTGTTGGGGGGCGGGCTTTAAAATTACACAGCACATTACAACAAGGTTACTCTTGAGACAGCCCTGCATTTTGGCCTTGCAACTCACAGAGCAGCTTTGAATCACACTTGATCAGCGATCTCTTCTCTTGAAATGCATTTCAAAATGACCAAATCATCACCATCGGTATTTATATTGCAGCTCTGAATGCTTTTTGTTGTTGTTGTTGTTGTTGTTGTTGTGGCTGCTGTTCCGTGCCTCACAACGGCAAGTCTTCCTGAGGTATCTCTCATTGCCGCCGCTTCTTCTTCCCAGGCACGAATAAACAACTGTCAGATGCCGTTAAAGGAGAGTGAAGGGGATGATAGAGAGACAAATGAGATGTGTCTTGTTGAGGCCACGGAAACACAATGTCATTTACTGTGAGGGAAAAGAAAATATATCAACTTAAAAAGCCATTTAATCTTGTAAAAAGTCACTTTTTTTTGAAGGCATAAATATTGTCAAATGAAGCAAATCTCCCAACTGAAGTTGTCATTCGATTATTGTTATTTGATTGTTTTGCAGATTACTTCTGCTCGGTGACAGACGGATCCCGGCTGTTTCTGCGAAATTTACTCGAGTTGCACAAACGCTGCTTCTGCCACAGGAGCGATACGAACTGATGTATTTCTCTCCGCCACCTAAGCGATGCTCATGCTCCTTTTCCTCTCCACAAAGTTGCAATTTGCTGTGACAGGCATAACACGTAATCCTCGCAGGGAGATGACGAGGGAGTGCGAGTCGTGTCACAATGACTCTGAAATAGAAACTGAACCACGGGCTCCCTGATGATGATGATGATGATGATGATGATGATGATGATGATGATGGCCTTGCATGCAGAATAACAGCCACAGAGAACTGACAAGCTCATGATACGCCTATGGGAGGACCGGAGTCCTTTTCATACCTGACGCTCGTCTTATTTTGCCCGTGAAAATAGGAAATCTTAAGAAGTTAGACGTCTCTTTTAATGCAGCCAGGCGGGGAGGACTGTGAGCTCTCATTTGGTCCGTTTGGATTGTGCTTAAACCTTAAAGCTTTGTGACTAATTAGTTGTTAAACGACTCGAACGCAAACAAAGCCAGTTGTTTTCCTGCCCCCTCATCGGGGGAAGCGACAAGCGCAAACAACATCCTCCATTTGATCTGTGATTGTTTGACGGAGAACGGGGGTTGCCTCAATCAGAACAAAGCCAATCCTCATTAGCGATCAGAGCTGTCAGCCTCAACAAAGTCATTTGCCACATTAACTCGTAAAACAGTCCGTTAAACTCTGGGCTGCTCGGTAAATGGAAATGATGATTTTTTCATATTTTTTTCCCCTATCCACATTCGCACAATCCCGTATGATGGCTTTGTTATAGATTCCCTGCAAAAATGAATTTACCCCTCTTTGTGAATTGCCGCACATTAGCACATGTAGGTGCCAGGTGAACTAATCCGGCCTTGAACTGCAGTGCAGACACAGGAAATGATGAATGAATATAAAAAAAGGTGGCGATAAGACGGCTGAAATGATTTCCCGAAGCAAAGATAAGTCACTTGCAAGAGCTTTGCAAACCAATTTTCTTCAATGACGATTTTACTTCTTTCCATTGGCCTTAAATTCTCACCTTCTCACCGCTGAATTACAAAATGGCCGACAGTCAAGTGCATGCTTACTACAAAACCCAAATAATCAACCGTAACCCCTAAATATATGATCCTCCTGATGTGCAGGTGTTTCATAAGCTCCACTTGTTTTCTTCTTCCGTCACAAAAGTAACATTTTTGATTTCGTCCTTCAAGGCCCTCCGGGGAGAACTGGGGGGGTCACGTAGATTTACAACACATCCGGAATGTCGGGAACATTCCTCTTGTGCGACGCCGTGCGCTTGATGCAGTGTAAATTAAGGGAGCTCAGCGCGGTCCGACCGACGACACCTTCACCCTGAGAAGTGATCCGCGGCTGGCAGGTCGTGAATCTCGGTCGATAAATACCCTCGGCTCCGTCCGTTCAACTCCAACCCGCTCCGGTCGGACGTGGTTTACGAGACGCCGCCGTGGGGGCGACGCACTCGGAGGGGAAACAGTGTGTTTTTCCTGACACGGAACAGAGACCCCGTTGTCATCCTTTTTGAAACTGCATAACTGAGTCATAAAGCTTTTTGGATACAGCCATCCATCTTCCATTTTGCAGAGCGCGAGAATTCAATAGAGATGCTTCTAATTCGCTAAGTCCAAAGTGTTTGAACATTTCGGAATTTATTTTTCCCGAAAGCTGGCTTATTAAGATTGCTTTAACCACTCAGAGCCTGTCGGATACGCCGCTTTCTTTTTCTAATGAGGAACGCGAGCGAGTGTGAAACCAGATTTTTAGCCTCATCTTGCATCTTGCCACCATGCTGTTTCTTCTTCTTACTCCGCCATTTGCATTCTTGCGTACAAGCCTACTACCCATGTCCTGAGCTGCCACGGCGGATCTCTCACTCATTTACCCCCTTTGAAGTGCAATTACTGCTGATGAAGATTCCAACGCAAGCTGTGTAGCTGACAATCGGACTGGAGCAAAGACAATCTGATTTAATTGGTTAAAAAAAAGAAACGTGGAACCGGCATCTCAAGGCGGCCCTGTAATTGTTGGCATTTCCTTTTTTTTCTGGGTTAAAGCCACACACTTTAAAGTAATTGCAGGGCGGTCGCTTGCACAAGCGTCCGGGTGTAACCGCTGTTCCTTCTCAGCGTGGCTTGGCGCTCTGACTGCAGAGGAAACGACACCTCTCCTCTCATGTTTTCGGATGACGAGAGGGTCAACCAGCTGGCAAACGCTCATGACCCCAGTGCCCCTAGCACGCAGCTAAATTAGAGCTCGATGCGACTCGATCCGGCCTCCCTAAAGAGCCCGACTTTGTATTGACAAATTTGCTAATACAATTAGACGATGGATTACGAGCTGAACATCTGGTCTTTGTAATAGCGCTCATTATTAAGCTCCGCCGTGTAGCGGTGAGCAGACTGCTGGAGCACCTGCATTGCCCGTGTTCACAGGCACAAACACGACTATTTCTGTGCGTTGCTTACGATGCACAACATGAGAAATCCACGTACTCGCCTGTCACTTTGTCTTTTTTCTAATTTAAATTTTTTTTATATATATATATACATTATGCATCCACGCAATATTTCATTTCTTGGCTCGTGCCGCGGGAGATGGGACAGTTCAATCTTGCGGCTGGTGGGACGGCCGGCCCCTCGGAGAGCTTATCATCACTGATGTATACACTTCAGTGTAACTTAATGAAAGCCATTTTTTTTCTCTCTCTCTCTCTCTCTCTCTCTCCCTCTCTTTCCCCCCACCCCCCTCCCCCGCTGTGCAGCACACACTGTAGTGGCAGTGCATTAGCCAATTTCACCTCGGAGTTACAATTTCCTACCTGCAAGCCTGATTGTCGCTTCGGGGGTAGAGGAAGCAGCCCTCAATAATACAGCGTGTTCCCTTCTTCCACAGCTGTTTACCTCTTAGCAGCCGTGTTCTTCGAGAATAGAGAAAATGTTTTCCTTGGCTGTTCATAAAACAAAGACGTCATACAGTATTTAGATTGCCCGTTGGCAGTAGCTGTGGCATTGGTAATCGTGTGTAATTGTTTATGGTAAGAAAGGCTCTGCTAAGCCCTTAAATGTACAGTAAACATGACTTCATTTCGGATTGGTGGCAAAAAAACCAACAGCAAATCTCTTCAAAGTTGTAACGTTACATCGCTAATTACCTCCAAACAAAATAAAGATTTTGAGTAATTACATTTGCACCGCTCTGTTCTCTTATTTAGCATCAGGAGTGCACACGGGCTGTCATGAGGGGACTTACAGCTGGGATTACCAAAGTAAATCAGAAAGCTTCTTAGCCCCGGGACCTACGACATTACCGCTTTGAACATTTGTGTTTGCTTGTGCGTGTGTGTGTGTGTGTGTGTGTGGGATTGTTTGTTCTGCACAGACGCATGCTATGAACTCAGTAGGGTGTCTTTAAATGAGAACGCTTGTTCTGACGGATTGTTCTATTAATTTATTGCCTACTGATAGGTGCCATCTCGTGTCACAACACAGAAGCCACAAGCTGCTGCGTTCACAGTTTGTGAAATCAGGCGCTCTCCTCCTGGTTTGCTAAACACACATTGTTTTCCTCTGCCGCTAATAGCTGTACTGTTGCTGCCTGTGTAGCGGTGCCTTGCTTCTCTATTTAAATTTAGCTTTTAAAGATAAATAACATAGAAATGAAGTCTTTTTGCAATCTCGATGAATAGAAGTTCTAAAATGGCGCGATGAAATACTGAAAAGACTTTGTAAGTCTATACTTTTGTTTTTTTTAAAGGATAGGTTCAGAAATGTGCCTCTCCAGGAACACATTTAAAAAAGAAATGCCATTTGTTTCAGTTTTTTGTTTCGTCCCCTTTTTGCTTTTTAAGACAACACGCATCAGTAGGATTAGTGGAGAGTGTCATTTATTTAGGAACTTTAAGAACTATGATGCTAGAACAGTCCATGTGTACAGTGTTAGTGCTGTCCTTCATATAGACCAGGGGCGTCAAACATCCGGCCCCCCAAGGGGTCCAGTCCGGCCCGCGGGATAATTGTTAAAATTGCACACACAAAAAAAAACTAGCTGAGCTGGGTCCCAAACCACTGATCCTATGATTGTCTTGTGGGCATGCTAACCATTGAGCCACAGTTGCAATTGATTGTAACACTGACATTACTAACAATATTGCCCAACTGCGAGGGAATCTGCAGAGGAGAGCCCAGGCAGATAAACAGTGGGCTGATGTGAATTTTTGGTTTCTAGTTTATTGAAGAAATACCTTAAAAACGGGTTTATCATCCAAAAAGCTTCACCAATGATTTACACATAGAGACATATTGTCATTATGTATGCGTTATGATGCTGTGATTTTACTGGTCCGGCCCATTTGAGATCAAAATGCGCAGCATGTGGCCCCTTCACTAAAATGAGTTTGACACCCCTGATATAGACCGTAGATATAAGTGGCATCTTGTGGTTTTGCAGCCAGAAGTGACACAAGAAGGTGGAGCGAAGTACAACAGACTGTGAAAGGGTTCAATTTGTAGGACGAAAGCACAACAATAACTGCTACTTATTAGAAAGAATGCATGTTTAAGGAACCTGCGCATTGGCTTCACTTTTCCTAAAAACACCAAAATCAGAAATTTGGCACCGCGACTGGAATGACACCATTTGTTGGTGCCTACAAAACACACACAGATGAAGGAGCAGAGAAAGCAATAATCAAACAAACACGGCCAAAGAAGAAACCAATATTTTGTGAATCAGAAGAGGCCACTGTGATGGGGAGGAAGGATTACCCAGCCTCCTTAGCGGTTTCAGAGTATATGAGATCCTGAGTGAAGAATTAGTGGCTGATGTGGCCTGCAGACTCGACCCTCACTGGAGTTGTGTGGCGCAGGAGATGATCCCCATCATCCATCATCATTCTCCTGTTGGTGGTAATAGGACTCGGTGAGTAGCTCTGCATTGATTTGTCCTTTTGTGAGCCGTGTCTGCACCATAAACAGGTCTGGAAGGCAAACAGGCCGCTCGCTTCTCTGACTCTCGACTTAAAATCAGCCCTTAAATCATCCGAGCGACCACCGTTTGGTGTCATTTTGTCAGCGCGTAATGATTTCGCTCCTGGAGGAACCACCCTGGAGCGGGGGAGAGCTTTCGCAAACCTCGTAATTGGTCTGTTTTTTTTCACATGACTGTGGAGGGAGTCTGAAACCAGAGCACATCTGCATGCACCTCTGAGGATTACTCTGGTCCCAGTGTGGTCTGACGAGACCCGCGCTCTTAAACAGCCTGTTGCCGCCGCCGCCGCCGCCGCCGCCGCCGCCGCTGATCCACCGACCTCGCCGCAGAGCCACAGATGCCAATGTTTAAGAGCACAGCAGGAAGCCGCGGGGAGATAAACGAGAGGGAAAGAGGAGACACAGTGAGAAGAACTTTTAAAATGTCGGGCTGCCACTTCAGATAGACAACTTATATATAAAAAAAAAGCATGAATTCAGACAGGAAACCAACATGAGCGGCGAAAACAGAAAAGAAGTCGTTTGGAAACCAATCCTTCTAGACTACAATGAAACCACATTTGCAGGACTGAAATTTGTTTTTCTTTGACTCCTCCACAGAAAAACCCATCTCCCATTGGAACTGAAGGAGCGAGGAAAGTGGAGGCGAGCCAGCAAAAGAACACATGGTGGCTTAAATATGCATAAAAGGACAATAGTCCAATTCACCTCCACGGCGTCGGAGCTGTTCTTCAGTCCCGATGTCACGCTGTCTGCATCGTGGTAAAACTCAATGCTGCCATGAAAGACAGTCGGAATGAGCAGCTGAGAAACTTTGCTTGTTATTAGCCGACAGTAATTGGCCCCCAAAAAAAAGACCCACAGTGCTTTCATGTCCGTGCGGTTACTATGCCAACTGATGTCTGTCAATGAATGTACTGTCGAAAATACAAAGCAGGATTGAAGCGCTTTTGTATTAATACCATTTCAGCCCATGCATGAGAGTCTGGAGCTTCCTGTCTTTTGTTTGCTCGGCCATTAGCTGGACTGGTGGTGTGTAGCGCAGGCAAAGGGCATTGACCCAATGACGTTGGGGTGATAAAGCAAAAAGGCAGTTTGTGCATCTCAGAAAGTAATTTCTTTCTTAAAACTTAGTGACAGATGTGATAGCTGGGTGAGGTAAGTATGATTGTAAGACTTAAAGCCATCTTAAAACAACTAATTAATTCTGATTTGTGCACAGCTTGGTCAATTTAATATTCGTATTCTACCTACAAAGAATTCACTTACTTGATTAATTGCTTCATTTATTTGATTCCAGCCAAACAATTATGGTCACAGTTGCCGTCCCTCTTTGTGTCAAGGAAAACAACATTAGTATTGACTGTGTTTCATAGCAGCGAGGGAGAAATATTAAAGGCAACTTATTGTTTCATAGCTCACATTTTATTTTCAGGCCTTAGAAGTGGGCTTTGCTGAATGTCGTTACGTGTCAGGAGATGCCTGACTGAATACAATTCTATCGTCACTTTGGTCGATTTAAGTCTTTTGCTTTTCGCTGCACGAGAAGGAAATAATCACCATGAGACACAGACGGCAGCGGCCGATGTTCAAGACAAAGAGCAAGCACTTCTTTGTACTGGAGACCCGCCATATTGCACTCAGCACTTAGTCAGACACAGAGACGAAAACAGATTAAAAGAGGCAGACAAACACAGTCAGACGCCTCAATACACCAGAATGCAGCAGACAAGACATGCTCCCATGGATCCCACACCTGAAGACCAACACTAAATGAATCCTCATTTTAGGTGCAATCTTCTACGAATGTCCAGCAACACTTTCTGCTGGTTATCTGCCCACATCCTTTTCAAAACGAACGTCTGTCTTCACAGCTCACAACTTCTCGGTTTTTGGATCAACGCCAAAGTATCTCAGTTAACTTTTTATGTGGATTACATACAGATATATTTTGTGGAATCAGTACAAATTACAGCGGGTATAGAGCGACGAACGGTGTATGAAAACAGCCTTCGTCAATCCAAGAATTGAGCAAATCACAGGTAATTCTGGGAAATGTAGGAAATCTAACAGGTTGAGGGGAAGTAGGGACACACAGACTAAAAGTATCCACAGGGTGAGGTGTTCCTTTGAAGCTCAGCGAGTTATTCAAATGACCCACAGTTAGATAACAATCGTTGGAGAAAGGAGAACAAAGCCTGTTCGGCCCAGTTACGCCTCCTTATTCACTTCTCTTTGCTATTAATTGCACGGCAGAGCAGCAACAACATCTCAGAGCACAAATAACCAGAAGGACACCTCTTTTTAGAAAACGCCTGCTGTGAAAAACATTTCATAATCAATTTCATCGGCTTTCATACTCAAATCAGCAATGACATTTGTCCACGTGTTTAGTCAATTCAACATTGAGTGATTGAATGAGTTCTGTGGTCGTACAGAAGACTCTGTGATGTGCCAAAATGATGACGGTGCCTTTCTTTCTGTCGGGAGGAGCAACATTTCCCATTAAGTTGTGCTGGCTCTGTTTCACTTGATTTGATTCAATATGCGAAGGCCCTTTGAGAAATCAGACAGCCTGTAGGGTGTGTGCCGTGGTAATGTGGCCCTGAATGAAAAGCATGATTATGAAGAGGGCGATACAGAGCACACAGATAATTATGGATTCTATCTACCTCTCTAACTACCGATCTAGCTACCCACAGCCTACCTTCCTACCTACTGATCTACCTACCTAACTACCTATACCCTGCCTTCCTGACCTAACTACTGATCTAGCTATCCACAGCCTACCTTCCTACCTACTGATCTACCTATAGCTATACCTTCTTGACCCAACCGATCTAGCTACCCACAGGCTACCTTCCTACCTACCTTCCTACCTACCTACCTACCTTCCTACCTACCTACCTCCTTAACTACCTACCTACCTACCTACCTACCTACCTACCTACCTTCCTACCTACCTACCTCCTTAACTACCTACCTACCTACCTACCTACTGACCTAACTACCTACAGACTAAATTCCTACCTTTCTACCTACACCCTATCTACCTACCTTCCTACCTACCTCCATAACTACCTACCTACCTACCTCTCTACCTACTGATCGAACTACCTACAGACTAAATTCCTACCTTTCTACCTACCTTTCTACCTACACCCTATCTACCTATCTACCAATCTACCTACCTACAGACTACTTTCCTGACCTATCTACCGATCTAGCTATCCACAGCCTACCTTCCTACTGATCTACCTAACCTACCTATACCCTACCTTCCTGACCTAACTACCGATCTAGCTACTCACAGCCTACCTTCCTACCTACTTATCTACCTACCTACCTATATCTTACCTTCCTGAGCTAACTACCAATCTAGCTATCCACAGCCTACTTTCCTACCTACCTACCTCTACCTATACCCTGCCTTCCCGACCTACCTACTGATCTACCTATCTACCTATAGCTATACCTTCTTGACCCAACTGATCTAGCTACCCACAGGCTACCTTCCTACCTACCTACCTACCTTCCTACCTACCTCTCTAACTACTTACCTACCTACCTACCTACCTTCCTACCTACCTACCTCCTTAACTACCTACCTACCTCCCTACCTACTGATCTACCTACCTACAGACTACCTTCCTACCTATAGCCTACCTTCCTGACTTATCTACCAATCTACCTACAACCTACCTACCTACCAATCTACCTACCTACCTACAGCCTGCCTTCCTTCCTACCTACCTACCCACTCACACTATTTTTCTTTACCCTGGCTCCTTTCACTTTCTCACAATTTATAGAATCCTTTTTTTAACTACATTAATTGGCCTTGACATATGACAGCCACTCCTGGAACAGCTGTGTCCACAGGGTGCCACTTTTTTAACGGTAGTGCTAATAGGTTGAGGGAAGACATGGTTATGGCTCTTGTTGTTGCTAAGCGACTATAGAAAACTCATTTGAAGCATGCCACTCTTTAATTGAAAAGTATTTTTTTCTATATAAGTCCTGGTACTTGACACTGTATAACAGTCGTGCTACACTCTGAGGAATAACTCTGATCCTTCATACTGCATGTTCAGGTGGCTCAAGCATATCGATATGTTCATACAGATTATTCAGATATCTGCAGATATAACACAGAAACCAAATTCCACAGTTTTTATTCCCTACATTTAGTCTTCCCTGTAGTGATCTTAATTAATGAGCTGGACAAAATAGTCTACCTAATGAACTGCCAACTGAGTGTATGTTTGACATCACACGTCACAGAGGTCAACACACACGAAGAAGAGGCAGAATGAGAAGTGATTTTGGGAAAGCTATGTGACTTTTGATAAACTCCAGACACATTGTACTCTCTTCTTTCTGTTTTTTTTTCTCCAGCGGACATGGTTGTCGCACACGAAACGTATCCGCACACTTGCGTTGTCATCGTTGCAACGCACACTGTCACAAATGTAATCTGGTCACTTGTTAAACACGGTGTGGACAGTCATCCACAAATATCAGAATTGACACAACAAATTGCATCTGCTTGCCGTCTGAGCACCGAAGCTCACGGCAGCCCTCCTGCTCCATTCACGACACAGAAGGAAAAAAGGAAATGAAGCCAGCACTGTAAAGCGAGGCTCCCAGCGGGCCCGTAAACTGTAAATGTTTTCACACTACGCCAACCGAACCAGTGGTGTGCAGCTAAAGTGTGACACGCATTCTCATGCAGCTGCGCAGCGTTACACCGCAATCAATGATACATGGTGGTCAGGTGAGCAGGTCCTTAACCTTCACACCAGCGGAAGACGAACGGGCTACGACTCAGCAAGCCATGCACCGGCCGCAGGTGCAAAAAAATTGTACAAAAACAACACACACACACACAAAATAAACAAATGATTTTGGTTGTTTTGGATGATTAAATATGGGTGAAATTGACAATAGCTGGAAGCTCAGGCAAACAACTAAGTACAGGTGTCCGTGTGCATCCTTTTGAAATTCAAAGTGGTTTCATGTAACTGCCAGAGTGACTTTCCTTTGTCTTTGCTTGTTAAATACAGAGGAAATTGGAATAATGAGTAATGCAGCCATCTGTTGACGTCAATTCAAACAGCCGTATAGTCGAGTCCCCGGGTGCTAAAAAGTAGAACTCCGGCATACCTGGGGCATTACGTGTGGGGAAATCCGATGCAAAGCTCATATTGTGTGCATGTTCGCTTTATTGCCTCTTAGCTGTTGATTGCTACCCTGTCCTTTGTCGTCCCCTCCCTTGTATCATTTAACAGGGTTACTCTGAAATGTAAGTATTCCCATCTGTATCAAAACATTGACGCCTGCACACTGTAATATAGAAGTTCATCTGTTTATCTATCCTTGATTTAACCAGCGCACCACTTGAGTAGCAGCTTTTCTTTTACAACCTGATAAACATGGAGGAAGTAAATAGCACGAATATAGATAGTTTTACATGACCACATCCAATTTAAAGATGCAAACAAGCTGATAAGCCTTTTTTATTTTTATTATGTGCACACATAATAGTAAACATCATTATTTTTCACATTATATTTCACTGCTATGGATCTCACATCCAGGTCTCTCTTCTATGATTACATCTTATTCCAACAATGCTATTCTTCAAAGCTACAGCACTTTATTTTAATGTCATGCACTCGACGTGAAGCAAACATGTCCAGTATTTCTCCATTAATACACTCTACTTGGGAAAGAAAGGCAATGTACACGACATGGAAAATTAAATTAAAGTAAACTGGGACCGCTGCAAGCTTATTTTCTCCCTCCCCCCCCCCCAACTAAAATGTTATTCACCATCTGGTCCCTCAGGCTACTTTGAGACATCACTTCAGAAATACTCATATGTGTGAAATTTGGATTACTAAACTCTCTTTAATCACTCATTTAATTCCTAAGACCGTCATAGTATGCTTGCTAATGTCTTGTAAATCTACAAGAGCTGCAGTGCCTTGGCTTACGTCTATGCTGACATGTTGTTTGGTATTCATGAGCATGTTTCTGCTTCATGTGCTGCTGTTAAGTTTGCAACCTTTGCAACATAACGAGCCAGACTAAAGCGAGTGGGCAGGCTTTACTTTGAATAGTCTTCCAAGACAAACACATGGCTCCAGCGGCTCAATTTCACTTCTATGTCTAAAATTGTTTGGATCGTTTTCCCGAAAGGACAAGATTGTGACTGAAGTGGCTTCTGTCTCGCAGGTAACCTCATTTTGAACGGTATGTGCCGATTCGATGGGCGTTATCGATGGTTATCGCGACCATTTCAATGCTTCTGATGGGCAAATGTGCAACTGCAGCATTGTTAAAGAAACCTAATGTACAACTTTAGCTTCAGGCCACGAAACTACTTAGATTCAGGGAAATATTGTGTTGTTTTGGCAACTATAAGTAAGGAAGTTACTAACAAAAGTACAATGAAATGAGTAATAATATTGTACGTTTCACACTGGTAACAATCAGCAGTCTCCTGGGTGGAAGTCCCATGTTTGTTTATCCCATCCATCCCCAATAACCAACATAGCAACATGGGCTTTCCTGCTATTCATACACGCTCCCCTGAGTTTCCTCCTTTGCTACGGTCATAATTACTACGACTTCTTCTTCTTAAAACTTGATAATATGTTAGGTATCAAATTAAACATAAAAATCAGGGCTATATGATCCGCATGTACAACCTCTGAACACAACTCAAACAATGAATAGTATTGGGGCTAGGGTTAGGGAGATCCTTTAGGTAACATCACTTGACTTATTTTCCTTGTCCGATAATGGGCGCCGTTGGGTTTGGGGCTTAAAAGGTTAAAGGGCTGCGAGATGATAATGGCCTTCTTAGACTACTAGTAGGAGTAACAGGCCGCTTACCTCTGTTATATAGCGTCGACTGGGTTCTGCTTGGCTGCAGGGTGCCCATTAATTCCTGATAATGGACTACACCAAGTATCGTTGACATGTTTGTGATGCTTTTAATTACCTTAAATTCCTCCTAAACTGATTACAACACAAACTGGAAAATTCTACCTGCCAGGTGTGGTGTTATGAGTATGTATAGGACCTTGATAATAAGTGATGTACAACTAGTTACTCCCCTTTACAAGGATCCAACACTACAATGCTGTTACGCTCAGCCTTGCCTTTCTGTGCTTGTGAAATCAATGCTCCCTCCTAAATAATTTAGAGCTTTGCTACTTGCAGGGGAATTGTGTCTGGATTTGTTTGCGTGAACGGCCACATCACGTGCAACATAATACTCCGAAGCAGCTATGTGCAAATCAGCATACATTCGACATTACAGTACAAATGCGTGTGCATGTTTACAGACGGATACACCCACATACTCACACATCGTTATCTCACATGACACATTAACAAACCAGTTCAATATTTATGATGAAAGAGCTGAACGCACACAAGCTGCAAAGAGATATACATTAAAGTACATGCTGTAATTACACACACACACACATACACACACACACACACACACACACACACTCACACACACACATAGACGGCTGTGAGGTTACTTTTGTATATTCTTAGATTCTAGTCCAAAAGCAACACAGATCTCCCCACGGATCCGCAGACAAACAGTGTGCACATTTAAGACTTCTGTTTGACATCACAGCCATTCACGTCTATGGGCAAATAAACCTCAGTTTGCTTCGGTTTGCAGGGAACCTTCAAACGGATCCATAAAGCTGTCAGCAGCCGGCCTTCCAGTGGTCTGTAATGTGCAGCGGTGAAATAAAGACCGTCTCTCCCCTGTGCAGCACGACATCATCACACCTGGGAAGTAACCAACGCGAGGCGCGGGACGGGAAGACGGAGAACATTCGGAGGCGAGAGCAAATTTCTTGCATACTTCTTTGATGTCTCCTGCCGCAGTTGATTTCTTTCTGACATACATTTGCATCTCACTGTGTTTATAAAGTAGACACCTGGCAGAATAAATCAAAATGTATATCATGTTCTTGCCCACTTTCTTTCTCGTCTAGAAAGCGGTTGTCTGTGCGTCTCTCGGGATAAATATAATGCAATTACATCGGTCACAAAGCCCACGAGGTTAAAGCTCATTCCTTTGAATCGTGCACTACATTGCCTTAAATAGGAATGGGAGATCTAATAATAGTTTTCGGTCTCCAAGGACCCCAATTTCTTGGACAACAAGCTTCGACTGGAGCTTGTTGATTTCATATGAATACATGTTCTATTATATTGTAACACATACATCAGTGCAGTATGAAGCTAACACTTTGAATCACACTCTGCTCAAGTGTTAATGAGACTCGTCTTTATAAAATGATCGTGACTTTCAACGTCCTCTCTCCCTGGCAGGCACATGTGTTTTATTTGAACAGAGAAGCATCCAGATAAAGATTCTTTTGAAACCAAGCGGCAACTCGTCTCATCAAATATGTTGACATTGGCCGAGGCAACCACAGCATTGCTTGTTGCAGAGAGATGCTATCATCCCTCACCAAAGTCTTCCTCTCTCCTCCCCTCCCTCTTCTCTTCTCCCTTCAATTTGGGTAAAAATCAAGGCTGGATTTTGGACCTGGGTATTAGTCAATGTGGTGACAGATGGCAAACCCGAGATTTATTTCCACGGTTGAGCTGGTGCTGCTGCTTTTGTGACTGAGATTTCAAAGGAGTGGCATTAATCTTCCCCGTGTCTCGGTGCGGGCCAAGGAAGTAGTTCAAGGTGGAACCAATATAAGACAAAAGTCCCGGAAATTGATGAACCAGCAGAGGGCACATTAACATTCTTCAAAGGGACGACTCAGACTAGCTCTGAGGGAACGCTTTATATCCATTTTGGGGGATAAATGAAACAAATGTCATAAACTATTCTGCTCCACATTAAAAAAAAAAACTAAAAAAGACAGTGAAACAAATTATTTTTTTTAAGTTTCTTTCAGTTTGAGTCATAAATCATTGAGAATGTGTTTTTTTATATATATTTTGAATATATCTAAAATGCATTCCTGCCCAAATTCTATTCTTGCCCAGCGAGAATCTGAATGTGCAGAAGGATAATATTCCCTGAGGTGATCAAGTGATTTATAATAATCACGTAGAGTTGATAAATATAATCCCTTGAGGAGCGTCCATGCATGTAGTTTGTATATCTACCACATTTTTCGGGGAGTAGGACAGATGTCCCCTGATAAAACTAATCCCATGCAAACCAATGGCTCGATCACTTCATTTATTTATTATTTGGAACATTTTATCTTCTGGTTTGCGAGATTCTGTCTGTCTGAATATTCCAAACCAAATTCTGATGGGAGTTTTATTTCATTATATCAGATTGTGCCGATAATCCTGATTTATCCACATGAACATCACAGCCACGGAAAATACGTTTACACAAAATACGATTCGTTCTAATAAGGCAATAATAATGTAATAAACTCAAACGAGACACTTTAACAATGGTCTCTTAAATGGCTGGATGTGCGCAGCAACAGTGTGATGTCTCTAACAAGCTCTAATTGACTGGGTTGTGAAATTGCCAACCCCCGAATGATAAAAGGCAGATAGAAGTCTTTGATGTTGCCTTTTTTTTTAAGGCTGGATTTTTACTTGAAGTTGGAGGTGGGGGGAGAAGTCACAGACATCACTCAGCCGCCTGAAATCTCCTCTGAAATGCCTGATCCATCCCATCCTAATGAGCCGCACTAATGAAATATGATTAAATGTCCTCCCACTGAATACCAGGACGCTACCTAGCTTAAATGTCGACTGTAAACACAACACAAGTGGACCTTTTTTCCCCTCCAATGCGCCTGTTCACGGAGCGGACGATAAATATATGCAATCTCACCTCGACACCTCCAGGATATTAACTCCACACCAGAAAGTTTCAGGTGACGCCCACCGTATATATTCAAACTTTGAACGTTTTCCATCTGCGGGTCTTTCATAACTGCAGTCTCTGCATCATCACCGTTCCCCAGTCGCAAAGATGTGCCTTGTTCCAAATAAGCAGGGCATGGTGTTCCCTGCCACTTCCACTTAGACTCGCCTCTTCCTCCCCGCAATGATTTCAGACACCTGAGTGAGACGTTCACCATTCGAGTATCCTTTGGCGAAACCTCGGGGCCCCGATGCGGCCCCTCGCTGACAATGATGGATGCAGCCGTCAGAGAGACTGACAACGGAGGCGAAATTACATTACATTCAAACTATTGTTTTTTTTGGGGGTCCTTTTTTCAAGGCTAATGTTGCAATGAGATGAGGCACATGTCGTGGGAATAGTCACGTCTCTGAGACGGAAGGTGACAGCGGCGGCGGCGGCGTACAGTTTGTCATTCACCGCTGGGAATTGATTTATCTAATAATTGACTCTTAATATCATGATGGAGTCGAGGCCTGGAGCTGCTCACAGCTGATATTTTGCGTTCAATCAAACTCACAGTGTTGTCAGTCTTCAAAGGTCGCTATCTTCAGGAAAAAAACAACAACATCGTAATGTGAGACGTCTCTTTCCGAAGCCGTCCATCCATAATCTTTTATGAATCCAGTTATTTTTTGCACGGTTACCAAGTCAAATAGATTCCCCTGCATGTTTAAGTAACGACATCCTCTACACTTCCACAACGCCAACGGGCATCATTGAGGGACGGGTTACTAATCAGGCCAAAGGGGTCCAAAGCAGCGGGACCCCTGAGCACGGGGCCTCAACCTTGGCTGACACGGCGGTGAGGCCCCTCGGGGGTCCGATTTCCCCAGCTGGACACAGGGGGAGATATCAAACGCCTTTTTATTCTAACCTTGGAAGAATGACAGTACGATTTAAAAGAAGTCGGGGATGATTGGACAACGGATGTGGAGAAGAAGAAGGTTCGCTATTCTGGAAAACATCTATTATAGGATTTAAAAAACTGATATCGACGCAGAAAATGTGTCGAGATCAATATTTTCCTCTCATTAATATTATTATATCCATATATATAAAGATATATAAAGATATACACATCATAATATCATTGCATTGCCGCAATATCAGTATTTTAAATCGTTTTCTTTTTTCTTGTACTCGTCTTTGGAGCTGCTAAATGAACTTTCAAAGCCATAAAGTCGCTCAGAATACTAATATATAAAGTCTGCAGACTCTTGCCAAGTCTGCCAGGTTTCTGCAAGCTCCATACAAAGCTAAACATATTTAAAAACATGTATTTTGGTTTCAGAAACATCTGGCGACGCTTCTTCCGGCGGCTGGACGTGTATTTCTGATCCCCAGAAGAAGTTTTCTGCAAGAAGGAGTTCTGAAAAGCTGCAAGCTGCCGGGCGCTGCACTAATTTTACAGAAACACAATTTAGAATCAGTCCGCTTAAGCACATTTTGACCCAATTAGGAGCGGCTTATTTTTTCCCGTGTGCGTTCCTTTTTATTCCACGGATTGCTTCTTCCAGTCTGAAAACTGCTCACGTCATCACACGTGACTGTTGTCAGTATGAATCCTCCTTTTTGCTCTTTCTCTCCGGAGCCGGAGGACGCTCACATTCTGCAGCAGTTCATTCTGCGGAAAGGTGGAAGGGAGTAGACATGGAAGAATCCAGTGTATTATTATGTCACTATCAGTCTCTTATCAGCATGATTATGCAAGTGCAGGCAGCGAGTGTTTTCCCGGCCTTTAACACCGTCAGCATATCTCATTTTGACCGGTCACCGCAGCAGAAGAATGGAAACGTGGGGAAAGCGCTCGGCCACGCCCCTCTCTCTCCCGGCAGCATCGCTCACATTTAGCTAGCATTTCACTATCCATTATCAATGCCACATTTCAAATCCCCTGCAATCAGCCAGTCCTGTAATTCACGGGGCATTATTCATGCGCGGCTCGCTGGCGCGGGTCCGTTTTTCCGCGATGCAGTTTTTTTTTTTAGCATCACAGGCCGGTGGGCAGGGAATCACAGTCGGTATTGCTCATACGCCGGGGCGAGTCCACGGGCGATTTAAACCGGCTACAAAAGTTACGCACGGCCACGACATTTCATTAAACAAGACAAGGTCAGCAGCCCGGGCAGAGGGATCTGTTTCCACTGGCATTCGAGGAACGCCGCGCCGCTAAACGACAGTTGACCTTGTTGTTGCATCCTGACAGGCTTCCAGTCCCTCCACGCCGACATGCTGCTCAGCCTCGATATGGGGGCCCCGCTTTGCATGCATAATAATGTCACGGTTTTGGCGCCTGATAACAATATTAATAATGTATTAATTCCTCCATTCTGGGGCTGAGTCACCTCATCTAAGACGTCCGCATGGCCACGTCAAGGGGTCTAATGCGGCGCAATTAGGAGAGGTCGCGTGTTCGGTCTTCCGCTAATCGTGTCGCGGCGCCGCTGAGGACTTTGTGAGCTCCGTGGCGTGGGAAGGTTTAGGGAGGTGCAGATTAGCATCAGAAGAGTTGACGGAGCCGTCAAACGGAAAGGGTCTCCCAATCGGGGGACCCTTTTATATCAGGAAAATCAAGAAGAAATCATGGTATAAATCCCTCCCTCCCCCAAAAAAAACATGTTAGGTATCAAATTAAACATAAAAATCAGGGCTATAATAATATATAATCCCGATGTACAACCTCTAAACACAACTCAAACAATAAATAGGATTAGGGTTAGGGTTAGGGCTTAAAGGGCTACATTGTCACCTCGGCCCAAGGGTGTCACGGTTTCTGTGCTGTTTATTTTAAGGTATCTCAAAAGCTATTCTACAAGAGTCAGTGGAACATGATGGAGAGGTAAATTGCCCAAAAATTCGCTTGAGATTGACGGTTTATTCTGGAGCTTGAGGCCACAATTGATAAAAACGTTCTCCACTTACTCTCTTGTTCTTGAGCTCAATTTCTAAAGCAATTAAACACCTTTTAAACTCCACACGGAGCCATCAGCCAACATGTCTGTGTATCTGAGGCTGGAACTGTTATGTATGACTGGAGAGCCGAGAGAATCATGGGAGACCTGGAGCACATATATATATATATATATATATATATATATATATATATATGCTCTCTCTCTTCCTCTCTGGCCCGGCTGTGTCATGGTACCTGAGTGCAGACTACATTTGCATCACTTCGGGTGAAGCTGTGTCGAGGTTCTCTGACATTTTTGTTGTTGTTTCTGTTTCCTCCTGTTTTCTGGCTCAGTATTGTTTTTCCTTTTGCTACGATTGGCCAGTTTGCCCTTGTGTTCTAGCGAGTGTGTGTGGGGGTTTTGGTCTAGTGTTTTGTCCTAAGAGACCCTGACGCCTTTTGTTTTGTTTGTTTTACCTTTTGTTAATCCATAAACTGTCAATACATGACACTTATTGCTGCTTATGTATTTCCCCGCCTTATTGTTTCCCTTCCTTGTTCTACCTTTGCCAAGGCTCTTTTTCTGTGTACCCCTAGGGACCTTTATGACACATAATTGAGCATGGGAATGGCCGTAATACGTCCATCATTATGTTCTCAGACCTTATACATTATATCTATAGGTGGCAAACCTAAACACTAGAGGAAAACAGTCCTGTTTAAAACATATATTATTCATATCACAAATGAAGTTAGCCACATGCTCTCTGGCCATTTTCCATTCGTCTTTGGTTTTCATTTTCTCCGATCTGCAGCAGTGTCTTCCTCTCACGTCTCCGGCATCACGGTTCACATCTCGACTTCCCCTTCTCCTTTTAAAAAACAGAGCGATTGAACCTTCATTAGGTCCGGGTCACGTGAGAGGATTAATAACCGTATTACTCATGGTGGACATCCATAAAATAGAGGGCTGACCTTCTCTTAACCTGTCTTCAGCAATAGACGGAGGATGTCCATTAATTGAATTTAAAGGAGCGTCAACGTACTGTGGGCTCTTGCGTTTACTTTCGCCTTCGCTGTAAATGTTACAAGATCCCCAGTTAGCAATAGAAATAGTCTGTTTTGTGTTTCACAATTCATTTATGTTCCATGAGTACAAGCTGCAGTGTGAGGCTTATGATGATGAAAGGCACAGGATCCCCTCAGACTGGAGTGTCTGTCTGCTATTAAACCTGCATACACACACACACACACACACAGGGAAAAAATCCCCCTTAAATAGATTTGAATTTCACTCTGACAAAATAATTGCTGGCATGAATATACAGCAGAACCCCAGGCGGCCTGAAGTCCATCTGTGTTGACTCATTTAAGGGGAGACCCTAATAGAAACTGCCCTGAAACTTTCCCGGTGGATTATTTACATTAAAACATATTTTTTCTTTGTACGACAAGTTTTCTGGAAGTTTTTTTTTTGTATATGTATGAGGGATTATTTGATCAGATATGTGATGATTTGTATCACTTCCTGGAAAATAAATCTGCACTTTGATTAAAGTCAGGTTCAACATTATTGTTTCATTTTGTTGACGTGCTTTTTGGATATCACTTTATATCCAGACATCAATCAAAAATATTTCATTTAGGAATAAAATTGATACAAATCTGGCTTTGATGTATAAACAACCAGTTTGTAAATTCCCCTTTAGAATAAAGATGAAGATGAAGCCGGAAAGTAAGCGAGTCTGAGAAAAAATACATATTTTGAGAAAACAAGTTCCATATATTTAGCATTTAGCAGGAATAGTGTAAAAAAGAAAGAAACACAATGAAACGTTCCCAGTTGGCTAATTACATTAAGACAAATGTAAAAAAAAAAAGGTATAATAATTATTTTTTAGTGGCTAGCTGTGTCACCTCACAGCAAAAGGGACCGGGGGTTTGATTCCCGGTCCTTTTGTGTGGAGTTTGCATGGCGGGTTCCCTCCAGGTTTCTCCGGCATTTAAATTGTGTAAATATATTATCCAACGCTAACTACAGATGCATCAATATATTATTAAAAATAAACACCTAAATGTGTATTTTGGATATCGATCAGTTGAGGAAAATGTTTGCCTCGGGCGTCTCATCATCACTTACCTCGGAGTGTTTACACAAAATAGAGAATCACTAGTTAATAGTATGATTCTTTTGGATGTGGAATATATGATAATATACAACCTTTTAGAGTGATACTCTCCCCACACACACACACACACACACACACACACACACACACACACACACACTGGCTTGCATCCATGAATAAAATAAATTGTTGATTTAGTGGCATTCTTTCTCAACTCCTTCTTCTCTCTCTCGCCACCCTGGCTCTAAAATATTGCGGCCACTTCCTCCGACTGCTCTCCCCTCTTTCAACAGAGGTTATATTTTATCCACAGGAGAGCCATTACTTAGCATCTCCATCTCTGCTGTCCTCCTCCCCACAGCTCTCCCGACTCAGTGCCATTCTCCTTTGTCATTCTAATCTTTTCCTCTGGCGTTACTACTTTGTTTTGACCTCCAGCCTGCATGCATGTGTGTGTGTGTGTGTGTGTGTGTGTGTTTTGGGGGAATTTGTTTTCATGGTCGTCGGTTAGGCGGCAGAGGCAAAGGCAGCATATTTTGTGTTCCCCTCCCTTATCTCTTTGAATGATGTGGGTCAGAACACAGCAGGAACATGGCTTGTTGTCGTAATGTGAAGGATTGTTCATCGTCGTATCATCACTGTCAGAGAATTGTTTGATACACTATTTTATTGACGGAAATATAGTTAGTATTGTATCCGAGCATCTGAAGGTGGTCCTTATAATATTTCATATATGACGATCTGCACTCTGCACAAACGTTCTTCCAGCTCCACAAGAAGAAGACAAACAAGTCCACGACAACGCAAGAGACCAGAAGATCAAAACATGAAGGTCTTCTGTGTGAAAAAACACAGTCATCCGTGTGCCAATTATGCACCACACATTAGTACTGTAAAATATCTGAAAACTGTGATAACCACAAGTGTTTCCAGGTAACACATCTCAGGATTGAATATATCAGTACAGTATTTAAGACGTTTGGAACACAAGGGAAAATACATTTCAGCATTATAATAAAGTTTTGACATCCATGATTTTGAAGATATTACTGTGAAAGTAGCCAATACTATTGAGAAATCATCAACCTGCATTACCTCATTATTATGAAGTTATTACACCATTAAAGTCACCATATTACCATTTTTTATCTGTTATAGCAATTGTGGTGTTAGCAAGTTAGCATATAACCAAAATATTACGATACAATTATTTAATAGCTTTACCTTATTGAGAATATGCTTAATTTATGACCTATTATTACCATATTGGGGTCGGTATTATGACCTCTTGATTGATGAACTCGTATCCCACTATTACTATAATATTACTGAGCTGTAGTCATTTCTTTCACATCAAATAATCTGAAACTATTGGCGTGAAAACACGAGCCACCGCCCACAGAAACTCAAACTTCATCAAGAGACAATTTGGAAGGTAAACACATGAAAACTGCCTCCCACATTGTTTTTAATTGACAAATGCCTCCATGGAGATTCAGCCACCTCGAGTTCTTCAAGGTTAGCACTTTGTTATGGTCCCGAGTGTGTGATGTAACAAGTTGTCACCCAAATTGCCCACAGAGACACCCACTGTATCCAGGTGTAGCCGCCAGCAGCAGCAGATAATTGCCATCAATATTTCACATGCTGTGACGCTAGGGCATGACCTGATGCAGCTCGGGGGAAAAATAAATAAAAAATCAAAATTCCCTGGCTCTGACAGACCATAACTCAGCTGCTCCAATCCATCACAGTAAAAGGTGAGACCCCTAGAAGGAAAGTTCCTGACGGGGATTTGACTTATCGCTGTTTGTTCGGCAGCTTGTTGAGTTTGAGCTATTAGGAAGAGGACGCGCCGCGTTCGGGTCAAATGTGTTCTGTATTTCGGTGACATCTCGGGTGCAAAATTTGCTGTAGGGGTTTCTCAACTGGCGTTGCGTCGGTTGCGTAGGATCTGCCTCATGGAAACGGCCGAGACAGGATTCAATTCAGTTGATTTGTATTGGAGGGCTTTACAGTCTGTACACATAACATCCTTGTCCCGGGACCTCACATCGGGTCAGGAAAAACTCCCCAAATAAAGATAGTAAAACACATTTCACAGGGAAAAAAGGGAAGAAATCTTCGGGAGAGCAACAGAGGAGGATCCCTCTCCCCGGGTCAATAGATGTCATGTGACCAGAATGAACAATGTAACAAAGTTACAGCACATTACATGAATATGACAGAAATTATTCATGTAATGAGTAGAAGGCGATCCATGAAGCAGGAGGGAGAAAGGAAGATGCCACTTGTGACCTGCTTTGAGTTTTTGAAGACTTTTGCAAACAACCCTGTACTTCATTCTAAAGAAAATGCTGTTGCCAATGACTTCAAAGGACATATTATGATTTATAAAATAACTTAATAATCAGTATTGCTATTGACATTGGGATATGGTTGCAATCTATATATCAAAGTCAACTATACATCTATATAATGACATCTTTAGATCAATGGCAACCAAATGAAGTATATGGTCTATAAAGTACACATATCAGTGATTGGTCATACTTTGTCCTATCTTCTTCAAATTTGAGGCAGGTGTTCATAGTGTAGCTACAGCCCAATACTGTCCTTTACCTGTACAGATACAGCCACTGGCAGTTATGTATACTGAAAGATACTTTTTATTTTATTTTAGGCGGACAACAATCTTCAATTTTGACTGACTTCAAAGGCCCTCTGCTCTGTTCCTGTATGACCTACAGCTTTTCTGACAGTTTCACAAGAAACTTTAGGGGTTTTTCTTTCTGGCAAGACATCATTAATGCAAATAGTCAGAGTGGTTCAGAAGCTACAGCCATTTTAATTTGCGTCAGTCACTTTAGGCGCGTGTGATGTTGCAGTTCATCCAACAGTCACTTCTTTGTGGCCCTGGCTTCTTTTGCATAGGAACCTGGCATCACATTCCCACACCTTTGGTTCACATAACACAGCTTGGTCAGTGATGCTGAGCTTCAAACTATGACCGGCGGTTCCCCGAGAAGAGTCGGTGACGGCACGTCTCTATACACTCCTCACATGCAGAGTGTCTTTTCAAAATAAACTTCCATCTTCACAAGAAATTATGGTTTCAGCAACTAAACCACTCAGTCAGCTCTAGGAAAAGAGCGTGGTTGAGGTTAACTTGAGTAACTAATTCTCCCATCCACCTCCACTACCGTGCACTTTATACTTTGCAATTTCTTTTTTGCTGTTGAGGCATTCAGAAGGTCTCAGGTGTCAATCATCCTGTATTCAGAGTATCTGGAAATGGCATCCAAATACTTTTGGCTAACTCGTTTAGCGCCCCAGCCATTTTTCTCAAATTCCGAATGCTTTGCATACCCATAAGAAATACAGAATATCTCCTCAACCACAAGGGCTATTTGAATAATTTAAAAAGGTATAATATACAGAAAACACTTGTGAGACCAGTTAAGAGGTTGATATAGCAGTATATGTGTTACTGGTTTAATAGTTGATGATAGAACACAGGAAAGAAGAAAAAAAATTATGCAAATCATCAGGTTTTTTTCTACTATAAAATAGCACTATGTGTTAACAGTATTTATGCAAAGTTTGACTTTGATTAAGTGAAGTTAAATATTTGTAGTAATTCATTTAGTGCAGATTTCGTGAACCGTAGGTTTAGGTCCGCTGAAACCAAAAATGCCCTAACTTTCTTCCTGGACCTTGAATGCCTCTAGTTCCACAACAGAGGGGCTCTGCTCAAGCAGAAGCACCAAAACATACCAAGCAAGTATCATTTCATCCATAAGTAAGTTATATTTAAGTTTTTGGGCTGGGAAAAAATGCAATGTTGTTTGTATCTTGCTGAGGCTTTGTCTGACCGTGGTTTTGGCGCAATTGGTGGATTATGTAGGTCGTAAGCTTTCCAGAAAGGTGCGCCAATCATGTGTGGCATCAAGCTGGGGATATAAACATTGAGTCACTCCCGAGTCACTATCAAGTCCTTTGAGTCATATTTATAGTGTATGTTAATATTTATGTTATAAACATGTGATACTGTCTTATATGCTCTTGTAAGGCGAGGCTTTGCAGTTTTTTTTTTGCTGTGACACAACAGTGGCTCTGGTATCGATTCATGGGAGTACAAGAACTTGGAGAGTGAGAAAGATCTCCTGATGGAGAATTCTGCCCCCATTTTTGGTGGCGCTGGGGTTAGTAAGGCTAGCGTTTAATATGCACATATAATAATCAAATCCAAAGCAAGTTCACTGTGTTTCATCATCATTGGACTAAACTCCAATGTGATCACATCACTGGAGTTGAAAATGTAAACTTGTTCCTGTTAAGTAACAACATAACATAAACACATCTTTGCTTTCCAAGTGGTCCATGCATTGATATCATTTGTTATTATTGTGAATGCACCATATATCTGATTGCATGGGAAACATCTACTAACGTCACTGCAGCGGCGTATGCTATTTTCTTTCAGACGCTATTTCACATTGTACCCATATCGTACAAACTGTCTTCTTTATTCTCAGGTCAAACTTGAACGTCTTCTTGATTCTCTTATTTGAAGCCGATGGGAAATACATGCGACTGGCAGAGTAATTGTCACTCATCACATGCTGAACTCCAGCAGTCAAGACGCTCCCGCGTGGAATGAATCAACAAATAGAAGCATTCTTCATGCAGATGAATATGCTTTTGTCCCCGTTCTGCTGCTTTTTTCCTTCTTTTTCGACACCTTCCCTCGAGTCCGTCTGATTTCTAGTTCTTCAATCATCCACACTGTGCATAATGTATATTATTGATAGTCCCCCGTTGGCGGGTTTAATTTTTAAAGCTGCACTCGGTAGATTTAGTCTGCAGAAGCAACTATCATTGCTCGACTATACTTCTCTCATACGTGACTTCTATTAAAGAAACAGTTGCCATTCTTTTTTTTAACAATCTGGGTCAAGTTTAACCATCATCCCTGGATGTAATTATTCGATTTTTAGTATTCAAAGCGAAACCGGTTTGACCGTGGTGTGGATTTTCCTGTCAGAAATGGCATTGAAGTGATGTCAAACCACGGAGCTTGTCCCTTAATTCCTAACTATTAATGCAGAGTTTAAAGGTGAAAGGCAGCCTAAAGTACATTAATCATTCTGTTACAATAAGTTACTCCAGTCCTTATGGCGACTGAGATTGCCTATTAGAAGCAGAGGTTTGCACACTGGTGAAAATCAATGGCACTGAAACTCACTGCGGGTGTCCTCTGATGTGTGTGCCCCTCCGGGGTGAAGCACAATCAGACTATATAGTTCCCACAACAGGTAAAATAAAGAAAGAAGAAAAGCTTGAGTGCAAGGTTTTCCACAGAATGCACTCTGTAACTCCATGGCATCTTTCATTAGACCTCTCATGCTGGGTAAATGGACACATCTTTTCAATTCCACATGGCCAGTTTGTAATGCAAAAAAAAAGAAGAAAAACATGTTTTTGCGGCCCGAGCCGAAGGGACCCAGGTGATACCACTTGTGGAACATGCTCAGACTAACCGGTTGTGAAACAGTCTCGGTGTAATACTGATGTCTCTAAATGACACGCGCAAGCAAACAAGATTGTTTTTAAATAGTTATTGTTCATCTCGTAATCGGTGCCGCCGGGTCGGAAACGGAGAGAGTGTGATGAACATAATTGTTGCAAATGTGGGACTGCTGCAAACGTTTAAACAAAAATATTCTTTCCTTCCTTGTCTCGTGCAAAAGGAAAAGCTGTGTTTTTCTTTTTAAATGCCAGTTATTGTGAAATAATCAGTCAATCGGTGGAGCAAGGTGAACGGGGAAGAGCAGACCGTACTTTTTGAATCGCTGCTGAAAGGACAGATTGGATGTTTACTCCCCCAACAGTTTGAGCAGCTGCACGGTCTGTGTGTTTGTGTATTTTCCACCAACACAAAAGACATTTTCCTCTTTAGATTTGAGAATATTTTTTGTTGTTGTTGTTGTTGTAAAATGCAACGTTCATTTCCTGCGTGAGCCGGTGGTGAGATGGCGATCTGCAACCGCTTCTCCACTCAACTCCTGTGAGCCCACTAAATGTAATCAAAAGAAAAATACACATTTGAACATACAGTGAAATAATAAAGTACTGTTTCTGCCTCAGAGTGCAGAAAATTATATCCCATGTTGCTGTTTTCCAGTGATTCCTGAATTACAGGAACCAACAAAAACATAATGCATATCATTCACGATGACGCATTGCAGGAATAAAGTATAATGTAACATAAAGAGGCTGCACTTGTAGAAAAATGCAATTTTAAATATAAATCTACTTTACTCCCGTACAATAATGAAATGTGTTGCTGCCATGACATCTGATTAATCTGCAATATGTGTTATATGTATTGAATGTTATTCTGGGCCTTCGTTATAGTTACACAGCGGCGATGCATCTGACTGATTAGTTGTTCATGTTTAAAACATATTCATAGGCGTTCTTTCACTGAAGAGAAAAATGATTAAAATGTATTGGTATCATTTATCCTCATGCAACACTTCATAGGAAAAATGAATCTTTCATTTTTCATGCGGTTTCCAATGAATGTCCAGCAACATGAGCGATTAGAGCGCCTGACAGGCGTCGGGTCGGGTTGAGGAACATATTGCGTAACATACGTAATATGTACCTAACCAACATATTCCTGTTGGTTATGCACTGAAGTTAAGGAACAAAACTGAGGCAACATGAGTGAACATTTGTTTCACCCGGGACATAAACAGCGGTCTCCTGGGTGAAAGTCCCGTGTTTCTTGCATCCACCCATAACCAATCACTCTTTTATAGATCTACTGCCTTCCCTGCACATCCTGGCTCACCATGAATAATATATGAATTACTGTGCATTCATTTTCATAGGTAGAAGTGCAAACAGGGAATGGGAGCGGCCATATTGGTAATGTGCATATTTAAGTGAGAAAATAGGACATTTAGAGTGTTTATTTATGTTTACTGTGATTAATAAGGGTGTCGAGCAACCAAAATTCAAACATATTAATTACATTTTATATAATTGTATATGCTCCCGTCCATTGATTTTGTGATGTGTGCACCTATCAGCATATTTAAGAGCACCTGCATGGTTGAAGAGGGAGTCTAGAATAACTTCCTCTTTTTAAGGCCCAGCATCCTGCCATGCTGTAAACAAGAAGTGCTCAAACAACCCGAGTATAAAATATGATGGATGCTACCAAGGGCAACACTTCTGATATCTTTTATTTACACATTACACCGCAGGAGCTTTCAGTATTTTCTTTTTGGCTTGAATTGTTGATCTAAAATATAGTCAAAGTCTTTTTATTCCAGTCCAAGGTTAAGTTTTGGTGAACCCCGGGATGTTTAAATTAAAGTGAGACTGTACATGTTATGTTGATACCAGCATCATGGCCATAATTATGTATTTATAAATATTATGTCCGCTGTAATGAGAGAGAATTGCTCTGAATGGCGAGCTATTATGGTAATTTGAATTTATTACATATTTATTAAGACACAGCTGGAAAGAATCTGAGCACTGAGTCAGTTTTCACCGCTTTATTTTTTAATCTTTTCATTTTAACATTCACTTTTATCATTACGTCGTGACAAAGCAACATCACAGCAGGAATGTAGACTAAGCCCAATTAGCAAATAGACGATCCAAGAAAAATAACTAAGCAATACCCAAAAGACAAGGATATCAAAATATTAAACTGCCAACAACAAATTGCCATTTTGTATCCAAGGGTTTCCTGACCTTCTAACCCCGAGAGGACCTTCTTCCAGACTTAAGCAACGTCTTGCCCCTTGTTTTTGTATTTTTTTTGGCAGATTTCCAGTGAAGCAACACTCAAAACCGCCGTCAACAGACCAACGGGTACCGTCAGTGATACGTCCGCTCCTTAAACACCGGCTATGGAATAACTACAGATATTAGAGAATGCTTCAAAGATGGCCGACCAGAAATGGTACGAGACTCGGGACGCTCCGAAACAAAAAGGTACAGAGTGGCTTCATCAGGATGATTTTAAATAATACCAGGGACATTTATTTGTAGTGGTATTCATCCAGAATAATCCAATTGAGACTTTTGAAGAAAAAAAAACAATAAAAAAGTTCTGGTAGCACTTCATAATAACTACACACTATTTAGCATTAGTAAAGCATGAATAAACACTTAATTCATCATTTATAAAGACATGAACACTCATTAGTATGCAATTCATAAACAGTTATAAATGTTTCATTCTTGATTAATAAGCTTGACTATTATGCGTTTCATGATTGGGTTTTCATACTTTATAAATGATGGATTCCCCATTTGTAAATGAAGTATTAAGGACTTTAATACTGCAATTCATGATTAATTTAGGTAGTTACTACTCATACGTTAAGTATGTTCTGTGCTTTACTAATGCTAAATATTGTGTATTTATTATAAAGTGTTACCAACAGACTTCAAAGAAAGCCACAGACATGTAGTAACCAGCGTGTGATAGTTTATGGGGTCAGTAGAGAACATAAAGAGGCATTTTGTGTAATATTGCCTTATAAAGACACAACAAACGTCTTCGCTCTTCTACTTCTGCACTGCTTTTGAAACATGTGGCTGTATTCAGACGATTCAATATTTCCTGTAAACAAGAGGAATAGCTTTTTTCTCCAGTCATGACACAGTGTGTGTGTGTGTGTGTGTGTGTGTGTGTGTGTGTGTGTGTGTGTGTGTGTGTGTGTGTGTGTGTGTGTGTGTGTGTGTGTAGATGTGAGATTGAGCGAATGGGAAAAGGTCTCTTCCTCGGCATTCGCTGCTCTCGCTTCATTACTGAGTTCAAACCTGCCACCGGGGTTTCATTTAGTTTTGACCACAGTTAGCTTCACGGTCAAAGTCTTGACTTTAATCTTTTGTTGAGAAACCGCCAGCCTAATCCTTTTTGGATCATACAATTATGCCACTGGCTCTTCAGGTACAGTTCTTCTGATTTTGGTCTCTACACACATTCACACACAGCTGAAGTGTGCTACAGCTTTCTGAAAGCCTTCATTCTGTAACTCCCTCACTGTCTGGTGGGTCCTTCTGGAGAAGGAATCCTCTGGCACGCAGGAACAGTGGTACGCTTCCAGCCGAGGCTGTGATTGTTTTGGAGGAACTAAAAGAAGAACTGGATTGTCTCTGAACTGCCAAATCCGAGCAAAAGGAAAAGATATTTATAAATCAAAAGGGGGGAATATGCTGCAGTTCTGACCTGAACTGTTTGCTTAACAAATGCGTCTCTCAGCGAGTGCTGCAACAGCAGAAACACAAACAAGCCGCCTGGAACAAAACTCACGGCTTCTGCTTCACAAGCAAAAACCGTATCACACCAATGGATGCTGAACTCTAAATGTCACCCCGTCCGCCCTCTACTGGGCGCTATGGGTACAGTGGGAGGAGCCCAAGTGAGTAGCCCTTTAATTAAGCCCTCAACCTCACCACTAATCCTATTTATTGTTTGAGTTGTGTTTAGAGGTTGCAGACGGGATTATATATTATTGTAGCCCTGATTTTTATGTTTAATTTGATACCTAACATGTTTTTTTTTGTTTTTATTTTTTTCTTGATTTCCAGGGCTCAAAGAGTTTTAAACACCCTGCTGCCAGATCATGGAGCTCGACCAATCGGAGCCTGACTGGCTAAAGGTTAGTGGCTGCAGCCCGCCGGTTTCATTGTCACCTAAGCCGTGTGCAGGTGTTGCGTAACTGAACCGGGTGGAGCCGTGGCCCAAAAGACCACAGTGCCCGGGTCATGAAGGAGCATATATGGACATGGAGGTGTATCAAACCCAGTGGGCGGGTCAGTGCAACACATCTGACACACACACATCCTTTTCACCTGCCGAGATGCCTGATGGGGGATCTGAAGTCAGAATAACATGGCGATGCACAAATTGGGCAAAGCAGTCATTTTGCCGTCCTTTCTCCTGCATGGGGCGGAAGACAGACAGCGTCCAGCTGTAAAACCCTCAACCTGAGAGAACGTCTTAAGCTCTTGGGTACAAAGGAGGCATTTGGTGTGAGGGAAGCCCCACCAAGCAGGGAGCCTCTGGGGTTCAGCGGCGGGTCGGTTAGCTCTCACCTCTTAGGTCGGTGCAGCTTTAAAACTGTGTGGAACGACAGCCCCTCCAGAGAGGAGCGCTCCAGGGTCTCAAAGGGACTTTTTTCTTTTTTACAAAAGCCTGGCAGGAGGATCATGAGCGGCACGAGAGCGTGACCAAAGACCGGTTCTTACGTCGGAACCCTCATGGCGGGAATAAATCAGCGATGCATACACTTTAACAGAGGCATGCGACAGCCCTCCATCCATCACCCACGACAAAAGGAGAGACTTCACTGCACGGGACGGGGGATCGAGCCTCCTCTCCTAGCAGCAGCGTTGGAGCCCTGACCACATGGCTCTGGAACAATATGGTGGATTCGGCTCGTGCCGCTTGGATGGTCTGCACCGTCTTTATAGAGGATCCAGCCTCCTGCATCCGGTCCCTCTAGGAGCCAAGTGTGCAAATCCACATTCACTCAAGAGGAAAAGCAAGTCGTGCACCCGGATACGGCTAGGTAGACTAGGCACGTATTCTGGTAGGCACACACTTATTGGCTGGTTACGCTCATGTTATTATACTTAGAGGAGAATGCATGCTCCTGATTGGAGGAGAGTATTAGCCATATAGTCTAGAAGAGGGCGGAGCCTGTCTGAGTTAGAACTGGCTGTAAAATATTGAAAGATGAAAATACAGCAAAAAAAAGTTACGTTATTAGGGTCAGAGCGAGAGAGGACCCTATTGATATTGTTTTGTATATTGGGCGCCTTTTTGTGGTATTTTGGGGTATTCACATCTGATATAGGCGTCATATCTGTGTTTAAAGAAATGTCTCTCTGGCGTTGGACCGGCGACGCCCCTCACCCAGAATGTCCTATCGACTTGAACATATTCACACAGGTCCATCTCCAGCTGCTCTACAAAAAAGCCTCTCAGACCCCTAAACTCCGCCTCCTTAGATTTCCCGCCATTTTGAATTTTGTGAAAAACACGGTTTCCTCCTACACGATTCATACTAAACTTGCTGTGGATCATGATTGGAGCTGTATCATCAAATCTTAATTAAAACATGTTTGATCTCTCATTGTGTTCAGGAGATACGGACCAATGAACCGCTTAGGGGCGTGTCTTGTTTACATTATGGTTTGGAGGACGTGAGCGCCTTTTAAGTCACTCATCATCTTTTCCGTAGAGATTCAACTCATGAGGCTGAGTAGACAACGACATCATTTCAACATTGAGGTTGAACACTTCCTTAAAACAACATCTGCAACATCTGCCAGGGCCGGATGAATAGAAATACATCGATTTTGTTTGAGGAAAGTCAATCAGCGAAATCCCTCTGCTTTTTAAGGTGACACAAAGCAATATCTGTACAGTTGGAAAATGCAGCTTCAGCCTTCTTTCAGCTCGAGACAATGCGGAGGACAATGCACTGCCGGGTGTTATTGTCGCACCGAATCAAACAGACAGAAAATCAGTAAGGCTATTGAAATTACAGGAAATTATTTCAGCTCATCTTTGACACCGTTGAGCTTAAACAAAGGCTGCTGAGGTTGAATGATCACATATTTTGTCTCTTAAAGAAAGCACCATATGTCATTTAATGCTTATTAAATATTAATCAAAGATTGTGAGCGTCGTATCTCGGCACTTGGGCTCTTCAGACATGTTCAAAAACAGCACTCATACGTCCCAAAAACATGTGTTCTCTCTATTTCTGGAAACGGTTGTCGACTTTTAACTCACAGTCCAGCTGCTGTGTGTAAGTCTTCACTTATGATTATGCTGTTGAATAAGACATCTTCCTCGCGCACAGTTTGTCCTGTTAGGACTGAGTGTGTCTTCTGGCACCCGATCCTGCTTCCTTCCCCCACCCGGCCAGGACGGGACAGTCAAACGAGCGCAGGATGCTGCGAGAGCAAATGAGGCTCGCCGACAGTTTTCAAATTGCCAAAAATGTGCCTGGCAGTGACGGCAAGTTTCTATCCTGAGGGACATCTTGCATGGCAGGCGTACAGCCATCTGTGAACAGGCGATCGGGATAATTTTTTTATTTTTCTTAATTAGGGCCCCTTTCCCGACCCTTAGCCGGCACTTTTTCAACTGTCCACACTATTCAAACTTCCCCTGCCTTCTATTATAGCTCCCATGCAACGCAGGGCATGACATTATTTATATATACGCACTGATTGGGATATATGTAAAGGCAGCGTTTACTTCTGAATTGTTTCAACTGGGTAAAAATTAGTTTAAATCTGAATCAACCGTCAGCAAGTCTTCCGCCCGCCCAGACCGAATGAAACACTTCATGCTGCAGATTGAATATGACGCTCGAGGGATTCATAAAACCCTCAAAATCCCTTGTCTTAAAGATTGCACCTGTTTTTTATTCTTCTGTTTTTAAATCTAAATCCAGGTAAGCTTTGCTGAGCAGGCATGTTCTGCTGCAGCTTTGACCCGTTTTACATTCATGCAGCTGCAGACTGCATGAATCTCCACCGCCATCTCGGCCCCTCGGCCCCTCGGCCCCTCGGCCCCTCGGCCCCTCGGCCCCGCCTCTTAAAAGTTACCAGACAACAAAACTGCACCGTGAACAATGTTTCAAGGCAAATCCAACGCTGTCGTCATGGATTACATTTGCTTTTGACAAAAGAGTTTGCTGAAAAACAGCTGGCAAAGTAAAACAAGAACTTTATTTGCATTAATGGTGTTTTCTTTTCATTCAGCCACGAGGATTTTTCCAAACCCAACCAAATAGTTTTGCTCCCTAAACAAAACCTTTGTTTTTTTCTTGCATTTTTGTTTTGTTTTAATTTTTAATTTAATTTGTATTAATTCTGATGTCTCCAATAATATATTGTACATATTTAGTTTTTCCACTTTTTTTTAGTTTTCATGAAGGTCTGAAAATCCAAATCCTACATTATTTGTGGTACCATAAATCAATGCGGATTATGACTACTTCATAAAAACAATATACATGTATTCAGGTAAAATATACACTAACATAATATCAACATTTAATTTTATAGGTCATAAACATGCAATGTTTGTTCAGCACATTTCATAATTACAGTCTTCTGTCTTTTCTTCCCCAATACTCTGTATGAAGGATGCTCCAGTGTGTTCCCGACATTAAAAAGTGTTAAATGAACCAGCAAATAAGCGGTAATAAGTTCTTAAGTGTTCATTTAAAATAAAGGACCGCTAATGGCAGACATTTCCCGACTGCCGCCTTCGCACTTCATCATAACCGTTCAGAGGTCACTCATATTTCTGAGGTGTGGATACACAAAGTCCTGCAGAGAATAATTCATTACGCGCCCCGAACGGCTTTCAGGTGCGCCATTTTGTCTCCGCAACTAGGAATGTAGATCTCCACATTAAAAAGGAGGGTCAAAAAGTCATTACTATGGTAATGCAATGCAAAGGCCAGAGGCAAGGAGGCAACAATTGATCTTGAAATTGACATGCTGTCACCATGACTGGTCTCCACTCCATTGAGATAAACAAATGTGCCGCCTAAAAAAAGAATAATCAATTCTGCATTCTCAGGCTCGAAAGTTGGAGAAATGATTATTTTCCATGAAGTTATCAGATTGAAAAGTAAGTACCCTGGAGGGGAAAGAAAAAAGCTGGGACTATTCAAACTACAGCGAGGTTTTATATTTTGAAGAGTGAGTCGAGTACAAGAAAGATCATCTCTGACCAGTTCAAACGATCAATAACTAAATATGAAGTCATGTAGGGCCGTAGTAACCCTCTGAAGTTATTAAAATGCATCTTTACGTTGCCTACTGATAGATATCTTTCTCTAATGTGTCTTTTCCTCAAGCTGTTTCAAGGTTGAGATGACGAAGCTGCAATCTCCGGAGACTGTAAATGAATTCCAAATTGGGAATTAAATATAGATAAAGTCATTCTTGCATAAGAATTCAAAACACCTCTTCATATGTTTCCCTTTGCTGTTCAAATGAAACACTTTAATGCATCCAACCTAATGTATTTATATATGTAATACACTGTATTGAATACATGCACATACGTAACTGTTAGCATGTTTGGCTTTGACGACACAGAAAAGCTTATTGGTTCTACTGTTGACAAGCGCTTTAGCAAATTGTCAAAAATATAATATATATGTATTTTTTTAAAGCATGACTGTATGTGACAGTAAACTATTTTAGGAAGCGTGTAATTTACCAACAGGATTTGCTACTGCAGTCCTTTGTGCTACGCATCCAATTCACTATGTTCTCACCCACAAACGTTGACTATAGAGGATGCAGAGGAGGAACCACATCACACCTACGTCACCCGGAGATCCGGCTCCGCAACTTGAGCGTCAAACATTTACCGAAGCTTGTCCAATTAGGACGTAACCTCGGCGCGCGGCGTGGAGGTCAGCGGATGATGGTTCACGCGGCGCCGCTTTAATCCGCCGCGTCGAGCTCGCTGAATTTTAACTCGCGTTGCAGCCGAGTTGCATCAGGTTGAGGAATAATGTCGGGGTCACCGCTGTCTGTTTGATTAGATTGTAGTTCCGGTACACCTACATTTGCATTTTTTCCCCATTCAAAGGAGTCAAGCCATTGCTCTCAACCAGCAACAGAATGCATGCGAGCTTGAATGTTCTCATTAGCGGCGAGTGAGGAGCACACGTGAAGAGCGGAGGGGTCGGGAGGAATAGATGGAACAAACATTCCTCTCTTCCGAGCACGTATGATAGATAATGAAAGATTACTGTTGGAGACCTCGGACATTTTCCTCTAGATCACCTGCTTCATAACATGGAAAGCTGCATCTATGACCAGAATTTTTCTTGCAATTCCTCCTTGGAATGTATTACCGCCTCATATAACTCACACAGGTCATCTGTCATTTAAATAAAAATAATTAAAGGCGCACCTCAGGTCATTAACTTGACGTTTTCCTTTGCTTTTGTAGTCATTTTTCTTTGTATAAATTACAGAGTAGTCCTCGACTGCACTATAGGTATCTGACTGTACTATTTTTTATTATTTTTATTATTCTGTTTGTACTATTTGTAACTGTTTGTTTCACGTCATGTTTTGCACATTTTCTATGTGTTACATTTCGTCCTTTCTGTGGACTCCTGGAAGATTAGCGGCCGCTAAGGCGTCAGCTAACAGGGATCCAGATAATAAACTAAACTAATACCAGACATGAATATTGTATCATACGAATATGTTAGCTAGCTCTAGTTAATGCGAAGAAGTTTTCTACTGAGTGAGGCTTTTATTCTATAGGAAAATGCTTTTAAATCTGACCAGAACGTCCTCAGACATGAAGCAGTTGTGACATTAACTGAGATGGATGCTTCTCTAAAATAATAAGTGTCCACAGTTCATAATATTGACCGATCTCCATGAGAAAACCAACACAACAATGCAGGAACTAATGTAGTTTGATACGACCTCTTTTTATTGCTACACTTTTTCTTTGTTGCACCGAATTTAAAGCAACAGAACTCACTTGCAATTCTTCAGCAGAGTCACTTCTTGAAATATTTAAATTTCTTTTGGCAATTTCTTCGATGAAGTACTTCGTCTTGATGGAAACGTAATCAGAAATTGCCGACTCGGGTCAAACACCTGCCACCTTTAGTCATTTGAGATGTCTGGGCTTTTGACTCATTTATTGCCCATGGCATGTGAAATGAACGCACCTCGCAGGAAGGGTTTTGGTAAAAATGGAGATTCATTAAAGTTCATTCTATGGCCTCGGGGGAAATCAACAGTGATAAAGTCAAAGGGCTTTACCGTAATCCAATCTGCCCAGATATGACTCATGCAATTGGTAGTGCCTTATGAGTAATAAAGTTGGAAATATTTAGGCGCCTCAAAGACTTGAGGGGGCAATCATTGAAGTGGAAAATGATTCAAATTGACAAAGACCCTCTGTCTCGGAGACATCACGTACATCCTGAGCCCCTTAAGTCGAGTCCCAGCGTGCCTCAGGTAGAAAATGGTAGACTTGGATTTTTAATTATGTTTGAAAGGGCCCATCATTCTATTGTTAATATTTATTAACAACAAAGCAATCGCATTATTTGCACGTTTTGATTTGCCCGTTATACATATTTGATCTAACATCCGTATCACGTTGAGCATTAAGTGAAGCTTCCCCTCAAAGGCAACACAGGGTTGTGCCTGAGACCGGCTTTTAATCATAACCTTGATTTGAACGTCCCTCCACCTGTAACGGACGTCCATCTGAGACACAGACCACTAATGAGGCATTTTATGGCAAAATAATTAAAGTGTGGGTCGGATTCATTTTCCACTCCTGGTCTCAAAAACCTCAGAAGGATAGTTTCAGGGCGGGTAAATGCATTATCAGCACTTAAAGGGCAATGCCCCTGATTTTATAATGTTTTTTTTTTTTTAAGATTTCAGTTGGAAAGAAGCCATAAAGCCTTTAGTTCTTCACTGTGTTCAGTGCTTATTAAAGGGTGTAGCATGAGGGACCTCTTTTGCATTTCTTTACCAGTCACAATACTATTTTTCAGTTTCTATGCATCTGTTCTCATGCACAAGTTACATATTTCGGTTTCATAGATAATTTTCCATGCAAGAGAATGCAGTGCTTTGTCTTGTCTGTTATTGCGCCTGTCAGGAGCTTTACTGCTTCATTAAGGCAGCACCACAAACACTTAAAGGGAATACAAGGGATTCCTGTTTTCTGTTAATATAATCATTACATTTTTGGGGGGGAATTTGGAACTATTGGCCACATCGGATTAGTGTGTGTGCGAGTCAAATTATACCTTCTTCAAAACGTACAAATATAAGACTGGAAAAGTAGAGTTACTTTCAGTCATATATGTGCCAGATAATCCAGTTTTGAAAGCAGAATTTGTATAAGAAAATATCCCATGTCATGAAATAGAGACTTTTCCCTTATAGGTTGATATCCATCAATGTTACATGTTGACACAAACAGATTTCCCACCATTCCTTGACAACAAGATTTGCTTGATTTGTTTGTGTTTGAGCAGCAAATCGCCATTGTTGGTTGGCTTGTTCTCAAAGAAGTGCACAGGCTGCTGAGCACATTGTTTTGTGTCTGCTGCTGGTTTCCAGGAGTCTTGTTGAATTTAAACCTTTTCTTTAAAGTACCTTTGGCTCCCGGTGCCTTGTGTGCAGCAGCACTTTTACAGAGCAGGGCATTTTATTTCATCACATTCTGAAAAGCCACAAAACTGTTACATTTGTTTCATGTGCAAAATGTCTCAAGCGCAGTACAATATAATATTTGTAAGAAGGAATTTTTGGTTGGGTAGTTTTGAACTATGTTATAGGTAATCTAGTAATAGGTAATCTAATATATAGGTATGGATAAAAAAAAGAGGTTTACATGTTTCTCGAGCATGGATAGAAATGCAGAGAGAAACTGGACCTGGATACTTCAGCACCATGGATAGAGACACAGAATAACTGGACCTGTATATTTCAACACCATGGATAGAGACACACAGAGAAACTGGACCTGGATTCTTCAGCACCATGGATAGAGACACATAGAGAAACTGGAACTGGATACTTCAGCACCATGGATAGAGACACATAGAGAAACTGGAACTGGATTCTTCAGCACCATGGATAGAGACACACAGAATAACTGGACCTGGATACTTCAGCACCATGGATAGAGACACATAGAGAAACTGGAACTGGATTCTTCAGCACCATGGATAGAGACACACATAAATTGGCTCTTGATACTTCAGTACCATGGATAGAGACACATAGAGAAACTGGACCTGTATAATTCAACACCATGGATAGAAACACAAAGAATAACTGGACCTGGATACTTCAGCACCATGGATAGAGACACAGAATAACTGGACCTGGATACTTCAGCACCATGGATAGAAACACAAAGAACAACTGGACCTGGATACTTCAGCACCATGGATAGAGACACAGAATAACTGGACCTGGATACTTCAGCACCATGGATAGAAACACAAAGAACAACTGGACCTGGATACTTCAGCACCATGGATAGAGACACAGAATAACTGGACCTGGATACTTCAGCACCATGGATAGAAACACAAAGAACAACTGGACCTGGGTACTTCAGCACCATGGATAGAGACACATAGATAAACTGGACCTTGGTACTTCAGCACCATGGATAGAGACACATAAAAAACGTGGCTGCGGTTGAGTACATTTTTTTTTTTTTAAACACGGTTTCTCCTCGACCTCGATGGAAAACGTCATGAGGTCAAAGAAAGATGTGAAGGGGAATTGTTATGGATTCCTCTGGAACGTGGTTCTATCCCACTGCAATAACACTATACGTAATTATGATGTGATTGCGGTCACTATTGACATGGTGGAAGCACAACGCTCCCGAAGACGGACTCTAAACAGTGCATCTTACGCTCAGCGGCCTAATATTACAAATAAAGGCCAGTTGTCTCATGCTGACATGTTTTAAATGTATACTGACGGCAGATCATAACATCGATTGATGGGTCCCCTAAAAAATCTTTACGGTGCAGTAAAATACGTATATGTTCAGAGATACTGCATAATCAGCACGGTGGCCCCAGATGAATGGCGCCGCCTCCGAGGTGATCACACTCCAGTGACAGTGAAGCCCGAGCGGCAGAAACTAGCGTCACGGTCCTCGTAGTTTGATTAAAACAGACACACTGTGGGACAGATGTACCGGGGCTTCCTTTGCATTACAGCGACATGCACATTGTTTTTAATTTCCCGACACCATCGCATATGCACGCCGCCATTCAGCCCGTTCAAACGCACTTACACTTAGAAGTCAATGATGTGTGGGCGGCCCTCGCTTAAACGCGTGAGTCATGGATGCGATGATGATCGCAGAACAATCCCATGAATGATCAATCACGGCTACTTCACAAGAGCTTGACAGATGTCATACGTTTTCGATTCAGTAGGATGTAGTGGGCGAACACGCATCTCCCTATAGTGAGCTAAACCTCACCTGCCTTTAATTACATGATTATTAATCAAAGCACATTTTTAAAATACATTTTTGCAAAGTACCATGTAGCATGTTCAACTAACTTCTTTTTTTATCAAGCTAATGAGAGCATGTGGGCACAGCTAACCGGCCACCTGCTGTTTGTGTTGATTGTGTTCTGCGCTTGATGTGTTGTTGTGCGTTGTTTTGTTTTTTTAATCTCGTGGTGTGTTAAACCACGATGGAAATAAACCTTCAGGTTTTTATTGTGTTCTCATCCTCGGTGACTTGCAACGGAAGTAATGACTGCAGTGCAGTCCTATTATATTTAAAATCATCAGATGGCATTCATCAATCAAGGATCGCTAAATAGATGCTTGTATATGAATGAGATGTTTTATCCATTAGCTTACCAGCATGTCTTGTATTGTTAACGCTGTCACTGATGATTCAAGACCGTTATGGGGTGTATTATAGAAACATAGAGATGTTGTTTTTAGTTGTTTTGTGTCTTTAGTAAAGAAAACAACTGTTGAACAATGTATGTATATTACCAACGCTTGTCTCATGTCAATATAACGATGATTAGCTCAAAGTGCTAAAGCTCTAGCTCTGTATTCAGTTCACAATGATCAAATAGTGCCGAATGAACCCAGATTAGTATGGACATAAATTATGGCACGGCTTTGATTTCACCTACACTGTTTTTCGCTGTGTGGTTTTAATCTGCCCCGTGGAAAACAAATACTTTCCCACATCATCAATCCAACCACCAATACGGCTCAGAGGAAAGCCGACCGCGCCGAGCAGCACGGGCTCAAGAATTAAGACACTCTGACACAATAATAAGTATTAATCTGGGGAAGGTTTGCTGAGTTTGCGTTCTTGTTTTCCAGCTCCGCTTCACAATCACACACACACTGTACTCCTAAGCTCTTTAGTAAAACCACAGTGCTACACAGTGCAGTGTACAGAGCCCGGGACACATGCCTTGCACAAGAGCATATCATTCACTTCTCTCAGTTCAAGGATTCAATCCAGAAACCCTCGTCTCTAATCTTTAGTCTTAGCACCCCGTTATCGAAAATATTCTGCTGAGTGCCGCTGTTGGAATAGTTTTGCTTTGCTCAGAGGAGTGAGATATAGAAATTCTTTTAAAAAAAAACAGCAGGCCACGATAAATCTCGCGCACGGTTAGGGGGTGAGTCCACAAATTGCTTTTGGAGCTACGCGCCACATGCATGGTGGCAACGCACTCCGTTGCCCGAGTGGCTCTGCAGCCCGTGAAGCTGCCAGTCGGTGGAGGGATGAGCCAGCCTGCACAGAAGTGACGGCTTCCTTCATTCCAGAAGCAGGGAGGCCGATGTCCCCTTCCTGTCGGCGTGGTGATCTCACCGGTGATGGCCGCCGTCACCGAAGGTACGGTGAAATGTGCCTCGTCAGAGACTGCTGCAGACGGCAGGGAACAAGTGTTGGCTGTGACTTTGACGGTTTAGCAAAGTCCCACACAAACCTCAAGGGAGTGTTAATGCTTCAATAGAACCGCGACGACATAATGTGGTTGTTTCTTGATCTGCAATTCTGTTGTACCCTTTTCTTTCTGGCATTGGTTATCGATGTTTCTGGCTTCCTGTGTAGCGAGCATGTTGTAGTGGCCTGCATGAATTAAAAATAAAATGGTGGTAAGAAGGAGATAAATAAAATTGTTATAGTGGGTTCAATATGGAGGATGATGATTTATGTCCTTGTCTGATTGTTCGTATAGTTGCTTGTTATGCTGTTATGTATTATTTTTTAATTGTTTTTATTTGTTGTTGTTTTTTGTTTACTAGTAATGTGAGGTAATGTGTAACTTGTAAACACTTTAAATAAAATGATTGAAAGAAAGAACCGTGTTGGCCTTCATGCTTCACGTTCTTTGCTCTTCTTTTAATGAAGGAATTCTCTCTCGTTCTGATGGAAGCGATCGTGTCGTCAATGCTAACCTCCAGCAGCCATTGTTGTTTTGAAGGAGAAGCTTCCTCTCTGTTTTGCGTCGCCCACACACACACACACACACACACGCACACACACCTAAACAACGCCCGGAGCTGCCGGCAGCTCCTCGCAGGACGCTGATTGATCTGGACACCTGTTGTCCGGACACAGACGCATTACTTGAAGCCTGACAAGACGGATGTTCGTGCGATCTGGAGAGATCTGTGAGAATCCAGCTGCCGTGCAAAGTGAAAAGAACCTTTGATAAGGTTGTTGCTGCGACTGAGATTCCTCACGTTCAAAACTCCCTGCCCGCTCCGTTGGAACAACCTCGGCTGCTCTCATATTTCCAGCTGCTCGGTGATGGATGACGGCGCCGTTGCCACAAGATCTTGTTCCCCGGCCAAAAAAAGCAAATGGAAGATTATTGGAGTACTTAGCATTTGATGTATTTCCTCTTCACTTGACGTTTCTGTTATCTGCTCTTATTTATGTGACTTTAATACGGCCGTCAGGTGCGGTTCACCGTGAGCATAAAATGTGAGCTGTGACGTTGAAAACATCAGCCGCTGACGTCGGTAGTGACACAAGTTGAGGAGCGTCAAGAAGCACGCTCATTTAAATCTTCGATGAGTCACCGGTCTATTTTCCTCAGTTTGCTTTTTGATCCCGGACAAATTCTCGTATTATGGTTTAATGAGTTAGTAACTCCAAGTGGCAACAACAAGCCAGTTGATATTTATCAAAAACAGAGGGCCAAATAAGTCATCAAGGGAAATGTCACAGGGAACTGTAACCTTTTAGCGGGGATAACCTTTATGGCTCGTTGGCGAGATACAGAGTCGTTTGGTGGAGGTGGAGTAGTGCTGAGTCGTAATGAGGGCCGCTGTGCTGTTTGTGACGGGGAAAAAACAAACTTTAGCTTCGTGATCGAACAGACACACGAGCTCCCGCAGAGACACGGGCTTTTGTTCCTGCATGCGGACACAGAAACATACAGGCAGGACGCGGCGATTAGTAAATGCAGAGTGTCAATCTTGTGGGGTTTTCTTGGATTATTTAATACCCCAGCAATGTACTGCCTACTGAATTTAATGATTCAGGAGGCTGTAAGGATTCAAAAACTGTAACGTAACCCTGTGTAGCTTCATGCTATCGATGTGAAAAGTCATATTTTCACAAATCGGGGTGACACTCTTGAGTCATACTCATGGTTTATGCTAATATGTATTGTGGAATAGTGTCATAAACATGAAACATGGACTTATTTTGACTTGTAAGGCCAGGATGTGCCGCTTGTTTTTTTGCTGTGTCACACCAGAGGCCCATATATGGACTGGTAGGGCTTAGGAGATCGATGAAGACGTTCGATGAAGGGCTGAGCCCCTTCTGGATTTCAGAAGGTTTTAATCAGGCTTGCAAGCCGCAAGCCGCAAGCCGCTAGCCGCAAGCCGCTAGCCGCTAGCCGCAAGCCGCTAGCCTCAAGCCGCTAGCCGCTAGCCGCAAGCCGCTAGCCTCAAGCCGCTAGCCGCTAGCCGCAAGCCACTAGCCGCTAGCTGCAAGCCGCTAGCCGCTAGCTGTCTGCTCTGCTGCCTCAGCTCCACCAACCATCCACTTCTTGGACATTTTTGGTTGGAAACAACCCGCTTTTGAGCTTCACAGCTCTCTAGAAACCTGTGTGTGAGGCCACGGAGACCACGTCCAATATGATATGAAGCAATCACTCTAGATTCAGATCAGGTATCAGAGGGACATTTAAGAAGTGTTTTAACCCCAGAGCGCTTCCCCGCTGTGCTACAGTTAGCCTCTTTTGTTCTAGTCAACACGCGCGAGGTAGAGGTTTAGCATCGGTCCCCCAAAGCAAACGTTGACGCTCATGCACACGGACATCTTCACCACAGACGTCCACGAGGCGTCACCTTCGCCTCTAAAACAGCTGATGCTAAACACTTTATCCGGGATGTGTTTGGTCTTCGCCATGTGCCGTCTGTGAGGTCTGTATGCGGCTGTGCCTGCATGATGAAGCATCTCGCCCCGGGTTTAAGTCATAAAAGTGAAGCTGCTGGGCCAGAAAACCACATTTTCTGAGTAGGTAATCATGACCATTAATCATGCTGGCACACTTCTCTTTCCCATTGGCCAAAGAGAATAGGTCATGGCTAAAGACTGTGCCTCCACACCGGCGGTGAATATGCATCCCCCTCCACCTACTCGAGGCCATTTGGGCTGATTTGTAGCAGCAGTCCTGTGAAATTACCTGAGTTGAGGTTGTCAAAAATAAAAAAGAATATAATAATGATGAAGTGGCCCACGTTGAAGTCAAGGCTTTCCTAGCTCTCCAACGCTGTTATGACAGTGTCGATAGCGGCTCGATTTTAATGACCCTAATTTGAGATACTCTCAGGATATTAACTGGGAGGGTAAGAACAAATGATTTTCATGGCTGTTATGTCAAATCCAAGCTACTCAGTTGCTTCGTTTATCATAATCGTCGACGCAGTTAGACAAAATTATAGTGTTTTGTTCAGGAGTTAAACGTTTACAGCTACTACAGCTTCTTTTATGGGGATGCCATGTTGGTGCTTTTTGTAATATAGTCGGGTTTAGTCACGTTTACAATGCAATGATTTGTTTCACGTCATTTATCTAGAAACAAAGCCGGCCGCTCCGTCTGTTTTTAAGACGTCAATCGATCCACGAGATCTTAAACCGCCTCGGAAAGCAGTGACATTCGCCACTTTGTGTTCACGAGAGAGACGTTTCAAGACAAGAGGAGTTCCCTCGTACACCTTCAGTTTCCATGTTCACAAACGCCGCTCTTCCACTGGTGCTTTTTTTGGGGGAACTGTCTCAGTGCGGGGCAGATTATGATAAAATTGGGTCACGCTCACTGTAACTGCTGCTGTTTGTTGTTTGCTGCACTCTGCCGCATTTTCGGGGCCAGAACGAGTTGTGAAAATGCCCCCGTGGGTCTTTTTAATCTTTTAAAAGAGTAGACTGATAGCCGACGAGCCCGGATGCTTTCAAAAAAAGTCTCTGACCTGATACCGAACTGCTGCATCGCTACAGCTGGCAATATTGCTGACATGCTGTGCTGATACTGGATAATGACATTTTTCATGTGGAGAAAAGAAATCATGGAAGCCGTTATTAGAACCAGAGCTAATTTAGAATTGGAGGCAATTTAAGCGGAGACTTAATCTCACCAGTGCAGCATTTGAGATGTCAGTGGTGTACGTAGAATCACCTTCCGCTGGCGAGGCCGATCATGACAGCCTGTGTGTCTTTTGGACGGGGTTAAGTACCCCCTCTTCTGCTTTGTCGGCGTGCAAAAATACATCTCATACATGTATGTGCTACTTAGCAACACCACATGCAGATTTGGGATTCCCAAGTGGGCCTAGAAAAGCAATATATGCACACATTCCCACAGAAAACGGCTCACTGAGAGGCTTAGCATCTGCAGAAACACTGTTTGTCCAGCAAAACAAGTCACTGAATCGAGGATTAATTGTTTAACAATGTCGATTTGACGCGTATCTGAAGATAATTAACTTGATTCAACTCTGTTTGCAGCCACTTTCCAGTGTCAGGGTGGTCTTTGTCTGAAAAAGTGCAAACTGCATCGACTGTTTAATCAACTCAGTTGCCCTTTTTCTTTATTTCATCCGTCACCATCATCAGCTGCGGATATAACGACTGTGTGATGTTCAAATGGAAAGCTACTCGGTCACAGCGATGCAGAACCGCCACAAACCTCCAAACCACGTGTTTCAGTTTCACCCTTTCAATCAAATCCTCGGTGAACTGGACTGTTTTAACTTTAACGTGGAGCTTCAGTTTGAGTCCCCACAGAGGTCTCCATCATCTCCATCAGATGCTTTTATTGTGGAGGGAGAGAGTGAGTGTGTTTACAGATGAGCCCAATCTGTCAATTTGAATGCTTTTTTTATGTGAAATGTTAATGAGATAAACAAGCTGAGATCAAAATATTTGCATCCTATAATGTTGACGTATTTGAGACAACAACATGTGCCTCTCCCGCCCCTCTGTGTGTGTGTGTGTGTGTGTGTGTGTGTGTGTATACTAGATGTATTATTAACCTCTTTTTTCCCTCAGATGTGAAGAATCTCTCGGCAGATGGAAAACAGCGCCCCCCACAGGTCTGTTTGGTAACAGCAGGCCTCCACTTTAGGGCATTGCTGCCTATAGCGCCACTTAACTGTCATCTTCCCACTGAAAGTGTTCATGTGGAGCTCCTCCAAGACTGAAATAACTCTCAGAGAAATCTGTAAGAGAATCGTCTTCTTAATGGCAGCCGGACTGAGAAAAATAAAAAATAAATGTCTTGAAAGGAAATCAAAGAACAGCTCGGAAAAGAAAGAAAAGAGACTGAACCTCTCGAACTGGGAGATTAGCATCTTAGCAATATCGTATCAGCTCCAAGCCACACGGGGAGATTAGTATGGACCGGCTGAAGGAGGAGAAAGATAGCCAAAATGTGTATTTACCCATTAGAGCCATTGATCAGAACAAACACACCCAGAGAGACATGTGGAATGAATCAATGGCCATCAATGAAATCAGGCCAAACAGGCTACGGCCTGTAAATATCAAAGGTCGATGAATAATAAGAAGGTGATTCATCAAAAGCAAAAGAGAAAAATAGTTGCGTATAAGTCACTGCTAGACATTCTAAATGTGTAGAGTTTAGTTTAGTTTTTTTTTAAAGCCATTGTTCATTTCAAACAGATGATTATAACCCTTAAAATAGAAGAACAGACGCTGGTGAAGGTGTGTTCACGATGAAGGCGTCTCAGGTTTTGCCTGCAACCGTCGTCTCTTTCTGACACTGCCTCTCACACATCTTCTTGTCTTTAGTCTTCCAGCTGACTAATGATGGAGTGATGTCATCAAAGTCCTCTCTTAAAGGGCACTTCCCCCAGACACACTTTGCACAGCGAGCAAAAACATCAAAGATGGAACGCACCAACGTTTTAAAAGTGTGTATTATTATTTTTCTTTTAAGAAGTTTAATACATTTCCTCACTTTCTGCAATATATTCCACACTCGTAGTACTTCAAAAATATATTAATCAAAATGTAGAAAGTCAATTGTATTTCGTATCTTAATTTTTTTTTTACATACACACATAAATACATACATGACAAATAATTCCATCTGGAGCATGAAATTAAAGTCAGCTTTCATGTCAATTCTTTCACATGAGCAAACATACAGAAGATTTGAAAATACATTTCTCTCCTGTCCAACATAAAGTGAATATAAATATTAATAATAAACGTCTTTGATCGAACAAGACCGAGTCAATTGAATGTCTTTATCCGATTCATCAACATAGTTGCCTCACTCCGTCATTCAAGCGATTCAAAGACCAATTATGTGTTCGGCCCAAACTTTCCGGTGACTGAGAGTAAAAAGGCAAAAGCTGTATTTACGGTCCGACTTGTTATTCTAAAACTATGTCGGAAAGAGAATGAAAGATATTCTTTTGAACGCAGCTTGACGAGTCAGGAGAAAGACGTTTCGGCAAAGAAACTCTACCAAGAGCAAAGTTTTCAAACCACCAACGTCTCAATTAGGTCTCATTTGAACTTTTATGACAGAGCTCAGTTTGTGACGCGAGCAAAAGGGAAAAAAAAAGAATCAAAGTCATTTAAGCCACAGCTTTGCCGCCATTATGCTTATTGTATTCCACTATCAGGTAGCAGCTGCGTAATCACACGTCTGCTCGAGGCATTTTTAATCAACAGCTCAATGGAAAGTGCAACAATGGAATCCTGTTAACTTGTGAAACCCAGATGCAAGACCATCCGTTGCTAATAGCCCTATTCAAACAAGAGCAGCATTATGTTTAATATTAATGAATTACGCCTCAGCCCCTGTGTTTCATGATTTCATTCTCATAATGAGATTTCCTGAACCTCTTGTGGCCTTGGATGCAACCACGTAAGGTTAAGGATTAATCATGTATCAACATCCGATTAAAAGCAGAACGAGTTCTGTGATACAAATGCTGCACATTTTCATTCCAAAATAAAAAGCCGATCTGCTGCCTCGAAGGTCTAATTAAGGGTTAATAATTAAAAGTACATCATTTTGGTTGGTGGAAGATTTTTACTATTTTTTTTTACTGTTGACTGCAGATGGATTTTAAACTACAGTCGTCCTGCAGCTTTGTGCCATGTGGCTATGATGGCCTTAAACTGGAGTTATGCACGTGTAAATGCATCTGCAGATTATCGCAAAAACAGGTGTCATCAGTAACTGAGGCTCTCAGAGGAGGAGGAAGATGAGGAGGGGGAGGAGGAGGAGGAGGAGGAGGTGACACAACCCGGCGTGCAGCCCTGCATGTCAATGAAGCCGATTGGTTGACCGCCTTTTAAAAAGGGAGAGATAAATGTGATCCCAAAAGTCTGAATACACGAACATCCTCACCCGTACACACCTGCCTAATAGATATGATTGTAGCAGGTTCACACGGTCACGCCTTCCAGAGCGCAGCAAATATCCAAATGTAAACAATGCTTGTTTACAAGCTACTCATCTTTTTTCAGGATGATACCTTTTTGTTTCATTTGATTGTATGTATTACTGCAGTGGGATGGTTTCATTTGGCCCCGGGTAACTTTTGGAAGAAAAGCCTGAATTACATTTGTGTTTTTGTCTCAAAACATGTAATTTAAACAAGCCCCGAGGCAAATGGATGTTTTCACGCGCTTCTACCTGCTGATTTCTACCAAGCGACAGAATCTGGGAAATGAAGATGTTCAAAAGTGTCACATTTTACAGTAGAAATAAACATGTTTACGGCCCGGTAAAAAAAGCTAATATTCCTGATCATGATGAGTGTGAGGGTGTTTAACAAGGGTGAAGTTTTATATAACTCACACGTTTAAATTATGTCAGGCCTTAAAGCTATGCATATTTAAGGGGCAATATTTAAGCCGCAAGCCGCTAGCCGCTAGCTGCAAGCCGCAAACTGCTAGACGCTAGCCTCAAGCCGCTAGCCGCTAGCCGCAAGCCACAAGCCGCTAGCTGCAAGCCGCAAGCCGCTAGCCGCAAGCCGCTAGCCGCTAGCCGCAAGCCGCAAGTCGCTAGCCGCAAGCCGCTAGCCGCTAGCTGTCTGCTCTGCTGCCTCAGCTCCACCAACCATCCACCTCTTAGACATTTTGGGTTGGAAACAACCCGCTTTTGAGGCTCACAGCTCTCCAGAAACCTGTGTGTGAGGCCACGGAGACCACGTCCATTTTAAACACTATATGTTTTTGACAGAGAATCGCTCATGAATTCAGTTCAATTCATCAACATCATAAGCATAGCCTCTTATGTAACTGCACATCCGTCTGCAGCTCACAAACACCAGAGCCGAGGCTGCTTAAGCCATGAATATACATCAGGTTGTGTAATTATATTCAGGCTTCATTAAAGTACTGTGGCGAAAATAACACAGGCAATCGTATTTGTGTACTCCAAATTTAAATTACGCCTCGGCATCTTCAAGGTGCGACGTTGGCCCCAATAGAGAAAAACAGCAGAAGATAGAAGCTATAAAGGAAAGCTAATCGCGCTGATTGATTGACAGGCGATCTCCTGGAAGTGAAGTGAATAAACACCTCTGTAAAGGTTGATCAACAGCTTAGCTGTGACACATTAACGCTACAAATGTTGCCAGAAAGAGGAGAAAAATCTTAATTTTTTCACTGAAAACCTGTCCAAATACAGTGAATATAAAAACACACTATGTTAAATTTCAGAGAGCTGAATGCTCTGAATCTAATGATAACATTACCGGTTTCATATCGAAGCCCCTTTTTCTTTTTATAAATAAAAGCTGCAACATTTTCCCTCACTGTGCAACTGGTCTCACTCCATCATCATCATCCATCAGCCTCTAACAATGCCGTTGCACCAGCAGGCAACATGTGTTACAGTGTGAGCAACGATGTCACCTGGAACATGGAAATGAGAGAGTTTGATTGTGTAATGTGAAAAGAAGTTCATGTTAATTACAGCGTAAGAGTGGTTTGATTTGCTTCCTCGTGGGCCGTTCTACGCAGTAAACATCGCTGTTTTAGTTACCTTTCTCCACGCCTCAATCAAATGAGAAAAAAAAAAAAAAGATCTTGACAGCATCTCACTCTGAGCCTCTTTGAAATCCAGCTGTGTTGACAATCTCGCATCAGGCTCTGGCTTCAGTGCACCTCGACACTCTCTCATGTAGCAGCACATCAGCAGACACTCTCAATGAGATATTACACATTCTCTGCCTCTCCTCCTCTCCTTTCCTTTTCTCTTTTTTTTTTCCTGCGCTCTCCAGCATCCCGTTCCTCACCTGCTGCATTATGAAACAGGAAACGCCGAAAATAGCGTAAAGGTATGCCACAGTACATCAAATCAATTCACTCCCCTCAGGCCAGATTCACTTATCAATCTCTGGCCACGTGTTGCTCCGCGTGCACGAGACACATGCACACCAAAGTGCATGTTTTTAACATTTCCTGCTTGAAAACATACATTATTTTTGATTTGAAGTTTCACGATTTATATTCAATATTGTGTAATTTTGTGCCAATTTTTTTAATGTCTCTAATATGTTATGTTTTAAATCAATCACAATCTGCAGAGGGGGAGAAAAAGAAGAAGGCACATGAAAAGATAGCTCCTTTGTTTCTGCGTTTATGAACATGCTAGAAATCAAAAGCCGGACCCACGGGGTATTTTTTCAAATACAAATCACATGCTGTCTGATCAAAAGCATTTATGCAGCGCCGCCACAGCACACATCTCAATAATCCGAGCACGCTGTCGCCTCTCGGTCGGCAACAGGATGCTCCCGTGTGCCAGGAAATACAAAGCGCCGGGTTTCATCCCGTTAGTCCGGTTTCCTTTGAGCTCCACCAAGAGTCCGGTTATTGAACTCGCACGATAAGCTTTACTATATGAGTGGATAAAGGAAGAGCAGCCTGCAGAATGGAGTGTGTGCATGAGTGTGTGTGTGTGTGTGTTATTGTCTCACATGGGGACATTAAACTTTATTGCATGTCAACGACCGACGCTCCAACAGTTTCTAATGTACCCCCCGATGTGTGACCACAGACGCTTTTTTTTTTTGCTTCATTCCTCATGTTTCGGCAGCTTCCCTTCCGCTACCATAGCAACAGTTTCACCAGGTATTCGCTCCAAGAAGTCATCTAGTTTCACGACGAAATCCCCCCAAAAAATGGAGTGAATTAGGAAGCGAATCAGCCACGAGACTTTAAAAAAAAAAGATGCATGCATCCGACATGCATCCTACAGACTCTGGGTCTCATGATGATGAAGAAGAAGATGAAGCACTTTTGTCCCGCTCTCCTCTTACCTGTGCCGCTTCACGTAGCGTTCCAGACGGCCGATACTTCAGGTTGTGGAACGCCGTGCCGGAGTGCAAACGGCGGCAGTCAAAAAAGCAGTGGGAGGAAGGAGACGGGGGGGGGGGGGGAGGTGGGGAGGTTGGTGGCGAAGGCGCAAATGCTGAATTATGGATGTGGGGATGGAGGGTGGCGGGGTGGAGGAGGGAGGGTCGGGGGGGGGAGAGGGATTCCTCTGCCGCTCTTTCTCCCCAGATCGCGAGAGCGTGAATCGTCTTCTGCATGGATCAAATGGCACAGTCCACCGAAGGGCTGGGTCGGCGCAGCGAGCAGAACAGAGGGAACCTGTCGAGGATGGGATGGGATGGAAGGGAGGGGCGGTTATGCTATATGAGGATATGAGAAGCAGTGCTACAGAGAGCATCGGTGTGCACACGGACGGACGCAATCAATCTGGGTCTGTCTCATCAGTTCATCCTCAGACTGCAGCTAACCGTCCTCCCTAACCAGGTAATCGATACCCGGAGTTCTTTATGGCCAGTGCCTTTCGATATCACACTCCTTGAGCAGTTTATTCTCTCCTCACCCCGGACACCCTGAATCAGTTTGTTCCCACAAAGTTTATTCAGATCTTCTTCTTCTTATCATTATTATTATCAGGACAATGTGTTGTTCTGTTGGCGATTTCAAGGCAGCATTGATAGCATTAGTTGGCAGCTCTCTAAAATCCGGTTGTGTTTATTCTGAATCACACGCGCTCGTGTCTAAACCGTAACACATCGCATAACGGTATCTGACTCGTTGCTGCTTATCTCTCAGCTGCTTCCAATTACCTCGTCGATGGGTTTTCAAGTCTTCTCTTCTTTCAGCTTGGTCACGACTGGTGTGTTTCCTCTCGCGTGGCCCGACACCAGCTTCTTGTCAAATTCCATCTGTTGTCTCCAGTGTTCCCCTCCTGAAAAGTCTTCCATGAAATAGCCCCGGGGCGGGGGGACGATCACACCGGCATTCATGACACACACTACCTCCACACAAGCTGTGAACATGACCTCGACACCGATTGGTAGTCGATATGCAGGATGTGTGGCCTGTTTACACACCAGTAACATTAGCATACACACAACAGGATCGCAATCCCAAACGACCCGATTTACAGACCTGATGCGTGTTAATCGATGGCCTCTAGGTTCCCCTCTTCACCTTCGGATCAACTTTTCACGTTGTACCCACTGTTAATAGAAACAATAAGCATTGAGTACGTGGTTCTGAACCTTTTTTCACTGATGTACCCCCTGCAAAATATTTTGGGGTTGAAAAAAAGATGTAATACACAGCGCTGTGCCATCAGTGTCTGATTTAAAACCCGTTGAAAACTGTGGAGCAACTGTATAATTCCCTTCTTCATGTATAACCAGTACCATATAGACTGATATTTACACATCTGAACACACAACTCCCATTATGCTCTTTTATTATAACATCAACATTATTCAAATAGCCCTAGTGGTTGCAGAAATACACCTTTTTTAGTTTGGGTATGCCATTTTCGAGCAGAGGCCTAATAATAGTTGGGTTTTCAAAGGGTTAATATAGAATATATACAATTCAGTTCATGAACATACACTTATATTTGATTGAATATTTATTAAATAACAATTTTTAAAGGATTTTTGAATGGATGCTAATTTTAAATAGATTTCTTTCTCCACGTACCTCCATTTGAGACCCGCTGGATGACATGACAGGTGAGTTTATCCACTAACCTGTGCAGCCTATATCTGCAACAAATGAAGGAATGCACCCGTTCCTCTTCTTCCTTCGGCTTCTTCCTCCTCTGCTGCTTGCTCTCGGGTTCATTCCCTTTGAAACCTCCACACACACACTTCGCCTGGCTGCGTCTGTGTGTACAGGCCTGGAAACTGTCAGTGAAGCCTCTATTAAAAACATTTTGGGTCCTCGAGACCGGCGTCCTGTTGTTTAGTAGCTTATGGCAACAAACCTAATCATCGCCACAAAATCCAAGATAAAGTGCTTCTCCTCTACACGGACAAAAGCTTCGGTTATATTGCAACTTGAAGCCACTCTCTCTTCCGTCTCCGTGTGCGTTACATTACATCATCACACGGCTCCCCTGCCTGCTCTGTGCTCGGTGTGAAAGCTGCTGTATAATACACAGAAGAATGAAATAAACTGGTTCAAGCGATCATTTCCTGCATTGATTGAATGTCTGGAGGAACTCAACACTGCATTACAGCAGCAGCGCTGCAGCTCTCCCATCTCAGAACAATACGCAGCTCTGAACGCACAATATTTTATGGGTGGTGGACAAGTGATTGCTGGGAAGTGCAGAACAAGGAGAGCACAGTGAGGGAGGCTCAGGAGCAAGAAGGAGAATAATGAAAAATCTGATCCACTTGAATTCTTTATATTTCATTTTTGTGCTTCTGTGGGACTCAAGATTGTGTTTGTGTCCGTCGTCTGGAACATTATAATCATACGATGTCCTGGTCTGTTAATGTGCTTAAGGAAGTGTGACTTTTTATGATGTTTATGTCCATAATGCCGTATGAAAATATTATAATCTGCTTAGCACTCATACATATTCAAAATGCTGTACTATAACAATTTGATAATGACTTTCAAGTATCGTAATGCTTCCTAATTATCACTAACTGACTAAAACGATCATAGTGTATTATAATTTCCATAGTTTTCATACATTATAATCTTTTATAATGGATTCTAAACACTGTACCATGTAAATAAAAGTCCCTCTAACTATAACAAATATACTTATATCAATGCTAGAACAATACACAGAACGCAACCTTTAACCACATTGTAACATTAGCAGTGATTATAATGCCATATATTAGGATTATAATATATTATAACTAAAATAAAATACAATTATAGTCCTTGCAACAACAAAATATGACTAGTATTATGATGCTCCTCCTGATAGTAGTTATAAAAGGCTTCATAATGAGCTATGATTGTTGTTATAAAGCATTATGACTATGTATTAGTGCTAAGAACTATAAATATGCAGTAGAAAAAAGCAGATTAAAATGCATTTTAAGTATCTATATAAGGCATTATAGACATTATAGACGTCATAGAAAATGTAGGTTTTTTTTTTTTCCCTCTCAAACCTTTCCCACCTCTCCTGATCCCTCCACATACCTGTAGTCTTTGACAGTGTGTGTGTGTGTGTGTGTGTGTGTGTGTGTGTGTGTGTGTGTGTGTGTGTGTGTGTGTGTGTGTGTGTGTGTGTGTGTGGGCATTATCTGAGACTTAGGTTTTATATGCACCAATCCAGGGGACATTTTTTTAAGCTTCAACTCAGTTACCCGTTATTTGCCACAAGGGGCAGGTGATGGAGCTGAGATAGTTGGGTACGTTCCCATCGAATACCAATATGAGCGGAAACAGTCGCCCTCCATTCCAGCGGAAGCCATTGATGCAGACCGGTTCTATCTTTACCTCACTCGATATGATCCGCCGTGATGCCTCTTCAAGTGCACATCCTCGTATTGACGGCATTCCTCCTCCTGCAAGGCGTGCCCTCGACTCTGAGATTGAGCTTCGCGCCCCGCGTTTCCATCCTTGTTAGTTTCTGCCTTGTCGGCCCGCCGCTCGGCTCCCCGCGTGCCACGCCACCGCCTCGGCTCCTTCCCCTATCAATGTCAGCCTGTCGGAGGAGGCCGCCTCCTCCTCCCGCCGCCAGGCCCAGCCATGCGGCTGTAATCATTCTGGGCTGTTGCGGTGCTGATTGGTGCTCCCGTGTCAGGCCCCGCTGTAGGTGAGTGATCAGCCGTTCTCTGGGATACACAAGTCTGCCGTTGATCAATTGCCCCATTAATCCAGCAGCAGAATGGATAATGCACGGCTAGCAGCGACACGGCTGACACAGGCACGTGTTCGCACTTTGCAGCCTCTTGTAGAACAACGCCTGAGGTTGTTTAAGGAAGAAAAAAAGGTCTCACACGGATGATGTCCTCTCTGGACATTTGCATAATGCGGTACCTTATGTCTGGATATTAGAATAGAGCTCTATTTCTAAAGATGCACTGACTTGCTTGAGGTGGAAGGTAAACATGCAATCCATCTGGGAAATGATTAACAGGGAAACCGGAGTTATTTTCACAAAGGTCTCGGAAATGTAAAGACTCCAATTACCAACAACCACTTCTGCTGTTTTGTGTGTAAACAATGATGAAGGAAGAGGTGTATGATGTGTGATCTTCAGGATGGAAATGAGTCTTCCCTCTGGCTACAATGAGCAGGAAGGTAGATTATTTATTTTTTTCCTGCCCGACTGCATTGCCTAGATGCATATGGATCGAACATATTTGCATTTATATTCTCCTTTCATTCCCTTATTGGACGCTGCAGCCGAGGAGAATCTTGTCTCTCATTAGCTGGCTGGCTGTCAGCCATCAGAAAATCAAAAGACGGAATACAAGGTTCAAGGTATATTCAACAGCAGGTACTAATACAACATAATAGTACTCAATGGTGAGGCTAAGCTGAGTTCAAACTGACTCTAAACATGTTATGAAGTGAATGACAAGGCTTTGTTTTGTCTGTGAGGTAAAGGTCCATAGTTTGAGCACATTAATACAAGGAGTCCTGGTAAAAAGAAATTATGAATAAAAGACTTTATTATATATATATATATATATATATATATATATATATATATATATATATATATATATATATATATATATATGTATATATTGTAGCATTACTTCTTATTGTTTTATTAAATCCCTCCAGATCAAAAAAGAAAGAAAAAGATAATGAAATCTCTGACGATGTTTACAAATGATGAAAGAGCCATCAAAGGTGAATCTGTCCACACAGCATTTTTGGATCAATCGATTCCCAACATCGACTCACAAATAATGCAATTATGTGATATAATAATAATTATAATGCCCATGAGTTGTTTTTAAATGATTTTCCGCTCTGTGTCTGTTATTAAGTAACGGCAACACAGAGAAGCCAATCATCAATATGGATTGTGGGCTTTGTGAATGTTGGACTTGTGGACTTTTATTTTGAAAAGTCGACATGCACTCGATGCCCTTCCCATCTCTAGACACATGTGCCGTCTCCCTCTCCCTGTCACTCACTGTTCCATGACTTATTCATACAACAGACATGTGCATTGTGCACCCATGGCAATAAAAGAAATGAAAGAAAAATAATCATTAATTTTAATGCATTGTTGACAGTAAAAAACAAACGCTGGGTATTTCTTTTAGTTCAGCAGCTATATTAAGATAAAAGAAGATATACTTCAGTCAAGTAAAGCCTGTGAAATCATATTCATAGTCGCTGACTGAGTGTCTCTCGCCTCCTTATTTTGGTGCTTCAGTGATCTAAAATTAAGAACTACAATTCAGCACATTTACAATGCACAATATTTAGGTATTATTCTGCTTTTATACTGTTTTTTTATTTATGATACACCCTCTTCTTGTTCTTAGAGGCTGTCTCATCCCGAAAAGAAAAAACACAATAGTATACCCTGAGCTATGTATGTATATAGATTTAGTAAACAAGAAATCATTGCATTTTAATATTTTTCTCATTTACTTAAGCGTTGAATTTAGACTCAAGGTTGAAGGTTGAAGGTTTTTATTTGGCCATTTGTGCCTAGACCAACAGAAAAAACACACTATACAGGAAAGAGAAAAAACATAAAATATGAGAACACTATACAACATATAAAATAGGAAATTTGAAAACACTGTACATACATATGTGCAAAGGTGGTCGTATATATAAGGAGGCTACTAGATACATTTTATTTTATCTTTCATATCCAGTTAAAAGTTCACCCACATTTTGTAATAACACAAAAACATGTATTTTATCCAGTCAAACCTCACGACCTTTCACCTGATAATTGTTTTTTGTTTCCCACTCGTACTCCTCCTGCGAGTCGCTGTTCCCGGTTACTTCCCATCAGAGCTGCATAACATCGCGCATAACATCCAGGAGGAACTGACGAGTCACGTCCCGATCATTAATTAAGAAGATAAAGCTGAGCAATGCAGCCGCTCATTAGCCGCAGAGCGACTGGGTGTGTTGTGTTGTCTCCCCCCGGACAATCTCAAGGTCGCCGTCTGCACTCGGCTCTGTGTAGCGCCAGTATATTCCATCAGGCAACGCGGCCGCCTGTGCTCGGGTAAAATTAGGCAATCATTGCAGAGCAATTTAAACATAATGACAAAAGTGGCACACTTTCAGGCCCGGTGGTTTTGAGGGGGGGATGCCATGCGCAGTAAATTCTCCCTCTCTTATCAGTTCAGCTCCTCTCGGTATTGACAGGTCACTGCGTTGACGCTGCGCCGTCTGCTAATGCTACGAAATGCAAACCCTAAATTGCTTTTTGTACGGCCGCATCTATAAAGTCCACTCACTGTACACTCAGTACACTGAATGTCACCCGCCACTAATAAATGACTCCATATGAAGGCTGAGACATGATGAGTGAGGAACGAGCGGGACGCTCTCCTGCAAGCCCTCCATCATCCTGTCTCCCAATCACCCGCGATGATTGAGGCCAATCAGAGGCATCAGGGCGGCCTCTTTGCTTCCCTCTCTCCTCCATGTGTGACCCGCTGTAAAAAGCATTAGCCCTGAACACCAAAATGCAATTCTCCCTCTCTTTTCTGAATCCTCTCCACCTTACATATGGCTCAATCATGCCCAGATTGTATCATCCACAAACACTGTGGCTTGTGTGTGTGTGCATTCCCCTTTTTGCCAAGAGGACATTTTGGTAGCACTTTATAATAAGTGCACACTATTTAGCATTAATAAAGCATGCATAAACACTGCATTCATCATTTATATAGCATTATTCCAACATTAACACTCATTAGTAACTCATTAGTATGCAATTCATGAACAGTTATACATGTTTCATTCTTGATTAATAAGCTTGGGTTTCATACATTATAAAAGTGTTAGTAAATTATACAAAAATGCTGCAATTCATGATTAATTCAGTAGTTACTACTCGTTAGTTAAGTATTAGTTAAGTATGTTCTGTGACTTCATAAAGTGAAGACTCTCTATGCTTCACAAAGCATTCATAAGCAGTAAAAACATGAGCACACAGAAGCTGAACTTAAGCTCCGTACTTAATTGATTTCCATGACATTTTCAGTTTCATTTTGTGTTTTTTCCCAATTGTATCACCATATTAATATGATACAACCTGGGAAGCCTTTTAGTTTCCTGTTCTTAACTCCATGTGTGTTTCAAAAGGTCAACACATGATTGCTTGCTTCTCGTACCGCGTGACCCAGAACATGATGTTGCTTGTTGCCAGGAAATATAATCAGTGATGAAGGCATTTGGCCCCTGAACCAAAGTATTTGAGCATTTTTGGTGAAACGATTACGACTAGATGGGCAGAGATGAGATCAACACATGTATGACCATGTCAAACCTCTCATGGAAATCCAACCAATAGACAAAAGTGACCAAACCGAACCGCTGTAGTTATCTCTATATCCAGGATCGTAGCACGCCTTCCAGTTAAAATGTGACAATTTGTATTTCATCACAATATTCATAATTAAATAAAATCACTTACACATTTCGCTTGGAGTAGGAGCAACCTTTATAATAAGCTGGTCAGCGTTGCCCACACACACGTGTCCCACATGCACTTTCCTTTGCTCTAATCTGTCCTCCACCTCCTCATTTCAGCTGCAGCCACGCCGCTTGTTGCTTTGCGAACATTAGCAGTGAAAGCAAATGTGGCAGAAAGACAGCAAGGGAAGAAACACACTTGAAGAAAGTGCAACGCAAATCCATCACAGCGATATGAGCTGGTTACCAACGCGGCTGCTTCCTCGTGGATTCTGTTGGTTCATAACTCACAAATGGACTGATATTCCCTCACATGGTCGCCTAAAAGCATGTAGGCGTTACTGCGCTCTTATGATGAACAGAACGAAGTCGGGGACAGAAACATGAACATGTAGGCAATGGGCACTTTCATCTTGCACACCCGCGAGGTCCTTTGAATCGGGTGACACACGTTCTGCCGAGGAGACACAGTCAGTAACGTCTGAACCATTAGTCACAGAGAGGGTCGAGCTCTGCCACAGAGACTCCTCGGACTCATGTGATTGCAAGGTGTGTGTGTGTGGAGTGGACATTTCCTGCTTCACCTGTGACCCGTGTGTGTAGCAATGGCCAACTGGTTGCTCGTGACCTGCGTTGCGCTCCCTGCCCCTCTTCAGGAAAAGTCCATTTGCCCGAAATAGCCGTAAAATACTCTCGGCTTAGGCGCCCGGCATGTGATTTCAACTGAAGAAAGTCGAGAGGGGGTAATGCTTTCCTCTCTAAACAGTAAATGCAGCATAAGTACAACTGTTGATATGATTTATATTAGCTTATTACATTTTGCAGAATGTGCCTGTTGGGCTTTTTTTTATCCACTAACAGCCAATGGCCATGTTGCCGTGAAGCTATTTAAAAAGGTGCAATGTGCAAAATCTGCAGAATTTCAGTTGAGAGAAAATGATGACCAGAAAGTGACGAGGTCACAGTGCTGGGCTGCAATGAGCTGACCGAGGCCCGTCCATGTCTCGTCACACACTTGTACCTCAAGAGGAGACACTGAGTCCAGGTTGCTCTCCGTCCACAGGACCGAGGACTTGTAAATAACACATCTATGGCCCGTGTACGTTTTGATTTATTGGATTTAATCAAAAGTGGCAGGAACGAGAAAATAACCTTGCACCCTCGCCTCGTCCTCCAAGAGCAAACTGGCTGAAAACTGACCATTACATCACAAACACGTTGAGCTGTTTAAAGTTGTGCGTCTTCCTCAGGTACACTGCGACTTGTGGAACTGGAGATTAAACCACCAAACCTGTGATTAATGGCTGACTCGGCCACCAAGATGACCTGAACACAGTTGTATCTATTTATAGCAGCCATGTTATCATCCATCACATGTACCTGTGTCTACTATTATCATCGAGGGTCAGAAAAGCCTTGTGCTCATATCATAACATACCTTAGAAAGTGTTTCACAGAAAGGAAAAATACAATTGAATTATTTCTCCAATATAAATGAAAAATAAAATCGAGGAGTGATCAAAAAGCCCAGGAATCACTCTCACAAGCATATCCTGCACTGCATATGCATCTTTCTGCCAAATCATTGACACATATATGAACTTATCATCTATGTTCACAAGGGTTTTCTGTATATTATAGCTTTTTACATGATTCAAATAGACCTTGGGGTTGAGGAGATATTCAGTATTTAGTTGATCGCAAACCATTCGCAATTTTCGCCATTAAAACTATAGTACTATATACTAGTACTATATACTAGTACTATATACTAGTACTATATACTACAAATATGTATTTGAGCTTCTCAAACTGTAAAATCGTACAAACACCTCGTTTGATCCGGAGCCAACCGTGCTCGTTCCTTTTTAGTTCAGCTCGTACGTTGCTTGCTTGAAAACAACAATTTAGTTGGGAGTTGCTTTCTGGAAAATTGCTCGCAGTTAACAACGGCAAAAAAATAGCGCAAAAGAAATCGGACACATCAATACTCCGGCCTCGTGCATTCACGTGTCTGCTGTGGTTTCCTGGCTGGGTGCAGCTCAGAGCCGGTGTAACTGGGAACATCTGGCCAGCATTACCAGTGTCCATATGGCAATGTTTTTCTCCTCAACTTGCACCAAGGGTTCTGGCTTTTGTGCTGCATCTGTTAGATTGTGTACTTTAGCAACATACGCCTCACACTGTTGCACTCATTGCATTTCCATTCACTGCTACTGACTTTAACGCCTCATTGATTCATTAATTCTTCTTTTTTCTTTTTTTTTTAGCAAATATGCGTGCATCTCCCTCCTTCAAAAGGTCAAAAGGTCATGCAGACATGTGCTCTAGGTGTGCTAGTCTGTGCTAATGACAAGTGGCCACTGTGTCTTAAACCAGATGACTATTGGATATGCAAGATACAACAATTATAGTGTAATTGTCACCAAATCACAAACCCAGTGGTTTGTATGAATTGAACGTTTCTAAATCATTTATGGGTTTAATTCAATAGAACACAATAAATGACATGTTAATGATCCCGCCGCTGTCCTAGCGGGTAGCTGATTGCACATGATTGCATTCACCTTGCACCCCCGGAGTAAATCAGATGGCTGGAATGTAAACCAGCGGGCTGCTGGACCCGTGTGGATCCAGAATTAGAATAACTCGCTCTTGAGTCATTATCTTACCTGCTAAATGTGTTTTGTCGCTTACAAATCAGCACATTGCGTTTTTCTTTACAGAATTATCATCTTAAAAAAGTGCATGTGCACTGTCATACACATTTGGGCGAGTGGAGAGTGTTGCAATGAAGAAGGTTTCCAGTTTCCAGTGAGTGTTTTTTATCACAGAGCCAACACTTTCACACGTTGTCAGTTCACACATCCAGTCCTTATTTCTTGGGAAAAACTCATATTTGAGCTTTAGGGAAAAGATAAATATTAACACTCCACACTCTACTGTGACAGGAAGACTTGACACTTCAACATCATATTAATGAAATACACTTCAGAGTACTGAACATTTGCAACAGTGGAGGAAATCCATTCACTTGTTAGCGAAGCAACTTAACTTTTCTCGTGTCTGCAAGGCGAAAGGCTGTTTTATTTCCATCTGGTGCCCACTGTATTTATGAGCAGCAACACCTGGCGCCCTATGATTGGTCCGTTCTGTGGGGGTCGCCGCCCCCTGATTGGGGAACCCATGTGGACCCCAGCTGCCCGTCTCCGCCTCTGCCACCGCACACAGTTGAAACCAGCATTTACGTCAGTGTGCCCTGCAATTAGATTTCATTTTAAGTAGAGCAGCAGCAGCAATCTGACCTTGAACTGTGAAATGAAAGTAAAGTAAGGTGTTTGTTATCTTCAGAGAAGGCCACCGTTTGTTTCCCCCTTCCAGATTTTCAGTTTAAGGGTTTCAGTTAATAAGGAAGGTTTGGGATGAAATAAAAAACAACCTTTTGTTTTTGTTTGGTGAACGCTCATCTCCGGCTGTCCTTGTAAGTGGACTGACTGGAGGAGTCAAAAGGTTATTTCTAGATTTCCACTCGACAGAGGAAATAGCGACCTGATTGACCAGATGTTGCTGTTTTTTTCCACACCAAAGCTGCAATTTGCTGTCTTCCATCCCACTTTACTTTCGGTTCTTGTCACCTGTTAAACGGAAAACAAAAAATAAAACACACATGTACTGACAACTTTCCAAAGACGGGCGCAGCTTAGCGGAGCTTCCTGTCGTGGTATTGAGCGAGAAGAACTCGACCGATGGGCTGAGTGGGGAAACATCACGAGGTCAAGGAAAGATGGGAATTCAGTGGACTGAAAGAATCTGACTGCACTTGCTACTACAAACGGCAACTTTATTCATAACACATAGAACATGAGAATGCTATAGTGTCATTTCCGTGCTGTAAAGTACACATAAGGATGTTGTATCCGAAACAGAAGCACACTTCCTAAGAATGTTTTCATGTCAGCGTACAATCAAACCGCTTTACATGTTACAGCTGCAAAGGATTGTGGGTCGGCATAATCTCCTTTCCTATCGTAGAAGCACCTTTTTTTCATTAGAATTTCAATAATTTGACCAGCTCTTATCATGGCTGCCACTAAATACTTCTGGGTCATATCACTCATTTAGACGCCTTCCTAAGCATGAAAAGACTATTTGACCGCAGCCACAGATTTGATGAGGATCACTTGGATGGAAAATGGCGTGGGATTAAAACGCCGCTCTCAACTCGTTGTTCTGCAGAGGCATTGTGAGGCTGCTGTCGCTCCTTCCCAGATAAATCTATATTATTTAGAAGTCTGCTCACAAGACATTATGTCCACTATTAGCCTGAAGTGGCACCAACTAAAATACAAAAGTACACAAACCTATACTAAGTGGAAGGATGGTGGATCTTTCTGTCTCCACAATGAACTCTTATGTAATGTGCACAGCAGGAAAAGAACCACATCTGAGGGAACCCAGCTGATTTAATTGCATTTGTTTAAGTACTTCCATGATGAATGGTATGTTTTCCCCCCGTTTTCACATTGCCATGTTTGCTTTTAGATCAAAACCGGGACCATGGCACTCTCTCATAGCTCACATTAATTAGCTGGTAGACGACTCTATTTAGCGTCTCCTCACTCACCTGGAGCGCGTGGCGACCTGCCTGCAGTTTATACTGCATCCAAAAACACACACACGGAGATTATGAACTGGTTAGTGTCTACATGCATGATTTAATATGATCTGCTCAACAAATTCTCATCCCAAGTCGTCCGATCCTGATGCTTTGCCAGAAGCCCTGCAGATTACGAACTACACTTTACAATGTAACGTAAAAGTCGGGTCACACGCCGCTACTACCTTTGGTCACTGTCCCCATTTGCTCCCTGCTGTAGCCAGCTGGCGCTCATGCTAGTTCCCCCGCTAACTTCCGCTAGCACTCCGCTAGCTCCCCGGCTCGACACCCGACTTGGGCAGAAGGGACGCGGGCAGTAGCAGCAGCAGCGGGGAGCTAGCAGCAGGAGCGGGGAGCTAGTAGCAGCGCTAGCTAGCACTGCTACTAGCTTGCTACAGCGGGACACTGACCGGAGGTAGGAGCGGCTTGTAACCCGACTTTTACGGTAACGCTCTAACCGGCCATCTAGTGTCAGTTTGTGCTCGTTAAATGCAAACTTCCAACCTGCAGGTTTACTTACGCAACAGAAGCACTTGGTTAAGTCTGTTCGGCTCATGCCTAGTTTACGCTACACGACTTACGCCCTGATCTTCCACTCCACTGGTGTGTTACGGAGCTCTCCAACAAAGGTTTAGCATCAGAGACAAATCTGGGCAAAAAATCATAGATTGCCTCTGAAACGCGTTGTGTGAACTGTGCAAAGACATCAGCCACACGTCAGATATGTAGCGTGTTAACGCATCAGGTTTGAACTTGGGCTTGAAACACAACATCTTCTGTCGCTAAGCTCCACCGCCACTTATTCGCCTCTTTCAACAGAAGAACCGATTCTCGTCGTGTCACCAGAAAGTTCAAGAAGAGAAGAGAAGTGTGTTCAGCCTGGTTCTTCAGAGGATGAAGGGAGGACGACTAAACACTAAAATAATGGATGATAAAAAAAACTATAAACTCTGCTGCTCTGATGTATTTTAGGAAGCCTCTCTGTCAAGGACTACAGATGAAAAATAGGCTTTTGGCTAACTGGCTTTTTATTTTTTTACACCCTGTATTTAATTTACACTGTCCTTTCTCAAATAAACTCAAGTAAATATATGCACCTGTCAGGGAGCTGAAGCTAATGATGGTTGAGGGAAAACGGGGGTTACTGTAACTGTTACTGTAACTGTTACTGTAACTGTGTGGATAAAAGTTGTTCCAGAAATGTCTTCTCTAGGTGAAAGATCTCGTACTGTGTGTGAAAACCACAACGACTTCAAGCCTCCTTCTCTTTTTTTGGCTCCAAATCACTTCGTGAGAGTAGGCGTACGGCTTGGGAATACTGAGAACAATTTCCACATTAACTCAATTTAAGGTTAGGAAATATTAATGAAGTATTACTTTATGAATCTAATCATGTAGTCCCACTGCATCCTAAACATGAAGTCTTTTTTGTTTTATACTTTAATTTATTCCCGGTAGTTAAATTGTTCATCGAGGGAAATTAAAAGCTGATTTAGTGGTAGGCCTCCGATAGAGCCGTGAGAGGATACTGATGTTATACTGATTTTTCACAGTCTAGACTCCAGACATTGAGTTCCCCCACTACTGTGAAGTGGAATCTGACCACATGCTCCAAAGAAATAGTGAACTGTATTTCACCTCCATGAATATGAGGTCATCTAACGGGGCCAGAATACGCTAAATACAACCAAACTCTGAGCGTTGGCCAAAATAAAACTGCTTTTCCTATGATTTTTTCATAAAGTGTTGGTCGATATGTGCCACCAGCCGGGGACGTCAACTGTGTGTTCGATAATTTTTTGTTTTAAACAAAAAATGCCGGCCATATCTGACACTTTTCGCCTTTTTAAAATCCGTAGGAATGTACTACATGTGTTCTTTGTAGCTGCCACTAAACCTGACAATGCACGACTACACTATACTTACATGCATGTCTACTAATGCGCCATGTCCCTGCAACTTTAAGCTGTTTAACTATATGTAATAGCATTTATGGGCATAAAGTTTCAGCTGATATTAATAACCGTATGGGAACAACAACAAAAGTGCTGCGTTTTCTCATATTGTGATATTACATTTACAGTCAGAGAGCGAGAGTCCCAGAACAAGCAGGCATCCCTTTCTCCCTGAGGGATGTGAAACGTGAAACTCGCACCCTCTGTATAAGTCTTTGGCGTTTACACTGGGATTCTAGTTTCTTTTCATTTTATTTCCGACAGAGCGGCTCTATGACAGACTTCTTTGATCCGAGCATTATGGTGTCAAAAGACTAATAAGCCTTCATTTTTAGAGCAGAGTGACATTTTTAGCGCAGGAATCCATATCCACCTTTCTGCACAGCAGGGTTCTTTGCAGCAGAAGAAAATCAGAGGTTGACTTTGTGAGCCGGCTGATGATGACTTTTTGCTGAGGACATAGATGGAACTAAATTGGAAGAATAATTGGACATGTAATTGTTCACAGTTTCACACAATGTGCCCACTTGACAAGAGCAATTTGGTATCATATGTAAGGTGTCTTTTTAATACTCAGGTCAAACTCAATTCGTCAGGCAATGCACTGGCTCTTGTTAAATATCTTAAAATATATTTTTAGTCATCTTACGCCCCTATTTTTTTCAGTTTAAATTTCAATATCTTGGAGCTAGCCCCCGTCTTTCTATTACAGAAAAGATCTCTGAACAGTAAAGGGAAAATCAATAAAAACTGATATGTTCTTATGATAAAAAAAGGCAAGTATTTTCAGAATATTATATATATGATGTAAGTCAGATGGCAGTAGAAGGAAGGTCATGGGTATCACAATCATTACTTATCCTCAGGGGATCAATAATAGTGATAACACAATACATAGCTCTGTGAAGATGGGAAATGTTATTGGTTGACCATATCTAATCACTTGTGCCAATATGGAACCTGAGTTGTGGACAGATATGTGTGTGTGTGTGTGTGTGTGTGTGTGTGTGTGTGTGTGTGTGTGTGTGTGTGTGTGTGTATAAAAAAAAAAAAATATATATATATATATATATTATTCATACAATATTGGAAATAAAATAATAATGGGTGGGAACTGCAAGGCTACATGGGCTCCTGATGACTTTATACTGACTTTATACTTTTACTATCATATTTGATTCAGAAGTTTCATGTTTTTGTCAGTGATAAAAAATAAAAAATAAAGATATTGCAATGATTTGATTAATTCAGTCTCTGAAGTCTGCATCCCAAGCAGCAGCCCTTCGGCAATCGTGAACTTCTTTGCCCAGCAAGTTTGGAAAAAGTACAATAAATCAAGCTTTTTATTCATGCATTAAACTGGAGGTAATTGGAAGCATGCATCATTTCCACATTTCACACAGAAGCGGCACCTCTGTGACTTTTGCTTGTCGGTGTGCCCGGATGAACCGAGAGTCAGATCTTCACTATTCCCAGCTTCCTCCAGTAGAAAAATGATAATACGCTTGTGGTTATAAAACCATGACTGTGCTTCACGATTTGGTGCAATGCATCTCCTTCCACTTGGCAACCTGGCCTTTCGGCAAAATAATTTCACTGCGAGTGTGACGAATTTATCAGAACTCTCTTCCCGATCCAGCCTCTCCATTGCCCCCTTCTTCTCAGTATGATGTCTCTTTAAATCAGTTTGCAGGTATTGCAAGCCGTGGATCATCCACTTGTACGCAGTGCTTACCGTCTCTTGAGCTAAATAAACTCAAAAACCATACTTGTGGTTCTATCAGATGTAAAAAATGAGCAATAATTAAGTTGAAACTGTTTGCATCATTGCAGACGCCTTCTCATCACAATGTGATGGTTTTTATATGGTGTTGTCGAAGAGAATCACACATTTCTGTGACTGACGGAATGTAATTTCACGACCGAGTTTATCCTTTACGCACCGTTATCCTCCAATAAACTGTTTCACTCTAATTTGCTGAGCTAAATGCAGCCTGCAGAGCTACATATCCAGCAGTCAAGTCAAATTAGGTCAAATCCAATCCCAGAGCACTTTAAACAGATTTGTCAAGAAGTGTTTAAAAGGGAAACAAAAGACCGGAATGCTTAAAACCAAGATGAAATAATGGATATTAAAACCAGGGATGAAAAGGAGAAGAAACTGAAGACATCACAGGCTCCTCGGGGGTTTCTTTGCGTGTGTCTGTGTGTGTGATCGGTATATGAGGGAGCGCCGAGAATGCAATTCAGCAACAATGGTCTGTGTTGTGCACATTGTTTCCCCAAAAAAAACACACAAAAAACACCATTTAAGCTGACCTCCTCTTCCATTGTACATGCTAATATCACAGGGCTGAACACAGGCTACAGACAATAGCACATCCAATGCATAATGAGACCCAACGTTGAATATATAGGCCACGTGAATTAACTGTCACATCAGTTTCTTGCAGCGCCAGCACAGCGCTCAGCCTGATGTTTCAATACATTTAACATGTATTTCATCCCGCAGCACCGTAGCTAATGCATCTCTCGCGGCACGAAAGAAATGGACATTTGGGTAATGAATCATGCCCCACTTTTCTTTTTTCAAATTGCTCTATATTGCACAATCAAGAGAGGATAATTGGTTTAGCTGTGTGCAAAGTTGGCTAGCTATGCTGTACATAAATCACTCTGCTTATTCTAAAGCGGATTGATCAGCATATTTTGAGTTGTACTTTGTATTGTGATAAATCAAATTGACTATAACGTCTTAGTTTAAGCTGCACTTGGCACTTTTTTATGTAAAATAATACTAACGCGGTAAATAATCTATATAGGTCCGGTGCTTTATGTGTTAAATCCACTTTTTTTTATATTCGTAATTTTCTTATTAGCGACAGTGTGCATCAAATCATCCCTCTTCAGGTAAATAAAACCCCCTTTAGATCTACCGAAATTAATGGGTTTTTTTATTGGGTATTTTTCCTCCCTTGTCCTTTTGCTATAAAAGTCATTACAGGATAAAACATGAGTGTAGATTTTGCTGGCATGGAATAACATAACTTCTGGGAATTTAAGTACATTTTTCAAACAATTACCTCTGGGTGATGCTGCGGACATAGTTAGTCAGCCACTGCAGTCACACACACAAAAAAGGCATTTTGGGAGAAATGTGCTTTTGTGATGTGATGGAGGATTAAACTGTGCTATTGTTCAATTTCAAGGAGAAAGAAAGTTGTATTTAGTTTGCTAATGTGGCAGAATGAGCACAGCTCAGAGTATACTTCAGGAAAACAATATAATATAATATTAAAGCGTGAGTTGGTAACAGTGGAGAAACCAGCAAGAAAAAACTACATTTTTAAGAATTATCCAACCCTAAAAAATTAAAACCAATGAAAGTAGCACGCAGCCAAATCCAGCGAGAAAGTAATAAACTCTGAAACAACAACAGCTCGTCTCCAAAGCCACGACCCATAAATTATCATGTTGTATGAACATAAACATGTCATAATGAATGAAAACAATAAACATGTCTATCCTTTCATTTGGCCTTAATTAGACAGGATAATTACAGTCTTGGACAGCCAGGTTTTATGTCTTTTTCTTATTTCATTTTCATCATTTCATTTATGGATTTCTGTGGGGAAGGAAACAATTCAACGATATTAAAATGCATTACGTACCCTAGCTTTAATAATACCTTGTTGACATTTTCTTCTACTCTTGAGTTTTAGCAGCAAGAGGATGTTGACAATGTTAGGGACTGAATGATTCACTTGTTGAATTTAGCTTCGTCCCCATCCTGTATCTCAGGCATGGATCCTCATCTTTCCCATCAGCAGAAACAAAAGGAGATTGTTTTCCCAGAACCCGCTAACCAAAGAATTAACTGTAATGTCTGAAGTGTGGGAGTAACCCTGAGGAAAGGATGCAAAGGTTATATTCATGTCTCGAGGGCTAAGTGCCCCAATAAGCGATACGTAATATTCACAACACTGAACAACGTATTTGTAATCATCACAACACACAAAATAAAATTAAAACGTAACAAAATGTGATGCCAAACCTCTTTCATCTTTAGGTGTCTAAACAGTTGTGAAAAATAAATCGATTCCTTTGAAGATGACCTCGATGAGATGAGCAATGCTAGCTAACGAAGCAGTAGCTAGCTAACGAAGCAGTAGCTAGCTAACGAGCTCGCGCAGGATGTGCATGTTGGTTTGCTCATTTTGCCAAACTTATTCTTGTGATGTGACTGGTGGAAACATAAATGATATGCGACAACTAGGGTATAAATAGAACGACATTTCCCCGTGTAACTATTACACATTTTTCAGGCTTTTTAAGCGCCCTCGTTGTTGTTTTTTGCCGCGTCATTAAGCGCCGCGTCCCTACCGTGGAACTGCTGGCTTAGATTCAGGCAACTAAACTACAGCTTTAGGAAACAAAACTAAATAGTTAGGTTCATGAAAAACATGACAAATGAGTATGTAAACTAAATAAAATACGTACGGAGACAATGTAACGGGAAAACATGTCACAAACGTCACGTCAAAGCAAAATGACACGCGAAAAGCAAGGAAGACATTCTTATTGCATGCAAAATGACTGAAAGACTAATTTGCACAATAAAAGTGTTTAAATTTAAGTTTTACTAAGTTATTAAGTATTACATGCAGCTGCTAGTCAGGTGGTATTGCCTGTTAACATCAGATGCTCCATATAAAGGCTCTGTTGCAGTTCAGATGCTTGTTGTGACAGAATGACCTACTTGCTTACAAGACTGTCCCATATTTTAAGTATATTCCTCATCAAACACATTTTCTTAAAGAGGGACACCAACCCATACCTACTTAATAATTCCATATTTCTGCACAAGCAGTGGGCCAAATGCCTGAAATATGAATGCAAAGAGATGAAAGATATGTCTCGCTTCCCAGCAGCCAACAACTGGAAGGGTATTTCAGCCCGGGCTGCAGAGACGGTTAGCAGGCAGCAGTAATCACACTTCTTTTTTAATGGTTTTAAGTTTGCAGAGATGTTGATACGGCTCCAAACTACCATCTCAACCTCAGTATTTCCACATTTAAAATGCAGTCTTGTTGTGTGTATTTTCTTCTGTTTTTTTTTCCACCTCTACGCATATTTGCACCCTCATAAATCTGGCTACGGGGAGAGACATGCACTGAATATGCTGCTTGCCATGTAAATCAATCATTCCTGTAAAGGGTAGAAACCAAAACATTCTGGGTGCTGCAGCTGAATACTGAGCTGGAGCGCAGCTCTCTACTACCAAGCTCTCACATATCTGTGCTGTTGTTGTGTGGAGGGGCAACACACCCTGTTAACCCCGTCCATACATGTTTATGCAAAATACAAATACAAATGACTTCAGGAAGTATTGATTTAAAATGATTGAATTGACAGTCAGAGAGAGAAAGAGAGAGAGAGAGAGTCTGCTTAGGGAGGAGGTAGGGGTGGACTTTTTCTCAGGGGATCGCTATTCGTTTCTCACGTGAAACCAAGTCAAGATAACCTATTTTACCTCATGTTTGTGTGCATGAGTGAAATAAGAAACATACGTATTTTAAATCATAGCCTACTTAAATCTCTCCCTGAGCCTAACAAGGTACTAGTGTTGCCTCTACCGAACCATGTAAACATCAAAACTAAGTAAACCTATACGTGGAAGTTTATTTTGAAAAGACAATAGTCTTTGACACGGACACCATTTAGCATGTAGCTAAATAGTAGCATGTAAACATGTATATGTAGCATGTATACATGTATATGTAGCATGTATAAAGACACTAGTCATGCGCAATTTATCATGTAGCTTAATGGTAACATGTAGCATGTGCCCTGTATATGTAGCATGTATACATGTATATGTAGCATGTATACATGTATATGTAGCATGTATATAAAAGACACTAGTCGTGCGCAATCTTTTCTCACTCTTAACACGTCAAATAGCGCTGCTCGGTCGGTGCAGCTCAGCGTTGACACGGACACCATTTAGCATGTAGCTTAATGGTAGCATGTAGCATGTATATATGTATATGTAGCATGTATACAAAAGACACTATTCGCGTACAACCTATTATCACTCTTAACACATCAAATAGCGCTGCTCGGTCGGGGCTCCTCGGCTTTTGACACGGACATTTAGCATGTAGCCAAATGGTAGCTTGCATGCATGTAGCACGTATACATGTAGCATTTAGCATTAGCGCACCAATCGCAGTAGAGGTCACAGTTTTAGCAGAGGTCAAAGTTAAAAAGGTATTGCAACTGACCAAACGTTGGTATTAGTCAAAAGGTTCTATTCACTGAAATGTTAAAATCACTACATTTTTATGGAAAGGTAACAGGTTACAGTTGGTGGGATGTAGGCGTTCCGACATTTAAGCTAGCCACAGGGACAACGTGGTTAAAGCTGCTCCCAACCATCTGTTACAATATTGACAGTATTCTTGCTTTTCTTGCTGCAGCTATTCTAATACGTTGAAGAAAAGTCTGTTATTGCTTATTATATTCATGATTAAGTTCAAATTATCTTTTACCCTCTTCACCTTTTTCTCTTTGTCTGCACATGAACAGGATTCCTAGTTGATTTAATAAAGTTAAATGGAACATTTTGTGCCAAATTGCTTCTATTTAAGGGTTAATCAGAGCCGCGGTTTTGGTGCGATGGTAAGTGTGATCTCTGGCCCCAGTAATTGTCAGGTTGACGAATAATGTTAAAAAAATGAAACTACTCTGGCAGAGATTGGATGTAAATGTTAGATACTGTTGCTTAATAAAAACGGTGGTTACAGAAACTATAGCAACAACAACATTGTAACATTTTGGACCTCATTTAATGGGATGAGAGTATTTGAATTGCAACTGAATACTACCTGGGATTATACATGAAATATATACAGACAGAATAAGAGACAAAATGCATCAGCACGATGAAGAACAGGAGTAGCTGTGGACAATCTGAATGTTGTGGGGTTTCCCTCGGGGGTTTAGTTTCGGCTGGTTGGAGCAACTGCATGCATACTCACCACTGCTTTTCAAACAGTGTCTTGTATTCAGAGGGAAACTCAAGGGCATCCATGTTTGCCTCCTGTTGTTTCCAAGTCGGCCCCGCTGTAATGCACAGAGGCTGTAAATACCAACTACCATCTGTGAACGTCTGACTTCCAACTGTCAGTGCAATGCAACACAAGCCTGTGTGGCGGAGATACCAGCCAGAGCCAATGTACTGGGGAAGGGAATGATGGTTATGGTTGTTTTTGTTGAGAATACACTGAATATTGGCTCTGCGGGCGCTTTGCAGAAGAAGTCTCTCTGCATTACAGGAAACAGGACGCTCCAGCGCACACCTTGCTTTTGATAATAACAATGAGAGCTCTGTGGCTCCTGGTGGACACACACTCTGGCTGTGAGTGACAGAGATGACAGCGGGTCATCCTTTCAGTCGAAACGTGTTTTTTTTCCAATTGAATGACAAGAGTGACAATTAAATAGTCCGGTGGGTTTCCCACGCTGATTCAACACATGAGCAATGTTCAACCCCACAAGACAAAGCACATCGTTTGGAAAGATACGTTGACACTTGTAGAAGAGAGGAAGATTGATGGATTGAAACTCTGCAGGTGGACAAAATAGCATGAAAATATTGCACACTATTGGAGCAAGTCCTCCTTTTGCAAAGCTTGTAAAGTTTCATCTGAAAACATACAAAATATAACAACAAAATTACAGTTTTTTACTTCAAATAAAATGTGATGTTGTGTCTTTGATACTGCGATGTCCCAAAGGGGGAATTGATCTGTGAAAGTGTTTTGTTTTTTTCACGGAGAACCAAACTCATTGATCGCTCCTCACAGGGATTTAGTGTCCTGCTCAAGGACACTCCAGCAGGGACTGTGCTGTCATGAGTGCTTGAATCTAGGCCATCTGGGTGAAAGATGGGTACACTTAATTCCATTTGTGTTGTTGTTGTTGTTGTTCCTTAGCTTCATCTGCAGTGTGCCTCTCTCTCTGTCATTGCATAATAAAACATGGTTTGGAATTGGGACGGGCTCAGAGAAACATCTGCCGTCAGGGTTGAACAGAGGTGCAGAGCAGAGGAAAGAGGAGACGTTGCCTCTTTGAAAGTCACTCACACCTTTTTAAATTATCCGTGTGGGACGACACAGAGGTGCATCCGGGCTTTATTCAGATACAATGTCAGGAAATTGTTTGATTATTATTTAAAAATGCAATGAATGACCTTAAACGAGCCTAAAAAACACTCATTCTGTCAGCTGCAATTTAAATTCTTAAAAGAACAAGTGAGAATTTATGTATGATAGTAAAGGATAATAGCACTTTATAACAAGTATACACTATTTAGCATTAGTAAAGCATGAATAAACACTGAATTCATCATTTATAAAGCATTGTTCCAACATGTACACTCATTAGTATTCAATTCATAAACACAGTTATAATGTTCATGTTGGAACAATGCTTTATAAATGATGAATTCAGTGTTTATTCATGCTTTACTAATGCTAAATAGAGTGTACTTATGTTAAAGTGCTACCAATGTATGTATTCTCTAATTAATTATGCATGGCAATTGAATGATAAAGAATAGAAGTACAAAAAGCAGATGCATATTATAGATGCATTGCGATACATTCATAAGTCCTAAACATCTATATTCTCTCTGACATTATTTTTGGACTGAAATGTCAAAGCAATATGTTATATTTCCTGGTTATAGCATGTGTTTTTCAGTCATCCTGCTATGGAAACACAGCCTCTGTTATAGGTAAACTACCCCGGATGTTGTATTTTACCGTCGGCCTCATCTCCACCACGTTCCATCACACGGTCATGGAGATCATAACCCATTCCGTATGTCCAGTTCTGCTTCAGAGACCTTTTTTTTTTCTATTTGAGTTCATCAAATAAACATAAACCTGTCAAAGCATCCCTGGAGAACAAAGGACCTCTGGTTTCTCTTTGTCCACCTCATTTTATTTCGCCTTCAAAACCAAATTCAAACACCATTAACATTTTAAATCCCCCCCTTCTCATGAAAGCCTCAAGAACTCAGAGGTTTAAAACCAAAAGTAGAACCCCCTCATGCATGACGAGCTTTCAGAGGCACATTTGCTCTGACAAAGCTCAACTCGCACTGTGATGCAAATAAATAAAATGTATGGATACCTGCGATTGGGTTTGAGTATCTCTGCACACCAACGCAGCGCTGAGAGGACCGTCGGATGATGTTTAGACGTGTGAATGAGGATTGTGGGCCGCATTGTAAAGACTGCTGCTGCTGTGTGTGTTAATCTTTGAGCTGGAGCCAGAACTGTGAGTCTTTGTGAAGCTGGTCTGTATCTTTATCGCCTTTATCGCAGCAGAACAGACCGCGAGCTGAGCCTCCGCTGCCAGGAGCAGATGCGACGTCTGTTTACTGTACGTCTTGCAGCCATTGTTGCGTTGCCTGCTCCCACTTAATTTTTGCAACTAAATTAATTCATGCAGCGTTTTTCGGAATTTCGCAGTTCAGTTGCAGGGGCGTGGGGGCTATTTGTTGGACTGCGGAAACTGGGAAGCCTAAATATTAATTTTCTCGCTCAGATGTTGTGATTAGATGACATTTTAGGTTCCTTAATCCATTGGATTGTTTGGCAATTAAGTTTCTCATCTGAGATTGAGGTATTTCTGCACAGCTGGGGTTGCCTAGCAAACATATATTTTTGAGCTTCAACATCAAAAGCATATGTTTGATAACAACTTTAACAATTTCAGAAATGAGTACCTGCTGAACAAAGGTGATCCCCAAACCGATGCTAAAACATATCAACTGTACTGTTATGCACCAATTATTTTGTATGATTGAAAAATAAATGCAGGGTATCATTACCTCCATGCGAAGAATTTAAGACATCTTGACAGAGTGCATACAGCAAAAAAGGTAACTTTAAGTGCTTTAAATAACTCAGTTTAATGCATTACAACTGACATGCGTCACAGCTGAAATGGAAGTTAAATGAAATGGAAATTTCTGGAAGTGAACAATTACAGTTGCAGTAAGAAACAGTTTGAAACAGGAAGTTCATGTTGTAAATTGACTACAAAATTGTTTAAAAAAAAAGCTACAAAACGGCTTGGTGACCTCCTGCAGACTCATTTAAAACCTAAAAGCAAACACAACAACATACTTTTCAGTCCAAGCATAATTCACGATCTTGTTCCACTACGGGAACCTAATTTTTAGGAGACGTTCCTGTCTAAAATGCGTGGCATGGCCTGTGTGGTTTACTATGCATTGCGTGCAGCTTCTCTTAGCAGGCAGGAGGAGGCTGCGTGCAGCTGGGAATTTCAAACATGAAGATCATCAAGCAGGTGGTCGTGGAGCACCCTGGAAAGTAATGGTTGACTGGTCCACTGGCTTGTAACCTTCACTTCATCCATGGCCCTTGCAGACATCCATCTGCACTTCCAGCCATTGATGGCCTAAAACCAATTCATGGCCCGGTCCCTTGATCCTGCTTTCCCACACTTCAGCGGACATTTCAATTCTATTACTCTCGCCGGCTGCCGCCTCTCTGTGACACTCTCTAAGAAAACACACGGCGGTCTGGACCAGAGTGTGGCACTGGGCCATTTTGTGACAACTGGTTATTAATAAAAGAAGAGCAGGTTGTTTGAGTTGCCTCTGGGTCAGTTCTCCTTAAATAGCAAGGATGCACAACAACCAGGGCGTGTGTACAAATGGGTTACACTGAAACCAAATGTACTGAGATTAAGCTTCTAACTTTTGCCTTTCCTGAGTTCAAAAAATACAAAATCCATCCATGCAGCGTGTGAGTGAGTGTCAGAAGCACGCACAGAGTGGTGCTTTTTGTTGTGATTGTTTGTCATCCGAGATTGATGAAGAGGAGTAGGTTAAGATGCAGGTGCACCTCTCCCAGGATGGAGGCTTGGCTCCCAGTGGGGCTCAGGCAGCAGTCTCAGGATGAAACATGATGGAGTGATGAAGGATTGACCATAACAGGGTTTTTTATTTCACAAAAGGTCTATGTGAGACACGGAGTAAATCGAAACAGTCAAAACATTGAAGAGTTTTGGCTCCGAGTACCGCCAAACAATGCTTTCTATTGTTCTTCTACGACACGACATCCTGTGGAAATGTTCCTGGATCTCTCTTGTATAGTCGCCCAGGTCCTAATCTGAAATGACCTACTAGGTGATCAGAACTCATAGCAAATAGTACAGGACTTTATCACCATGGTCTCTGCAGAACAACCAGTCTGACAAACGTATAGCATTGCAACTCAAACCTAGAACTTTCCCAAAAACGTAGGGAAACGTTCACTGTTGTATGAGGATACGTTGAAAAGGTTCAGAATACAACGCAATGAAGTCCCTCCAAGTATACAACAAGTTACCTCTCTGTTTAAAAGTTCTCAAAAAGTTGTTGTTGATCATGATGATGGTGATTTTGTTACTCTACACATGAAGAGTTGCAGAAGCATTTCATTCAAATTCCAATAACGGAATAATGGAGATGTAATTTAGAAGTGTAATTTATATTATAAAGTGTTTTCCAACTCTACTGCCTCAAAGTAATGAATTATACAATCCATTAGTGGAAACAAAATGTTGGCTTGGATAACAGCAAGGACCACTCGTGACAAAAATTCAAAATACGCGAAAATGGAAGAATCACATCTCTCGCTCGAGGCTCGGAAGAACGACTCCGTTCGGACAAGTGGTTCTTGCATGAGGCTCGATGTTCTTGGGGAAACATTCTCAGGCGTTGTTTATACATTATTCATTTGGCCTATGGGTATTCACATTAGAGTCTAAAATACAGCCAAATACATGTGTAACTGTAGGATGCTAACTCCCCAGCAGGTTGCTAAAACACCAATAACACAGACGTGGAAGCTGTGGCCCTACAGCTGCTATTTTGTTATTGGCAAATTTTCCTCAAACGTTTGAGAAAATGACAATATGTTATTACTTAAGGGTAAGACTTGTATTAGTAACTGGTGTCCTTGTATGGACACCAACACAACCCCATCCAGTGGAAAAAAATGCAACAACCAGCCCATATTTATTCAGCAGGACACCGGATTATCGGAGGTTATCGGATACAGCTGGTTGCTTCTCCTGCCTCCTTGGTTCAAATCCACATTCTGCTTGGATAACATTCCCCAGGAATCCCTCTTCAGATTACTGTGTGACTGGGATGTCCTCTGAAGCAGCCTAATCACACTGCAAATCCATGCCTGTCCATGGAATAAGTGAAGAATGCACCCATACTGAGGAGCACCTAGTCTATGTTTGTTCACCACTGCTATCGGACGCAGTGCAGGACTCCACGTCTGAGGCGAGGGTTTGTTGCTCGGAACGGATGAGAAACTCTATACCTTTTCTCTCTGGAAAATCCCAGGTATCTATAAGGGTATATGGTATACAGCGAAATTGTGATAAGCTGTGTTTCTGCAGTAAGCCTCTCCCGGCAGGGGTCAAAGGTCAGCCTTAGGAAGGGCTCTGCTTGCCATGGATGTTACCACCCCACCGCCCTTTTGCGTTCCTCTCTCAATGACCTTGCCCTCTCATTTAATCACTGACCTCACGGAACCACAGGAGCATCTCTCCATCTGTATGCTGGGGCTCAATGTGGTTGCAGAGAAGAAGAAATAAATGCTGCCACGTATACAGGATATATATATATATATATATATTCGCTTTTTTTTGCAACATTAAGAATTGAGATTTATACAGAATTGTGTGCTATTTCTTTTGCATGGAAAACTTGATTTAAGTGAGGCAGGACCAAGTGCCAAAGTAAAACAAATGGCACGATTTAAATCAGACTTTCTTTGCAGACGCAGACGTAGCTCTCCTTAAACTTATTTCTGAAGGGAAATTCAAATGGGTAACTACCACATTTTGGCTGTTTTATCCTCCTTTTTTTTCCGAGAGCACGGAGAAGTGGTACGCTCACCCTACCCCCCCCTTACCCTAGTCATTTCTTCACTTTTTGTGGAACGACTCCTCTTTATCAACTGCCATTCAAACCCACGCATTAGTATCTCTGCATCTACTTGTACACATACATGAATACACAAAGGAAATTACAAAAATAGCCTGAGGTTATTCATCAAGGTTGTTCTGAAAAGGTGATGGGGAGGGCTTAATTGGAGACAGCAAAAAAAAACAAAGGTTTAAGCCTCCAGAGGTGTTGACATGTGTCATTTGTAGTTTTTTTCACAGACTTTTCCCCCCTAACCAGCTGCAATAAATTACATATCTTGAAAAGTTCCCTTTGTTAATTGAGAGGCAGTCACTCAGCACTCGTGTCTTCCCAAACCCCATCTCTCCAAACTCTACTCCGTGAAACAAGTCCTCCATAATTCACCTCCTACACTGAGGGTGGATTGAACAGACAGGACGTCACAATTGTGATCTACACTCACAATATATCTATGTTCCGCTTTCTCTGAAGAGATCTGCACTTCAGACTGCTTTGACAATCCTCTGCAGCGAGACAAGCTCATGGAGTCAGTCCGACAGTCACTGTGAAATTAGATCAGGCTCGTGTGAAGGACAATTCCTCTGTTGCCACTTTCCCTTCAGTGGAATAAAGTAACAGATGGAATGTACCATGACACGGATTTGAGGTTTACCCCGCTTCAGTCACCCTATGGAACAGCTTGTTCTTTTTTTATCTTCTTTTTTTTTATCTTCGTGATATTAACATCCTGACAGTACGATTCGTTACAACAACCATAAAGAGTTACTGGAGGATCTCAGAAGGTTTATTCTCTTTCCACACAGTTCTATTGAACATGAACGCAGCTGCAGACGACTGTGTTGTTGTGGCAAACATATTGACTGACTGGGTGGGATTGGGCTCAATAAATCACATTGTTGTTGTTTGTCTAATGTATGCACCACCCGCCAACACAAAGTCCTCGTATGTGTAACAAACCTGTAAAATAAATGGTTCTGATTCTGATACTGTATCTCAGAAAGGAATACAAATGAACATTGTAATCATCATTTTCAGTTTTGTTGTGTAATTGTTAATTGTTAAATTTCTATTTTAATTATTTCTTGACAATAACATAAATATCCGTGGTTGGCAACCTTTTTGAGTTCCAATTTAAAATCTGCACCATGTCAACATGATGTCACCACATTTAATCCAACAGATCTGTAGTTTTAATCCATTCATATAATCAACATGCAGAACTGATCAGTACATTGTAATTATACTAAAAGAGAGCACTCTTATATAAAACATCCACATCTGAGTTGAAATAATTAACCCTACCGACCTTTCTGTCAATCTTGTTCATCAGCAATGAACTTAACACATTTTCTGAGGGAGGAAACAAGTACTAGCCAATCAGAGGCAGAGTATGGAGGGTCTTTTGCAGCTAAGGAAAAAAACATAAATAGCAGATTGTGCAACTGCCCTTGGCTGTAAAAGAAGATATTCTGCATGCAGATGAGAGGGCATGTATTGCTGGTGTACTAATCGGTTAAGTATTGCTTGCCAATTTTGGCACACATGCCGAAGGTTGCCTAGCCTGATCTATAGTCAACCCATTGCAGAGAACTGTAGGCCGAACTAACAGAGACACGTCTGTTTTATGTTTTAAAAGAAATACATCAGTTTTCATACAACTTGCATGTGGAGAAAACATTTAAAATGACATTAAACTGCAGAGACAGTGTAAGTGTTTGATTTATTTTGCGGAAAAGAATAATGAATGCATAGATTTGTCCAAATTTGAAAACATGGCTCTGTGGATATTCACGGCCTCCGGGTGAATGCTTTCATGTAGATACGAGGATACAGGGCACCCGTTCACACAGTGACTGATCCATTCTGAAATGGAAAGAAGGCTGTGTTGTCTGGCCGGTGCGATGGGACTCGAACCTTAACGCCGCTGGCCAATTAAACCTCATGAATGCACAAAAGTGGATCTGCATTCATTATTTCCCCCTTTTTATTGAGCGGGGACACGAAACCGCACTGGAGCCCGCTTTGATATCACAAACTGAGGCTGCATGAAAAGTTCCTTTTTTGATGGAGAGTAATTTGTTTTGTTTAGCCGCCACGCTGCTGCAGGAAAAAATGAATGGTATGAAAAATGTATGGACCTTGGGTCTCTTAGAATTACCTGCCAAGATGTTTCATGACTCATGATATGCAAACAGCTGAAGGGTATCAGGCTGCTTCTTTGCATACTGTAGCTCAAATAATGCGTGAAAACAAATATATTGTGTTTTGTTAATATCAGTCAGTCAATGAATCACCTCAGTGAAGTTCTCCCTTTACATCTTCACCGTCTCCCGTCCGTGACTCATCCGCAAACCCCTGTGCTCTCCGTTGGGAGGAGGTTGGATCGTCACCGTGAGCGCTTGTGCCTCTGCATCTTCATGTGTGGACTGTCCAAGAAGCTCTCAGGCCCACGTGACTCCACCATATTCTGTGCTTATTACTCCTTTCTCCAGAGTGAGCCCTTCTCATACCAGGCAGGAGAAATGAGATTTAAACAGCAGAGAGCTCCTGGGTCACGGCAATGAGCTTAAACTCCTCCATCAGAGTCTGTCAAAAGAGAAAGTAACTGCAGAACCAAAAGGAGAAGAAGAAAAAAAATGTTTTAAAAATGAAAGAAAAAGAGTAGGGATTCAATTGAATGAAACTGCAGTGAAAGTACACACAGTGACTAAGCGCTCATGGCGCATGAAGACATCCAACATGAAGAACACACAGTGTACTGTTCATTATTAGTGCACATTTCCACGCCATAAGCTCTGCAATCATTTCAGATTCTTCACATCGTGGCCGGGCGCAGGGTGAGGAAAGGAAATAGCGGTATGAAGTATGAATACCTTATCATCCACAGAGAAACCGCTTCATAGTCATTTGGAAGACAAATCAATATCTAATCTCATGGAGAGTGATCAGGTTTAATTTCGCCGCGTGCATTCTGTTTCTTCGTGCAATAGTTGAGCGAGCTCCAGCCGGGTGCAACAGGAGGGGGAACAGCATGCGGCCTTTCAGGTAAAAAAAGGGAGAAAAACATCTGAGGGAGAGATATTCCACTTTGATGTCGAGTTGCCAGCTCTGACATTCTTTTTCTTTAAGCTGATTCTTGGAGGTGATGCAGCTTCAGACCGATCTGATCTGCTCCCGGAGATTTCTCTTATTTCCCCCCATCCTCTCCCTCCGCTACAGCACGTCAACCGGGCTGAGTTTCTTATTCTGATATCTCATTGCAAACACCGTGATGCTGCTGAACTCTGCCGCATCCCCTCCAGTTGTCTGCAGAGAGATTGTTTTGCCGCATCCCTCCGGCAGGTCAAAAGAGAGAACGGGGCAGCGCCAACAAAACCTCGTTCCCTGGCTCGTTTTTAGGGATGACGCTGTTTAAAGTGAGCGTTTAGCACGGCACGCTCTGCAATTTAGGAAACAAGCACACGGAGAATTGAAAACACAAATCCAAAGCAGTGCTTTTTTCTCAGCTGGTGGAGGATGATCTCTTACATTAATAAAGTGGCTGCCTATATATACGGGCCCTCCCCAATTAGGCACGACTTGGCCGGGCATCTTTAGCTACAGGCGAGCTCGGGGAGATTTTCATTAGGCCGCTCCTCAGCGCTAGGGTGCTACTAAACAAGAATAATAACAGACACGGAGAGCAGATCGAAAAACAATTACAGAGCATGCCTCGCTATAAATGCAAAGCCAGCCCACTGTACCTCTCTCTGTTCGCCACCTCCGGCTCATGTTGAGGGTCTTTGGATTGTTTTATCTTGGCGTTTCAAATAGTCATCGGCGATTTTGAACTCGACGCTGCAAAGTCGGCTTCAAGAACCTGCACGTTTAACCCGTCGAAGGAGAAATGCATCATTTCCACTGTCACCTCTACGTCCCCGAGGGAAGCGCAGTGTGTGTATATCCCCCTCAGCTTCTGTGGGGAATCAGAAAGTAAACTACAGCTTTAAGAGGACAGGAGAGGTCACCCTTGATCTCCCTCTCCTCTCCATCCTCTCATGTCCCTCTACGTTTCCTCCCGACTTCTCCTTCCCTCGCGCTTCATCACTCTGTTGCACAAATGCATACTGCCACTGATGGTCCCACCTGGGACTCGCTCGTGACCTCCCCCTCCTCGTCTCGGTGTGCAAGGACAGAGCCGGTACAGTAGCAGGCTGCCTCTCGGAAAGCCGACGACTCGACATCTGTCCTACATACAGTGGACTCGGGAAGCGTGTCCCGACAAGCAGGAGTACGTTTGACGGGCGGACATTCCAGTCATCACACTGTCCTGTATGTAGTAGTAATAGTAGCAATTAATCAATACTCCTTGTATTTTGAATGAAGAGCAATTTGTTGTTTTATATGTTTTAAGGGCTATGCACGGATAAATGCACGTTATTTTGTACAGTATATTCCTTTTGTTTGCACGACATTGTATTAATACAGTATCTTATCCTGCATACAGTAGTGACATCACTTATGTTGGGGGTTCATACTAGATAACTCCTAATAGACCTCTTAAAAGGAGATTTTTTTTAGGATGTGATGACATTAGAGGGTGAAATATCCTTATCTACAGCTAGTGTTTGGTTTGTCCTTTCCAGGCTCCCGTAGAAAAATGGCAGTGCAACACAACGTAGATATAAACGGCTCGTTCTAAGGAGACAAAAACAGTTGATTTATACTTATACTTATACTTTATATTCCATTTCCGCCAAAAAAAACAAAATGCTATACACTGTCCCTTTTAAAAATACTGTTTTAAAAGAAATCCAAATAGACTTGCATGCAGTAAAAGTTGAGTTCCTGTTAAATCCAGTCTGACAAAAAGCATAATTAAATCCAGTATATTTTTCCAATGTTTCACGGCTGGTCTCTGAAGTGCTATATCAAGGTTATAAAACATTGTTATGCTTTTTGAGAAGGTAAAGACGGTCAAGGTTCTCCAGGACCCCGAAACAAGAAATGTATAATGTTCTGTTCGGGGTCGTGGAGGAAGACATTTAATTAACATGTCGACATAAACATCTCAACACACGCATCTTTGTGTTGTTGACATCATTACCTGCCTGCATGTGAGGCCCCTTCTTGCAATATTTGGTAATATCAATATTTCTAACAAGAAAAAATTGTTGCACCGTAAAGAATGTCCGTCCCTTTCACCCCTATTCAATAAAACGGCTAAAATATTAATAATAAGAAACACATCGCCGACCTCTGTTGATTGAATTCAATTGATTCTTCTGCAAAACAAGTGTTCTCAAGGGGATGGAAATAACCATTTTAACTACAATATACTGGGCCTCGTCTCAGAAGTGACATTTGCAAAGTAATAACAAAGACGCATTGCTGAATCATTGAACCTGATTTCAAAAGAGCTGCTCTGCTTCACCTGAATGTGCGCTCGCTCTGCTTGAGATTAGGAATGCTTTGCATGCTGGGATTTAAATCTGAGTGGAAAATAATGAAATATACAAGAGCAGAATCTGTTTGGGGAAGCACTCCCACATGTACAAATAAGAAATCATCAGTGTTTCCTTAAGCTCTGGGGGATATAAACATCTTCAGGCATATGGGGATGCTCACAGATGATGTCACACTACGGCAAAAGTTCAGCCTGAGGTCATTGTCTTCCCTCTTCTATTCTTCATTCTGCAGATGCAATTTTAATGAGCAATGACGGAGCCTTGATTTTAAATGTCTTATGAGTGTTTCTGGCTGCTGCTCCTGGGCATCAAATATTGTGGATACACATCTTCATAATCCTTATATTTAAAATGAAATTGTCTTAGAGTCGTAGAAAAGAAAAACCTGGCTCACCTGAGCGATGGACCAATCAATTATTGAACCTGTTTGCAAATGTAAAAGGCTCATGCTATTGTCTTTGAAGATATATATAAAAAATGTGAATTTTCTTTCATTTTGATAAAAATATGGAGCATTTTAAATGTGGCCAATGGCCCCCTCCCCACATCCTTTTGGGGGCCTTACATGCCCGCTCACATATCGAAACTTTCACTTTAATCTCATTTATATGGTAGTCCCCACTGTAGGTGTCTCAAGGACCACACTGTGCCATAATGACACACACACACACACACACACACACACACACACACACACACAAGGTGAAAACAATACCTGAACAAGCTGTCGCAGCTGGGAACAAGTTCATTTGTGAGCCATGTGATTGTGTTGTGACTCAGAGGGAAAAAAGTGCAAGTGCAGTGGCTTGTTATGTAAGATCTTTCAGGGAGGAATGTGAATCATTTTCTGGAGCATTCAGGTGAGTTTTTGAAAGCACTGATAGAAATGTCATCCTGACCCCACAAAAAGGGGTGAAAACTAAACACACACAGATCTTATCGTCATATATAGCTTGAAAGAAATCAGAAATGGTAGGAATATATCAAGACCATCTGCATGTTCACAGTCATTTCCCCCTGAGGTCTTTTTGCTTTAAGCTATGAGAATATGCCTTGGGAAGGTGTATGTCAAATAAAAGCTCACTTAAAGAAACAGTGTGCAGCATTTAGGGGGATTTGAAAATGGATAATATAGCAACAACTATTTTTTCTTTAGTGTTTAGTCCCCTGAAAAAAAGGGGAACCGTTTACATACCGAGTGGATCTTCTCCACCGACAAATCAAAGAATGGACCCAATCACATTTCCATGCCGGCCACCGTAGTTCTGCACACTTGGCACCCGGGCAAAGTTTCAGTTGTTGCCGCCAAATCCTAAAAATATAACCAAAAAACTTTTCTCTCTAATCATCCCTCAAAAATAGAAATGTGTTGCTTTCTGACTCTCTCTTTTGAGGTTCCATCAAAAGGTTCCTCAAAAGAGAGACGCCTAATTGTGTTTCCTCTACGCCGCATCTGGCATTGCGACCCAAAACCAGCTGATCCTCTGCCAAGGTGTAATGTTGAAGGCATTGAGGGATGGCTGGTTATGAGCAAGGCTGTGGCTGTGAGTTAAAGATCCATTAAAACTGAAGCCTTTCCCTGCAGCTTTCCAGGGAGCGCGCAGTTCGTTAAGCAGACAGCTTGCAGAGGGGTCGGCTCATGACTGACTGCTCTGGGTGTGCCGTGCATCACCCGGCTCCACGATCACAACGCTGCTTTAGCTCCATTCAGCAGTTTCCTAAATAATTAAACGCACATTTCATTTTTCTGTCTCCCATTTCTCTTTCATTAAGCACTCTGGGTTTCTTGATTACCCTACACAGCTTAAGTGGAAGTGATTGTGTATCCTTGAACACACACCCAATGCTAGAACACTAACGATTGTGTTGCATGTCCTTGTGTAGCTTCATGCTGCTCAGTGACGTTATTGAAGGTAGGCGTTTTTTTCATCAGGCACGTATTCGGGTAAAATATACCCGACATTAGTGATAGAGGGTGAAACAATTTCGGATGGGTTTTACCATTGAAGGGAAACTTTTCCTTCACAGGACAAGACTCACGTGTCCCAGGACCAAATAACAAGTTCATAGCTCCATTATTTATATTTTTAATCATGTTTTATTGACGATTCCCACATTTTTCCACCTGATTTTGAACTTTTTTTTAGGGTCCACCCATGATACCTGTTTCTCGTTTTATGAGAAGTTCTATAGGGTAAAATAAAAGAAGAGTACTTCAATTTGACTTGTATTGTTGTATTTTAATATATAGTATTTATTTTTTATTAGGTACATATACTCTACGTTAGTGATGGTGTTACTATTTGTAACGCTCGTGTTCTAGGGTTAAGTAATATTGTGACCAAATAAAGCCATGCATATACCAAACCAAGTCTTTGAAAAGCAGTTTAACTGACTCCCGTGGGAGAAGCACAAGCATTTGTCCCCTTCAAAAAGCACACTTTTGAATCAGTTCAATCAGAAGCTCAGCCATCTATCACAGCGGCAGTAAACTGACACAGCCACAACACCGGCTCCTTCCAAGAGGTCTGGAGAAAATCGAGTTAGAGGCCGCTGAAGAGGTGGTCTGCGTGGAGCGCGAGGTTAGCGATTGGATTGGCCGAGAGTTTGAAGGAAAACGTTATTAATTTTTTTTGCACACACACACCCACGGAGGAGGCTCCTTATTGGACTGGGCAGGGTACGTTCTCAATTATTACAACGCGATCTACCGCACTGTACACAGTCTAGCAATGTGGCCAAAGTTTGCTTGTTAGACCAGAGCGGTAAATTTCACCGGTACACGGAAACGGGAGGGCAAAGGTCTGTTGTATGGGAGAAAATAATGTATAATACTATATTCCTGTCCGCTCAAATCTGAACTTTGGGATGTTTGTTTGAGATAAATGGCAAATGTATTATAGGACACGAAAAAAAAGGTTAAAAAGCACTGAATAATATCTGTGATGCTTTAAAAAACAAGATAACTATCAGCACACTTTCTTCTTTTCACACATACACACACATTGTTTATTTGTTAAGAAAACCTGTATTAAAATAATGCAAATGATGTCCATAGAAGCCAATTAGGAGGCTCTGTGGGAGTGTGAACGTGTGAAAATACGAATAATACACATCTTTCCAACGAGGACTTAATTTCCCTGCACACACTCGGCTAGTCTGAGAAAGTTGCTGCATTCATAAAGCATCATATAGAAAGACCGTGACACACTCTTTGGTGCAATCATCTGAAGATATGTCTGAGCTTCATGGACATTTGAAATATTGGCCTTTGTACAACTAAGAACAGAAATAGGACAATGCAGACTTTGACGAGAGCCGATGAGTCACGTGCACGCGGGTTGCGTAATGCACGTGGGTAATCTTGTTTAGACAAAGTGTGAAAACTGACAGCGACGAGAGCGACACGACCGATGTCGCTCTCATCAAAGCGGCTGCTGAATTATTCAATCAAATTAATGGAAGTTCATAAAAAATGCACTTCTTTGACACGGTGCCGCCTCACTGACAGACGTGTCTCGGAGAAATTAACCGTGACGAGCTTCTTTGAAATAGTGAGAGGTCCTTCATTATTAAAGATCTCCAAGGGTGTGTGTGTCTTTGGAAAAAAAAAAGGATTAGCAGGTTTAAGTAGGGGGGACACGTGAAGTCCTGTTCTGGACCGGTCTAACCTGAATCAAATTAGTCGTCGGGTAGTTTTATCATGGGAGCGGCTTCAACCAGAAAAGTAATTAATGCTGCAAACACTTTTCTGTCTCCGTTATGCATTTGAAGTATCATTCAAATTTGTCCTCGTATAACCTTCTTTTTTGTGCTCGATGATGCTCACACTGTCAACACTTCTGCCAAATATTTTTCTCTCGTTCACCTTCCGAAACTCTTTAATCATTCAAGTGACTGAGTAAAATGTATTCCACTGAGATACAACCTCCTCTTTTCCCTCCAAAGGGCCCACACATACTAGTGTCTGTGGGGACTCCCAGCGGGGACCAGTGGGGCCCGCAAGTGAGGATCTGCTCCTGGAGCCGGGTTCTCCACATATGTATGTGTGTGTGTGTGTGTGTGTGTGTGTGTGTGTGTGTGAATGCATGACTCGGCGATGAGCATTTTGAGATTAATTCCAAGAGAGGAAAGATTTATGGAGTTAATTTGAATCTGCTGCGATCCCTCCTGCAACACGCTGCAGCTCCAATTAAAAAGAAATTAATTGTGATGACCGACGTATGGGTTTATAGTGTGTATATTATTCACATGTGGTGTAATGGGGTGTGTGTGTGTGTGTGTGTGTGTGTACATACGCATAATTCAGGCACTCGCAGAGAGGCTCATGGAGTTGCAGGACCCCAAGGCAATACAGGTAGGATCTCATTAGTTGTTTGCACACGACCCCAGACACTAATTCTTACATTATGATATCCACTGCAACTGAAAACACATCAACTAATATTGCTCAATTACTGCCTCGTAATATCAGTGGCATGCACGCTTATGTTTTATAGTTTTCCGTGTTCTCTTTCCCATGAAATTGCATCACTCTAAGCTCAAAGAAACCCTCTTTTTTAGAATTTTTCTTTTATTCCTTCACTATTTTTTCATACTTTCACAGCATGTATTTATAGGGATTACGTTGACAGTATGTTGTCAGTTGCCAGACACCTGAAGTCTGAGCCTTGAACCTGTGACTATCTTGTTGCCGCTCAGTCTCTCCAACCAAGGGAGCTGATAATTACAATGAGCTAAAAATGTGTTTTCTATTGTCTATACACGGCGACGCCTCGACACAACTACACAAACATCAAGTTTTTTCTTCTAAATACCCAAACGTACACTTCATTAAGTCTTGTGTCGTCCTAAAATATAAAATGCAAGATGAGTGCTCGCCATGTTTATGTTTGATGCACAAACTTCAGGCACCTTCTTCAAACAAAAGCTGTCAGTTTTAGTGCTATTTGCATTTCAGAAGTTCCTCTGAGAGTTACTGTTTGTTAGGCTGGTGAAGTGGCCATGTGTTGGCACCTTCTGCACACTACTCTTCCGGGCCCATATGCTCCACTACAGGCTATTATGTCTGAATGACAATTAAGCTTTGTGTCGTGTAGATGAAGAGGTCTCTGCTCGCTGTGACTCAAGCGGCTGCTTTTTCTCCGTGTATTGTCTCAGCCTTGGACCAGTTGCCAAAGCTCAAGTCACAGGAATTAGGGGATGTCAAAAAAAAAAGAACGCCTGAGGTGCTCTGTGGGAGGTATTGCGGGTCTCCGGATCAGCAACCATGTCCACCTACAGAGCGCAGACAAAAAAAAATGAACGGCGTGCAATATAATGCAATCAAATAGAGCCACATGTGCATGCTATCCCGTCCACCCCCCTGAATATTATCTGAATGCGCTTAAATGTGTTGAAGCAAGGCTTTAGGTTGAGTGCGCCAAATGTAAAGTCTGTTTTCTCGCTTCTGCATTCAGTATATCTCACAAATGATCTTTAGCACAGCCCCAACCTTTTTTAAGCCACGGACTGGTTTTGTGTCAAACAATATTTTCACGGACCGGCGAAAAATATGACGTAATAAATATGACGTAATAAATATGACGTAAATGATACGACCGGCATAAATGGAGGCAGGGTTTCAGAGCTTTTTTGGCGATCTCAGTATACTCTGCCTTGATTTTAATCCAGAACACCGAGTAGATACTGACTTTTAAGTTTCATTTTTGGGGTAACGTATCACATTACGTTTGAGGCTACGCACAGACGGATGTATCCGGTAATTTTTCAAAATATTTTTTTTCTTTGTCCGGGGGTTGGGGACCGCTGCTTTAGCACATTCACATAAACATATGAACACAGCATACTGTCTTCGTTTCATGTGAATCAACTTGAATTCACACAAAATGTGAGAGAACCCCCTCGGTGGATAAGTATTGTCATACGTGAGATGAATTTTAATTTTGTTCCTTTCGCACCAAGAAAAAAAAAAGCCTATAGGGAGTTTCCAGTGTTCAATTAGACATTTCACACATCCGAAGGTTCAGGAACCAAGAGCCTTAAAGTGTAAAAAGAAACATTTGAGAATGATTGTGTAATCTCTGAGTTATAGAAGATTCCTTGCTAGAAGGAAAAGAAGAGGCAGATTTTATAGAATTTGGGGCTTTTGAACAAAGTGATGGACATCTCCTCCTTTTTCTGACCTAATTTCTACATCAAATGTTGAGTCGCTGCTATAATTGCACAGTCATGATGGATTTGACAGCTAGCAGCTGTCAGGTATCCGATGTGTTCTTATCCAGTCATGTGATGCACTTCTATTTAAAATGCTCCTGAACAGCCGAGGGAGTTCATCATGAAAGTGTAAAGGAATCTAAAAACTGCTGCATAGTTAATACAATGACAATTATGAAGTGAGTAATTAGACATTGAATAGAGGAACATAAAAATGTTTTAAAAGAAGCACATTTACTTTTAAGAAGTATCTATAAAGTAACTTCCCATGGGGTGTGAAATGCATCTGTTTTCATTTTGAATACATTCTCAAAGTATCGCATATATTCCTGTGTGGCACCTCCGTGATGTGAGAGTTATATCTAACGTCCTCTCAACTATTAGACGAGATGAAACCCCACTTTGAGCTTCAATAAATCCCCAAAACGCTCCTGTTTCATTGTCATTCAGACACACAAACATTAATATCTGTCTGGTGCTGCAATTTCGCGACATGCAAAACAAAGAGAGTAAGAAACCCACGAAGGTGCTGCGTTTTCCTTTGAAGAAAAGCCGGAGCTCTTCAGGGTTGCGGAACTCACGGCGAGCCAATATCCTGGCTCTGCCGAAAACTGTTGAAGTCCCGGCTATTACGGCACCTCCGGGAGAATTTGGCCGTCTACCAAAATCTCATTAGCATCGCAATGAAATGAAGCGTGCTCACAACTTTAATTTGAAACATTTATTGTTTGCAATAAAGATCTCTAGTAAGTCAAGTGAGGTCGCCGATGGAACTCAAATGAGCTTTTCTTTTCCTCGTGTCTTGCCAGAAAGGGGATTTAAGGGAAAGTACTGAATTGAGCTGTAGCGGTTGCTCTGGCCGTTTCCTTTAGAGAAAAGTTATTGGTCCGGTGAGGTTGCCTGGTGATATAAGAGATGGGCCTCTATGTGGAGTTTCCAATAGTTGACTGATGTTTGATGTGTTTTCACGACGGGACAAGCTTTCAATTTGTGTTCAGTTCATTTGAACAACTGTCATAGATGGTGTTGAAGAGGAAAGACAGCGTTCGGATTCAAGCAACCGGCGGGGAGACGTTTATTTTCTCGTTCAAGAATACAATCTTATAACAACTCCAAAGAATCAAAAGCCCTATGTCTGATTTATAGACCTCCCTTCACGCCACTTTCCACCAATCAGAATCGACCCATACACATCGTATGTTTACTGACGCATTTCATATTCGTATATTTTATTCATCTTATTTTATTTCAAATCCCTTATTAGTCCCCACAAGGGGAAAATGTATTCTCTGCATGTTAACCCATCCTTAGTAATCAAGGACACTTCCACATGGGGAGACCAGGGAATCGAACCGATGACCTTGTGGTTTCAAAACAACCACTCATGAGCTACAACTGCCTTTATTACCACATAGTGCCATATATTTCGTGGCCGCTCGTGGAACGTCCTCGGACAACGTATCTGGATGACATTCGGGCAAGACAGGCCATGTCTTTTGTTTTCCTGGAAATGCTCTCATGTCTTATCCTTTTACCGGATCACATACATCACATGTGCTCATTCTTCAACAATTGCAATGTATGTTTATTGATGGGACGTCGGGCCGCTCGTTCCACTTCTGTGGTCCAAAGAAATATCTCAACACCTATTGGCGGATTTTCATGCGATTGCTTAGTTTCCCCCATGTGGACTCCCTGGTGCCGTCTGCATCATGGAGTTGACATTTAAGGTGAAAGGCTGAACAACTATTGAATGGATTGCTGTGAAATGTTCCACAGATATTGATAACCCTCCCATGACTTTTCCTTTGGTGCAACCATGAGGTTGACATTTGAGGTTTTCATTGAATCATCTGAGCAACAACTGGATGGATTGCCATGGCATTTCCATCTCGTGCTATCAACATTTAATGTTGTGTGGCACCCAACGAAGGTCTCCAGCTGTCCTTGTTTTGTCTTTTTATGGTGTAATGCTAGTTCCTATCCATATGCAACCTCACCCTCATTCAATGTATATCTGAACACTTGGACAACAGTGTCTTTAAATACAAATTTGACTGAAGAAACTGAAATGAAGGCCTTTTTCTCCACACCTGGATACCCTTTCTCTTTCGCACTTGAAAGGAAAAAATGTGATGCTGGCGTAGAACAAAGTGCAGATTTAGCCTTGATGGACATATTCTCTGCACGCCTGTAGAGTCTGATAATTAAATCTCTCTGCCAGTGATAACTGGTGAATCATCTCCCTCTTCCACATCGTCCCCGTCCCCCGCATGCCGTCTCCTGCAATGGCATCTCTCTTTAGTGTCTTGCAATTTAAAGGAAATAACACAAAGAGCATCATGGTCAATGTTGGCTATAATGCAAAGTATTCCACAGGTGAATAACCTTTGTGGTACTTTAAACAAATTATCCGTAATAGACATGATGGAATTTGCAAACAGTGATAGAACTCTGGTACAAGTTGTGTTGGCATCTAATTGGTACATTTTTAGAAGTGGATATCAAAAGCCTCAGCAGCGAGAAACCTGCTGATCAAACCGATCAACGGCCTTATCACAACACAACAAACAGAGCACGGGCTGGCATTCCAGTGGTGCAGGAATATGAATGAAATGCACGTGTTAGCAGGTGCATTACAGCTGCAGTATCATCTTCATATATATATATAATGTCCTTTATTTGGTGGTTGAGGTAGTCTTCACGGTGTTTGTTGTACAATATTGAGCGTTGAGAAACCAAATTGATAAGACGTTTCTTTTTTGGCAGTAAGCGACCGTGAGCTATAACTGGAGGGATGCAATCACTTGAATCAGAACAGATATTTAATTCAACTGAAATAGTTATGCTTCATATTCAAGTGTAAGTAATTAATTTCTGTCAACAATTATCGACTATATTTGTCATCTTTTTTTAAATGAATCTTGAAGATTCTGATGTGTACTACATGGCTGAGGATGAAATAATGATGCAGATACCAAAGGAGGGATTGGGTTCTTTTGCCAGTCCTGTTTCCCTTTTTTTTCTGCTGCAAATTGGTTGGTGGCCATATTTTTACCATGAAATACTAGCTTTTGGAGTTTTGTGAAAAGAGAAGTAAAACTTAAATAAAAGCTTTCACTTTTTATGACATATTTGACATATCAATGTTACCGTGGGCAGCTTGTCCGGATTGCTTTATATCAGACTGCCAACAATTTGCTGGATAACCATCAAGTCATCTTCATGAAAGTGGCTTCCTCCTCAATAGCTTTGTAAAAAAAAAGGTCATTTTTGGGTAATACATTCCCATATAAAACTTTTCAGTACACAGTGATGTCCGGCAGGTGAAGTTGCCAAAAATCTTGAACAAAAAAAAGCACATGGCAAGTATAACTAATACATCCAAGAATACGTTTGAATTAAAAACACATTTTTGGGGGGTTTACATTACTGTACCATGCTTGAAAGCATTTGCCACTTCAAAATATAATAATGTCTAAAGGGGCTCTGGCTCTTTCAGTAAATTACGAAACCACTCGAGCACACATTGCCTCCATTTTGTTGTACAATGCATGTGAAAAGAGAGAGAGAGAGAGTGAGGTCACAATGCTTTGTCGCCCGAGCAGACTTCACACAGACAGCCTGCTGCCCTTGGCTCACACCTCCGTCGATAATTACTTGGCTCCACAACTTCCTGTGAGTGGACTATTGTTAATTCCAACCCGCATGAGGAGAATGTCAGCGGGTGGCCTGTGGTGAGTTTCACCGTAATAAGGAGATTTTCAGACAAGACTAATAAGGGGTTGAGCGGGGTGAAGGTTTAGGAGAGGACGGTGATGACACGGCAGAAAATGGCTTTACAGTAGGCGAAGGCTGCTTTGTTTTGCTTTCAAATAGCTTCCAAAGCTTCTTCTTTTTTCTCTCTCCATGTGTTTCCACCGCCACGTGGGAATGTTTGGCCGTCGGACTGAATGATATCGCATAAGCGGCCACCAATGGAGAGGGATAAGAACCTCACTTTCAAAAGATTGTCTTTTGAGTGAGGGGATTCCTTCTTGACGCCTCAACTTTACTGAAGCTCAGCTTTGTAGCTACGTGAGTGAATCCACTCCCTCACACTCACAGCCCACTAACAAATAAATAAAAAACCAGAGTATTGAGAGTATCTCCACAGCGGATGCTTGTTTTTGAGTAGAATGCCGCTCCCATGCCTGTCTTGTCACTGAAATAGAGCAGAGCCAGCCTGAGTTGCTTTGAACACTCTGACGTGATTTCGGGAAGCATCGTAAGGGAACGGGAATAAAAGAAATGATCTCTCAAAGGTGTCGGAAACAAAAGCATAAAAAAAAGTTGAGGACTGTTGAAAGTTTATTGCTCTGGAGCCAAAGCACAACTATTTTTGAGCTGAACAGCGGTTGACTGTTGTCACTAGTTAACGGAGATGTACGGACGCACAACGGGATTTTTGGTTCTTGTAATTCTACGTTCAGAAGGGTCCGCGTGAACTAAAGTGTATTACCCACCTCTTCAGAACTGCTTTTAATGTATGACTGTGTGCTCTTATTGTTTTTATTCATTTTTGTCAGTTTTATTATTCTATTTGTTTTATTGCATAGTTTTTGGGACATTGTAAATGTTGTGTAAAGTGACTTATGAGTGCTAAGAAAAGCGCTATATAAATTAAATGCATTATTATTATTATTACGTTGATGTTCTACATGTTGTGTGTGTGTGTGTGTGTGTGTGTGTGTGTGTGTGTGTGTGTGTGTGTGTGTGTGTGTGTGTGTGCGCACACCTACTGTAAGACAGTGTGACTTATTTTAATACAAACCCAAAGTTCTTCCTTAGGTTAACCATGTGGTTTTGTTGCATACATAAATAAATATTTTTTTTTTTTTTACTTCTTTTTTTCAGTTGCAGATTCACTGAACAAAAAATGCAACAAAACATGGTAAATGACAAAAAGAGGAAACAAAAATAAAGTAAATTAATAGAGGGTCAAATTGTAAATCGCTCTTTACAATTTTTGATCCATTTTTGATAAATAAAGCATAAATACATCTTAAGTTTAAGGAGTTGGAAGTGAGAACGCGTCGGATATACATCTTTATTTGTATTTTCATGGTTTATATTGTTTAATAAAATGCACCATCATTGTTCCTGTTGTTTCCTGCTTGTCACAGATCACATTGCTGTTGTTGCGTCATCACTGGAACCTGGAACGTGAGTGTATATTTGTTATTAAAACAAAACAAAAATCTCCACCCTATTGTCATCAGTGCGCTTCTTTCAGTACTCATAGTATAGTATGTTTTGTTATTTATATTCTTCTGTATTCATGACAAACACTCACGCATTCAGAGTTCGGAGTATTTCTGTGTGCACCCATGTGAAGTGTACTTTACATGATCGATTCGTCAACATATGGATGCAAATGTGTATTTGTCCCACTTGAAATGCAAAAGTCAATGCTGTAGCGTGCTCCGTTACGCCGGATGCACTAGCTTGAGCTTTATAGCAAACATATCGGCTGCAGGGCCGCTAATGCCTTTTCCAGACGTTTGTGATTCACAGGACTCAAACATGACTGAATCATCTTCTTGGTTTAGAGCTACATTCTCAGCAGGATCCAAACCATGATTATAATCCTCAATTAATCTTGTCCTTTATTAGGTAAATAAACCAATCTGTGTATGAATAAAAATGACACAGTGACGGTGGAGATACAGTTGTAAATGTGTGCATGCTTAGCGGCGAATGCCGTGCAAGCCGTATCTTGAATTAAGCAGTTTCAACCGGAGATGGGAAACGGTGGTGTGTAAAGTAAAGGACTGGCGGTCATAGATGACCACACTGATCTCCGTATCTTCCAAACACAGCCTCGTTCTCTGGGGTCACCTTGTCTGACTGCTTTGCTGCAAGCGGCCTCATGCATAATCCGCCATTTACTCCCATGCTCGGAAAGCACGGGGTTTACACACGGAGCTTGAGGTACGCCAGCAAATCTTGTTTTCCTGTGCTGATCCACACCTAAAACACCCAGGTGGCAAGCTGAACACGTAACAGGGGAGGTGCACACAGATAACGCTGGAATCGCTTGTTGTCTCACAATGCAATTATTTGCATGAAGCCTTTGAGAAGAGAGGAACTAACAATGTGGATTATAATTGAGTTCAGTTTTTATTTATTGGTTTACAAGCGGGGTTTAGCATAAACTCCACACCACACACGCCCGTTGTGTGCGAGCTTTGCTGATGCAACTCGTTTTACAGATCAACACTTTACTGAAGCTTAAACTCGAGGGAAGATTAGGTAGCCTTTGACAAGTTCCACCTCTGGCACACAAGCAATTTGAATTCAATTAAAAACATTTTAATGATCATTATTTTACAGAGTATGAAGGGCTTTCTTTCTTACCCATCTGCTCAAAAATTATAAAGCAATTTGATAAGATGTAGCTCTGTTTATGTGGGACAAAGAGACAAATACATTTGAATCTATATATGAGTAAAACACAATCCAGAAGGCCAGAAGGTTAGTATTGCCAAGGGAGGATCTGGTGATTACTAATTATTCTATCAGGACCCTCTGAATCTTGAGGAACACAAGGATTTCCATGCTTCTCTGTACATATACTAGCTGTAGTTGTCTCTGATGTTTGATCACATTTCAATGTATCCTGATTGTCAATCCAATGTCATTGTTGTTATAAAGCATGCCTTGTGTTGTGTAGCACATGTTACCTTACCATTGTTAATGGGTGTTAATTATAAAAATGATTGCCACGGTACCTGGGCTATGAAGATTTCATACAGACATTCATGGTTCCCAGAGGATGAATCTTAATGAGTCTGGGGATCCCTATACTTTGTGTTTTCGTGTTTGCCAGCAGGACACAGTCTGTTTCATTTACATGGACTCAAACTTTCCATTTCTCTTCTATTTCTTGAACCGCCTTGAGACGGGGCTGCATTACAAGGTAACCAGCAAATTGTTTGACCGACTGAAGTGGAGGAAGACTAACAGCCCATTTTTCCATTCAAGGTAAAAAAATACTTCCGTAAACAAAAAGTTCCGTTCTGGGATGTCATAATGGGAACTTTACCCAGTCTGGACCTTTTAAGAATAACCCAAACTTAATAATGTCTTACTGTGAGGATTAAACCTCTTTTGTCTGGGATTTCCCAGCATACATTGTGGAAACAGAGTGACCATGTGCGATTCCAGCGCTCCACATAACTGTCATTAGTCTGCCACTGCTAGTTTGGTCAAAGTGATCTCAAAGAAATATATAAAATGACCACAACCGGAGGCTGGCTTAGTTCATGAAAGGTAGAATTTAAAGTAAACCTGGCAGAAGAAGCAATGGTGAACTCTGAGATTAAGAATTTATCGCCCACACACACCATACACACAACTGTACGGCCTCATGCAGGATCAAATCGCATCAGACACTCTTTATCCTCTCCTGTCGGTGTTGGTAGACTCAAAATAGGCTCAAGGGAAACGCAGGAAAAACACCAATGATATCACATACTTTTCCTTAATGTGGAATCAAGCTAATCCCATTCTGTTTATTTTACAGTTGCAATGTTCAGACTAAAATGTCTTTGTTGTGGTTGTAATTAATGATTCATTTTTTTTCCCTTTTGACATTTCACCCATGAGAGCAATCTGTTGCAACCAGGACCACAATCCTTTCAAAACAAAAGGACAGGATCAGAATCAATGCAGCCGAACCAGAGCTATCATATTTCTTATTCCACGCATTCCTTCTCCTGTCAAAGCCTGGCGCCTAAATTACCCATGATGCAACGTGACTGCCAACAATTTGTCGGATGTTCGTGTTATGCTGTTAGCGGCTAATGTAGCCTAGAGCTGCTAGCTTCAAGCAGAGATGTTAACGGCTTATGTAGCCTCGAGCTGCTAGCTTCAAGCGGGGATGTTAGCGGCTAATGTAGCCTTGAGCTGCTAGCTTCAAGCAGAGATGTTAGCGGCTAATGTAGCCTCGAGCTGCTAGCTTCAAGCAGAGATGTTAGCGGCTAATGTAGCCTCGAGCTGCTAGCTTCAAGCAGAGATGTTAGCGGCTAATGTAGCCTCAAGCTGCTAGCTTCAAGCAGAGATGTTAGCGGCTAATGTAGCCTCGAGCTGCTAGCTTCAAGCAGAGATGTTAGCGGCTAATGTAGCCTCGAGCTGCTAGCTTCAAGCAGATATGTGTAGGTCTGGAAGGCTCCCTTTTTTCCAACTCGGCAACCTCCGAATTTATTGTGTTCTCATTTTCAAATTGCAATCTTCAGGCAAATCTGTGACTGACTCAACCGACATCCCTTAAAGGACATTTATAAGACTTCATGCAGCTCCCTGGAGACACAAGAAAGCTCTATACAACAACATAAACAAACCTTGATGAATGTAATGAGTGGAGTTTAAATGAATATTTGTAGCTGCTTAAAAAAAACATCTGCTCACAATACGAGTGGTTTCTGGGACAGTCATATGGGTCATTTTTAAAGACAGCAACCTACTTAGTCTTTAAGGTATGAATGAACAAAATAATCAATTCCCAGATGCTTTAGTTGTCAGAGTGCCTTAGAGAAAATAGGGCCTTGGGGCCTTCAGCAAAGAGCCCGCACATTTTGTCTCATTTCGACCTGGATTCAATCCCTTTTGTTGCCCTCAATATATAAAAAAACAAGTAAAATATCAAGTGATAGTGACAGAAAAGTTGCACAACTTTTTTAAATTTTTGTCTTTTTCAGTTCTTTCACTAGAGCGCGCCCATCTTCCAAGGACAGAGAATACGTCTCTTCATGCTGTATTTTCTGAGAATGCTGTGTGTGTGTGTGCTTTGTTTTTTATCATTATTTAGTTTTTTTACTGAGCATGTCACTCCGATGACATTCTGTCAATCTTCTGTTTCCCCGGCACTGATCCACTGATCAAATCTACTGTCTTTCAGCCCTTTTTCACCGCTGCTTGGTGTCATCCTTCCAGGGGGGTAAAAGACTCCTCTGTTTTCTGTTTCTTCTTCCGTGGCATAATGATGCTTATACAATACCACCAGGGTGCATATGTATGTGTTTAAGTATAGTCAACTTAGGAGTCTAATTGGTTCGAGGGAAGCCGAGACACGCATCGCTCGTGCGTCACACACATTTATATTTGGCGCTAATGACCATCACGATACAGTGTTCAATAACGCTTTAAACACAAGGATCTCCATCGCAGTGCAGCTGATTGATTTCTCACAGGTTGACATGTTTTGACCTCCCTCGTTACCACCGTTCCCCACTGGATTCTGCATCAGCGACCCAGGGAATCACCTTATTTATGTTGCCTAGAAACAAGGGGCCGGCTGATATAACCCACAAACTAAACTCAACCTGCCTCGGTCACATAAAAAAAGGACAATCTTATTTTTAAGCTGACGCTATGAACCACCAGATTTATGCATAGCTTATACGCATTTTAGCTTTCGAGGCTCCCTGCAGTTCATCTCCTCATTAGAAAAGGCATTCGGTGCTTATTGCCTACGGTCAGAGTTGCCCGAGTCCCCTTCATTATTCGGAAAGGCATAAGAGAAGCAGTAGATCAGTTCCACTTGTTTACTGATGTTTCACTGCGGTGGCAGAACTCTTTATATTCAAACTTCAATAAAACTCTTGTGCTCATTAAAGACTGGATTGCGCTCCCGTCTTCACAATCAAACTTCAATAAAACTCCTGTGCTCATTTGCATGATTGTTCTCAACAGAATCATGTCAGAATAATGAGTACTGAGAAGCAGCTTCTGCCCGTGTTTATACGTTTAGTTTTCTGTTCTTTTGGGATACAAAGTTTGCAAGAAATGTGTTTTTGAAGTGCACGCTGCATACATGAGTGGCCTGCAGGAGTGCGTTACCACTATTTAGATGTGAATTGTAATTTCATATGGCAAGATGCAGAAAGGAAGAACAAATATGAAAGTAGCAAGACTTCATACGGGAAAAAAATTAAGTTAAACAGGAATAAATATCTGCAAGACCTGTGTGCAATATGAATGTAAAATCAATTTCACGTGTCATGTTTTATCCCAATATTGATGTGAAAACAAACATCAATTACGGTGGGACAAAAATGATTGTAGTTGAAAGAATAATTCTGCTATATTTATAATAGAACTGAATGCGACGTGGACACAAACAGACCGAAAGAAAGCTTCAAAAATGTGCTCGAAAATTGCATCCTCAAACTAAAAAGGGTTTATCTCTGCAACCACTAGGGCTATTTGAATAATGTTGGTGTTATAATAAAAGGTACACATGTGAGATGTTGTTCAGATGTGTAAATATCAGTCTATATGTTACTGGTTAAGAGTAAATGAAGATGACACACAGAAACAAATGAAAAGGTTTCAGGTCTGCCTAGAAAAAAAACACTTTCAGGATGATTATTTCTTTGAAATGAGGCAGCTGTAAGGTCCAACTCTAACCCAAATCATAGCTCAATATGTGAACATTCTCTAACCCAAATCATAGCTCAATATGTGAACATTCTCTAACCCAAATCATAGCACAATATGTGAACATTCTCTAACCCAAATCATAACACAATATGTGAACATTCTCTAACCCAAATCATAGCTCAATATGTGAACATTCTCTAACCCAAATCATAGCACAATATGTGAACATTCTCTAACCCAAATCATAGCACAATATGTGAAAATTCTCTAACCCAAATCATAGCACAATATGTGAACATTCTCTAACCCAAATCATAACACAATATGTGAACATTCTCTAACCCAAATCATAGCTCAATATGTGAACATTCTCTAACTCAAATCATAGCTCAATATGTGAACATTCTCTAACCCAAAACATAGCTCAATATGTGAACATTCTCTAACCCAAATCATAGCTCAATATGTGAACATTCTCTAACCCAAATCATAGCTCAATATGTGAACATTCTCTAACCCAAATCATAGCTCAATATGTGAACATTCTCTAACCCAAATCATAGCTCAATATGTGAACATTCTCTAACCCAAATCATAACACAATATGTGAACATTATCTCTGCAAAGGTTGACTTTGATAAAGTGAAGCAGAACAAAGTTAGAGAGGGTTTTAGGTTTTAGACGTGTCTATGTCCACTTCTAACATACAGTTTATGGTATGGACCCGTTAGTAAAGGTGAAATCCTGTTTGCGGCATGTTATTATTACATATTGCTTTTTTCTAAAGAAACAAGCCATGCAACTTTTAAAGTGAGTGTTTAGATGCTGGAATATCACGTCACGGAGTTCCTGGTCTTGACAGATTTAAAAAACAGCTCCACAATGAAACAACACCCACCGCACACACATTTGCTTCTTCAGTCGAGTGTCTGAAGTCGGCTTGTTTGCAGAGGAAACAATGTTTGCTGGGTTCCATTACCATCTTAGTTTCGCACCAATAATAAGTTCCACCCTGTTCGCTGGAGTGATAATGAGAGTTCCATCATGCAGAACCGAATCACGCTGTAAACGTCTGCACTTACACTTGACTGCAGTGGCCAATTTCTGTGCTGCTATATTCTTTCTTCTGTTCCCTCTTCCCCTCTGGCAGCTGTTGAGTTGGAATAGTATGTTTCTCATCAGTGAATAAAACTGACATGGGGTAATGAGTTTCCTCATTTTCTCTTGCCGAGTTTCTATTTCAGCGACGTAGGTGCTGTTGGCAAAGTCATTAGAGCTGGACTTGTGCCGCTGTCTGCTGCTATTTTCTGCACCGGGTTTTTAGGAAAGTCTCAAGTAAGTCAAGCAATTTACCCATACGATTATTTTTAAGTGGAAAAAAAACAACCTACTCATTAAACTAACGTCTGATAAAACATGATATAAGCATCCTAAAATAGCTTTCATTTTTAACTTATATAACCTCTAATCAGCCTTCCTCTAGAAAAAAAAAAGAAAGAAAGCACACAGGAGATCTAAAAACACTCAAGGTATGTGGAAGAAGCTAATTACAGTGCTGCCAGTGACACAGGAAAGCAGTTATCTCTCCTGACAGAGGTGTTGAACTTCCTTTTCATTAAATAGGTGGCAGCTAGGATCGCCACTGGAGGACTCTCAAGCGCCTTCGGTGGTGCAGAGGTGTCAGAAATGTGATGATACCCGAAGGTGCGTTTATTTAGACAAATATAATAAGGAGCTGAGATTAAAGTGGGATAATAACCTAATAACAAAACACGTACAAATCGTAATAACTAGATAAATGACAAAGATTAGCAAAACGTATAAATAAAAACAGATGCCTCAAACTGCGAGAGAGATTAATGAATACGCTCGGCTGCAGTAGACTCCGTTGAAGATATTCCCCATTTGATGCACAAGGTTAAGAAAACTGTGTGGTTGAATCTTCTAAAATCCTAAATCTTGTCGGTGGTGTCCATCTTTGACTACCGAGGTGAAAGAGATCGTACATGCACACAGTATCAGGATGGAATCATGTGGATAAAACATCTGCAGCACTCTCACCTCCAGGCTGGAATAATCCCCGGAGTACCAGACGGATTTAAATAAATGTTTAAGTGACTTTTCAGATCTACGCACAGGGATTCTAGTTTCTCACATGAATTCTACATAACTCCTTTCACACATGGCAGAGGATGTGAGGTGATGCAATCTAGTGTCTGTGATGATTAAGGATACTGAAAGATAAAATACATAAATAAATCTGCTGCAGTTCTTAAATCAAAATGAACAAAAGGGAGAAAAAAAAAAGAAATGTGACAAGACATGTCCGCCAATATCAATACATTTGGGATATAAAATAAAATAAAAATCAGTAGCGGTTTGAATGATGAAGAAATAATGACTATCATCAAGTTGTCTGAACAACACAACATGTGTCACTTCTCCACCGACAAGTAAAGCGGCCAGAGCATTAAAACAAAGCTGACATGTCTGTGTGGATGAAAGGGAAAAGCAGCCATTATCCACATAATGTACTGTACGGGGGGTTGGCATCTGAGTTCATTTTCATTATATATCTTGATGTTGCTTGTAAATGAAAGATGGATGTACTGAGGATGCAAACCAATATGTCTACTATTCCTTTGCAAGTGAAGGACGTGTTAGTCTCACTGTAGCAAACATTATTATTATGAGTGAAGTATTGTAAAACTTAGGAAGAGAGCTTTGCTTTTAATTGAGAAAGAGAAAGGTAGATACATCTTTATTTAAAAAATATAGTATTCACAGTCAAACAGTTAGAAAATAAATAACTTTAACTCTATGTACAATTTGGGGATTAACTCTGACTTCCTACATTAGGACAGTCTTGTTATGCTCTCATTCATCCACTCACCCTCGGGCTCTGGCTCTCTGGCTCTTACTCTATCAGCTGACTATGGGCAATTTCGCCACGGCCTCCCTAAGCCAATCATATACTGTATGTACCTTCAAACTTTAAAGACCTGTTCCGCTGTCATTTCAGTACAACCTGATTTGACCCGATGAGACCCAATGAGACTCAATGAGACCCAATGAGAACCGAAGAGACCCAAATGAGACCCAATGAGACCCGATGAGACACGAAGAGACCCAAATGAGACCCAGATGAGACCCAATGAGACCCAATGAGACCCAGATGAGACCCAATGAGACCCAATGAGACCCCAATGAGACCCAATGAGACCCAATGAGACCCAATGAGACCCATATGAGACCCAATGAGACCCAATGAGACCAGATGAGACCCAATGAGACCCGATGAGACCCGATGAGACTCAATGAGACCCAATGAGACCCGAAGAGACCCAAATGAGACCCAGATGTGACCCGATGAGACCCGATGAGACCCAATGAGACCCGAAGAGACCCGAAGAGACCCAAACGAGACCCAGATGAGACCCAATGAGACCCATATGAGACCCGATGAGAACCGATGAGACTCAATGAGACCCGATGAGACCCAATGAGACTCAATGAGACCCAATGAGACCCGAAGAGACCCAAATGAGACCCAGATGTGACCCAATGAGACCCAGATGAGACCCAATGAGACCCGATGAGAACCGATGAGACTCAATGAGACCCGATGAGACCCGAAGAGACCCAAATGAGACCCAGATGTGACCCGATGAGACCCGATGAGACCCAATGAGACTCAATGAGACCCAGATGAGACCCAATGAGACCCGATGAGACCCAATGAGACTCAATGAGACCCAATGAGACTCAATGAGACCCGATGAGACTCAATGAGACTCGATGAGACTCAATGAGACCTGATAAGACCCAATGAGACTCAATGAGACTCAATGAGACCCAATGAGACCCAATGAGACTGAATGAGACCCAATGAGACTGAATGAGACCCGATGAGACTCGATGAGACTCAATGAGACCTGATGAGACCTGATGAGACCCAATGAGACCCAATGAGACTCAATGAGACCCAATGAGACTCAATGAGACCCAATGAGACCCAATGAGACCCAATGAGACTGAATGAGACCCGATGAGACCCGATGAGACTCAATGAGACCCGATGAGACCCGATGAGACTCAATGAGACCCAATGAGACTCAATGAGACCCAATGAGACCCAATGAGACTGAATGAGACCCGATGAGACCCGATGAGACTCAATGAGACCCGATGAGACCCGATGAGACTCAATGAGACCCAATGAGACTCAATGAGACCCAATGAGACCCAATGAGACTGAATGAGACCCGATGAGACCCGATGAGACTCAATGAGACCCGATGAGACCCGATGAGACTCAATGAGACCCAATGAGACTCAATGAGACCCAATGAGACTCAATGAGACCCATCTGAGAGACAATCGTGATTTGAGAGTCTGCTTTTGAACAGCAACCTCCTGGCTTCCGTGTAATTTAAACCTCAACCTACACACACACATTAAAACATTGGATCGCCTCACCTTAACTGCAATGAGCTTGGTGCCATTGCAGGCAGAGCCAGACACATGCTATATGCTGTGTATTTAACTGAAGGACATTGACATTGGCAAAGGGATTGGCAAATCCTCTAAAACCATAATTCTGACCAGCAGATCCCTTTACTTGTGTAGAAATACAACAATGTAGAAGTACTCAGCTAACTTAAATTACAAAAATAGTATTTTCAAAATGTATTAGTGAAGTGTATCCCCTTCCAGAGTGTTATCATTATACACTGAATGTTATATTTTGGGGATAAGACTATTGACGTTGTGATTATTAATTTGTAAGCAGCATCTAAATGCAGCTCGTTGAATTTGAGATAAGTTAATCAATTTCATATCCGGTTGGTATATCTATAACAGAGCATCATATTTTATGACCTCATCTTACTTTTTGAATGCAAAATTGTAATCTTCAAAGTAATAACTAAAGCAATCAAATGTGAGGAAAAGGGGTCTAATTTATCTGGAATAGAAAATAGCAATTATGTAAATTCTCATGTAAAATAATTAAAATAGTAAAACGTGTAATTAAGTACAGTACTAGAATGAATGAACTGAGTATTTTTTCTTTCGCTCGGACGATGAACGATTATAATAAAGGTACGCTGTAGCCCGTCAATGCTCTTTCCTCTTATTCCTCCCCTGCTTGCCCTAAAAAAGGGCTTATGTCACCTGCATCCATCCCAGCTTGTTTATATGTTGCTGGGTTGGTTTGAATGCATTCACCCATAGCTTCAGACTGAATGCCTGTGTTGAATAGAGGTGGCCAAGGAGCCATTTCAAGGATAATCACAGGCGTCGTTACACTGTATTATATGGTTGAGGTATTATTTTTGGGTCGTTTTTCAAGAGAATGTGGTGCTTTTGAAATGTGTTTAGTGGCCCCGGTGAATGTAGCATGAAATTAGCAAATTAGTGGCATGTTGTTACAGGCAACAATTACTCTCTCTTTCCAGCAGGTTACGACTATGATAATTATAACCAGTGTTATTTCACTCTACAACAAATGCACCTGGCCTTTAAATAGACTCAGTCTTGTTTTATTCTACGTGTCAGCTGCATGTTAAATTAATAAGCTGTCATCACTTCAAATCTTCTCGTTTTCAATCAGCCAGATACTCTGTTTAATTGTTGGTTAAGGGATAGTGGGCATAAAAACAGCTGTCAGCAGGAAACAGGAAGTGAAATACGGTGTCACATGTCCCAGCCAGCCCGTCCTATGTCAGCGTGGGATTGTGCTGCCGTGGCGAGGTGTGCGCTCTCTGAGAGCTTTCTGCTGTTAATCAGTCATTTGTTCAATTTCACAGATCTGTGGTCAAATCATTTACTGTACCAGTAGTGCATAGAAGAAAGCTTCAGGCACGGATGCTCTGCTAATACTCTTGAAGCTCCCACTCTCAGCAGACCCAGATCCAAATTGGGTGGCATGGTGCAGATACAAAACCCCAGACACAGCAATACTACAAAAAAACTGCTGTTTGCAACAGTTAAAGCTGAGGTTTGTACTCAGTGCTGCCTACTCGATATTTTCATACACCTTTCTAATGGCCATAAAAGCGTGCATTTTGGGTTTGCTAGCTGTATTTTCTTCCGGTGACTAATAACTAAAATGCCACAAGCACCACTACAGTTGGCTGGAAACTGAGAACTGCATTTTTTAAATCATCTTGGAGTCGTTCTTTAGTGCCTCACGAGTAACAAATGACAAATTAGTCAACACATACAATTATATCTTTCTTTCTAATCTTAACCAAGTAGTTTTGTTGCCGAAACTCAACCATTTGTTTCGCAACATTAGCTAAGTGTCATTGGGAGTTTCTGTAAAACTGATGATAAAAGTATTTCTGGTGAAGAAACGTCGCCTTTTAACGTTTCCTGTGGTTTGCTGAATCGTTCGACAGCGACATTATCTTCTGACGACTTGTTGAATATACCGCTTCAGGCATTACATGTGCACATCCTTATTTTAGGGTATTACAGAGGCAACTAGCTGTACACCAAAAAAAAAAATAGTCATAAATTGACTGAAAGAAGTCTAGGAGGACAGAAGACGGAGCGGCCCTGACCGGGAATAAAACCCATGATGTGTGTGTTCCTTAGTAGTAGGCTTTTCTAATAAAATGTGCGTTTGTATCTCCCCAGACAACCTGTTGCAGTGAAGAAAGCACACATCCCTCTTGGGCCAGTTAACGGCGTGGGGAAATGGTCTGTGTCGGTTAGCGTTTGTAAAGCACACAAGCAGCCGATTGGACGGGGAGGATTGAGTTTACACGCGCTGAGACTGAGCAGAGCACCGAGCATATGGCCCTCGACTCAGTCGGCGGTGAACAAAGGAGCTGTTTCTCCTCAGTTAATGAACTGGTGAAGACAATGGGTTTCTTAACGAGGACTATTTGGGGATTCCTGGCGGTGCGGTTGTCATTTCCTGGTTCAGAACATGATAAAGTATCAAAGGATCTGGCAATCGTCATGAAGAGACAGGATGCTATGACATGAAGTGATGCAGTCAGCAGAAACACACACACACATATTGACTTTAAACATAGCTAGTGAACGTGGTTAAAGTGAGTGATGAGAAATATGTAATGAGGGAGGGAACGGGAGCGTTACCTGCACTAAAAGTTAAGTTATATCTAATATGCTTTTTTGTTTGTTGGCTTAGTTGTGTTAGACAGACGGGGTCGGAAGCTGTTGTCTAAAATACCGGAGCCAACTCGAGTTATTTGTGAACGGCGTGCAAATACATCGACGTGAATTTAACTCTAATCCAGTCTCTCTGGTGTTCTGTGGGTGATCGATACTGAGTTTTTAAAGATGAGTGTAGAGTTATAATAATGTATTATGACTTACACTTGTAAATAAAGAATGTCTATGTGTAAAATGCAATACTTAAGAAGGATATAATAATGAATAAGGGATATTAATGAAGCCTTGTGAAATGTGTATTGGTAACATAGTAGAAAGTCACTGTTAGTTTGTTATCACTGAGAAGTATCAGGTATGCATGGGATGTATTTAACATGGAGGCTGCACGTGATAGGCCTGTATAACTTTTAGGGAGAGCTACTAAAGTATGGACTGTTTACCGAGCAAGAGGATGGCTCCGCCCCTGTGAAACTTTTAGCCAATTGCATGCTGTGACACCAACCAATGAGAGGTGAATAGGCTCAGTGTCTGGGAGTAACACAACTATGCCAAACTTGTTGTTCGGGGTTCATTAGCGGAGGTAGAGACAGTGAACTGGTTAGCAGGTTAGACTGTAAATGGTTTGTGGACGCTGAAGCTGTGAACCCTCGGCTGAGAATTTGATACTGTGTCACCTTCGACTTTTTATTAAATCTGTTTTATTATAACTCATCGAATCCGGACCTCTTCTCTTTCTGTCACGACCACCCAAAGGTTGTTGGAACATAACGTTAGTCATCATAGATCCAGAAAGAAATCAGCCTCAACACCGTACAAAAGAAGCTTGTATGTTTTTATGTTCTGTATTATTGAAGAACAACTGCAGCGACAGTGCATTTTACCCTCTTAGCTATGAGAAGAATGTCTTCATTCCAGGAGAAGTAAAATGAATGATGTGCAAATTGGCGTCAATTTCTCTTTGCTTTTAGTGATTTATAAAAAGGACTGTATCGGTTTCAGTGGCACCCTGTGAAACACTTTTATTACAACTATTGTTTGCCATGTAGTTATTATTGTAGAAATGTTGAAGTAGGGTTAAGTAAAGCTTTTCTGCTCTTTGTTTCTTAGTCAACCATGCTGATATAATACATCTTATATTTGTATTATACTTATCCAAGCATGAGTGAAGAGGTGGGTGAACTGACTGTAAGGTGAGGCAAGAGGCATGTCTTTAAACTGCGTTGCACAGCATGTTAGCCTGCAGGAGAAAAGATGCAAGCTTTTCTGTTTTATATTGTGTGTCATAGCCATATTAAAGCCAGAGAGAAGGAGTGTGGACTGGAGCACCTGCTGCATGCTGGGTTATTGTGGCATTTAATGTTTAATGCATCTGTTTCCCACTCTTGCCATTTATCGCCCGGGGCTGTAATATCCAGGACATTCTGAACTACAGGAGTGTCAGTGAGGATTTTGGGGTTGAAGATCAATATTCAACGTGGAACTTTCTCCACCGCTACATGTTCCTCGGTGAATTAAAACAAATGCCACGAAAGCAAAGTTTTGATGCATTACATCTTGTTTTCATATGGAAGATGTGAGAGTTTTATTGTATTCAATTCTTTCACCGTGTTTTTCCCCGGATTTCTTTTTTCTGTCATAAAGTATTTCTTGCCACTGTATCTGAAATAAACTATTCCCTTCTTCTTTTTTTGTGCTAAATTAGACTCACAGTCGTGCAATATATGATGTGCTTTCCAGGCTAAACAATACATGTTGTGCTAAACTACTAATGACAACTACCAAAATTATATATATAAATCTAGCTAGTGGATTTCACAATTATATACATATATATGAAAATCACGATGTAAAAATCCATATATATTTATATATATCACCATAAAACAAAACATATAAATATATATATATATATATATATATATATATATATATATATATATATATATATATAATATATATAGATATTCTCCCATGACAAGTGTCTTGTGAGTTTACAGTTTCTCAGTGTTGGTCTGTAATTTGAATGTCAGTGTTGATTTGTTCCTCAGCAGTTCTGCCTTCCCTGCCGAGTAGGAAACAATGAAAGCAATACATTGATTCTGTTTATTTGTCAAGAATCACAGCGGTACAGGAGAACAGTGACAAGTTGGGAAATAAAGTTGCGAAACATAAAAGAAGAATTTCACACATCCTTCTCAAATGTGTGGATGGATTTAAAACCAGACTTTGCAGCTTAATTTTTCTGTAATACCTTTAGAGGAAAAATACAACGCTTTTTATTCACCGGCTGCTTTTTTCACCCTGTTCTTTTCAGGCCTGTCTCCAGTGTAACACCAGGGCTGTGTTTGATAGCTGAGACTTCTTAAGTGATTAAGTGAATGAGCTGCACTTGTACTTTATTTGGGTTTTGACAACAATATGTATGTTCCCTCAGCTCTGTGTTCCCACAACACCTATTATTTCCTTCTCCATCCAAAATACGCCCAATGTCCCCCTCAGCACTATGTTCCCTCAGATCCATGTTCCCTCTGCATTATCACACGTTACAATCTGTCTCTACTTTTTTAGATATCATGCAAACAATATCTGATCACAGTCAGACAGTCTGACTACCGTAAAAGTCCGGTCAGTGTCCCCACTGTAGCAAGCTAGCAGTAGCAGCAGCAGTGATAGCTAGCGCTGCTGCTGCTGCTACTGCCCGCGTCCCCTCTGCCCAAAACGGGTGTCGAGCCTGGTCCCGCTACCTTCGGTGGTTTTCGGGGAGCTAGCAGAAGTTAGCGGAGAGCTAGCGGAAGTTAGCGGGGAAGTAACGGAGCGCTAGCAGGAGCCCCAGCTGGCTACAGCGGGGAGCTAACGGGGACACTGACCGAAGGTAGTAGCGGCTCGTAACCCGACTTTTACGGTAGTTGCCTTGGTTGGGTTGGTCAGGTTTTAAGCATGTTGAGTGAGATGTGTTCAGGTTAGGGTAAGAATATCAGGTTAAGCCAATCAGGGGCATAGAAACACGGATCATTCAGGTTAACGTGCTGCCTTCACAACCACCCCAACACTCAACACACAAGTCAACATATTAAGCTTTATAAAGATTACACACCGTGTGGGAAAATCCCATTGAAGTGCATCAAATTTGAATTGCCGACATTTTAACTTAAGACCAACAATGACAAACTGTAAAGTCACATGACACTTGTCATAGGAGAATACATATATATTTAACATTTTGAAATCCACAAGCTAGATTGCGTAGTTGTCGTTAGTAGTTTAGCACAACATTTCCTTACAGCATGTATTGCTTAGTAGGACATCATATATTGCACGGCTGTTAATCTAATTCAGCAAAAACAAAAAAGGAATATTTGCTTTCAAATACAGAGATAATAAATATATATATATATATATATCAGGAAAAATATATTTCTTTCACATCTTCCGCAGATGTAAAGCAAACCCGTCAACTCGTTTACCTAATTAACAGGTTAATTTTGGAACTTGCCCTTGCGAGCAACTGCTTATTCTTTTCTCCATCAGTTAACGTCTTAATTATTGCTGAACACTCGGTAAACATGTTCTCAAAGTGAGATCGCCGTGTTTACTTACGTGCCGCCGTCTCAAGGTTAGTCACCGCCGCTGCTGCATTATTAAAAGGGTTAACAAAGGTTAGTGGCTACAAATATATGCACACCAAGATCAGCACATTTCAGTAAAGCAAACCTGTCAGCTTAGAGAGCGCTCGGCAGCAGTGGTGACAGCTTGATTTCCATATGCATAAGCACTCTCAGAAAATACCCTCAGATGCAGAATAATACAAAGTGACTGGTATTAATTAAAGCACCCATATGCATCAGCACTACAATCCCTAACCACGGGAGTCTGCGATACAGGGGTTCATTATAAACTGAAGCATATTTCCACAGCAAATGTGGAAACAGTGATGTTGGGTATTTATTTATTTCATTCTAAGCAAATTGTTAAGTGACTATACAACAATACAATAGCTTATTCAAAAGATTCTGTGACAACTCGTCTTTGTTGAATCATGACAGCTGTGCTTGTGCAGACTTGAATGACTCAGATGTTGAAATGCTGAAAGCACCTTGGTTCCCACCGAACAAAGCTCCCATAATTTGAAAGCCCTTCAGATTGTGATGCTTCCACGTGTCGCTAAATCAAATGTTTTCCTCATGCGGGGAAGAACAAGCTTCGCTGTTGTGATGAAATTGAAAGGAAGAGGATTTGGAGAGGAATGGGATATTTTGATTTTATGGAGTCACTCTACTTATGGTGGATTATTGGCAGTTGGGAGCAAACTGAACAATTAGGCTGGACAGTGCTGTTCACTGGGGCACAGAAGGTTGTACCCGATCCAACATAAACAGTATCAATGCCATCACTTATTTTTGCTCTGGCTCGTGGTAATGGTAGCTCTCCCCTGAGCCGTTGTGTAGATTGTGCCAGTTCTCTCATGTTTATGCATAGGATGGCAGCCCCCTCACTCTCTCTCTCCCACCATTGCTGCTGATGTCTCTGTTTGGTTCGTCTACACTGCCGAGTACTACGAGACGTGGTGAGTCATCGTGTGGAAATGTTGTGTTTTGGGAAACACAATGCAAAACAGCAAGTGTGAATACAGGCCCAGTCTTCAAGTATCACAACTGTCTGCTGCATCAATTCAAAGAATGCATTCACCAAACCGACCCCTCTCATAAGGCTACGACGACCTATTGTTGTCCTTATCGACTCATCCCAGTGTTATTTTTTAATTAAAAGATTTGGTTCATTAGAAATACAATGAAATCTAGTACTCTGGCTCGCTCTGTCTTAATACAAGGGGCATGCACTATGTATGTACACAACGTACAGTACATGACACAGCGGTGTGTGTTAGATGCTTCGCCCTTAAAATGGAAGTGCACAGGAGTCTTGGTACCTATACCAGATCTCTTGAGAAACCTCGTAACATACAATCTCAGTCATCATTAAGTCTCTCACAAAACTTGTCACCACAAGTCCAGAGCCCAAGGTGCTGCTGACACTTGTTAGCTTCCTATGAGCCCCTGCCAGCAGCTCTGTGAGGCTGTTCACATTGCTACGTTGAGCTAACGTTGAGAAGCTAATATGCTCACAGTGAAGCTCGAGCCATGTTCAGGTATAACGCTTAGCAGGGTTTGCCATGAAACACAAATTACAGCTGAGAATGATGGGAATGGGATTAGTTTTGCAGGTATTTGGCAAGTATTGGAAAAATAAAAATGTTGACCTAATGAGGGCGATTTAGGAATCTAGAAGTGATTACAGTTTTTCCCAAGGAGGACATGGATGTGCATACCAAATTCCAAGCAAAATTTGAAGCCAAATAATAATGTAGATGTTGAGATGTTTCAAAGGATAAGTTGCTAGCATGACTAAAATCCCAAAGCCATTCAGCTTGTTATAGTATAAGATAGACAAGAACTGAAAATCCTCACAGTGGAAAAGCTGGAGCTTACACTGTTCTGTTGATCTCCTTAGCGAATAATTGACTGATCATTTCAGCGCTACACTCTCAGTTTTGAGAAGAAAGCAGAAGATTGCATTGTCACACGAATTACTAATAATAAACTAGGTAGTGCAAAATGACCACAAAAAAGGCCTTTATGATAAGGACAGTGGTTCGAGAGCATTTAGAAGAAACTAATTGCTTTGTTCTGAAGCCATAACAAGTAAAATACAGAGCAGCAAGTACCCCTAACACAACAACACAATATGTCACTTTGGTCAATGCCTTTTGATGAGGGCGGTTTCCATTATTTATTTTGTATGTTTTATGGTAATGGATTCTGCTCTAACTAGCTCAAAATGACTCATTTCTCTTTTGAAAATGTGACTACATTGTCCTGTCAGTTTCCGATCACTATAACTCAAAAGAATGGTGTGGGCGTGGAAGGTCAGTTATGTCCCTGTTGTAGTAATTCCTGCTGTCTGCAAGGATCATATATTGCTTAATGTCAATTCAAACCCTTCACTGCACATTTACTGAAGCTCGGCCTTGAGGTATACCTATTGGATGTGATAGAGAGACAGAAAGGGGAATCACCTTGCATCCATTGGTATATAGGTGCTGTATTGTATGTCACTGACTGCTTTGGCTTTCATCCAGAACTTCCATTATGCCGTCGCCAGACCATGGAAAGAAAGGTCCGAGCTACACCACTCAATAACTGGGGAAATTGGCCCTCTTGATACCTTTCTGAAGCCTCGGTGGGACTTCTTGCAACTTGATTCCCTTTCCCTGGCACAGGCACTTTTAGCCAAATCAGGAAACACTCACTTTAAAAGCATTTGTTTGTCGATTTGTCAGAAGAAAACCAGTCAACTGTAAAGTAATTTCCCTCTTCCAGGATGGTTGTGCTGTCTTGAAGGTGTTATTTGGGACAGAAGTTCCTATGCAATGATGCAATGCAGGCAGTGCAATTTAACCATCATTTATGAAATATAGAGAATGTAAAATGTAGGGATTGATGAGATCATTTCTGAAGCCAGTTTAGTGGCTCTGTGAGGCTGTACTTTGAGCTGCTATGAGCTAAATGCTAGCAACGCTATGTTAACACTCCCAATGACATGCAGGACATGTTTACCATGCTCATCATTGTAGGTTAGCATGTTAGCATGATACAGGCTAATGGGATGGAAAAACCAACGTAGGCTTCAACCTCTTGAGACCACGAATAACTCTCCACAATGCCATGGCAATTTATATTTGTTGAGATATTTTGCTTTGGACCAAAGTAGAGGACCAACGTACCAACATTGCCGGTCCTAGTTCCACCACTAATGTGGGGATGCATTGCAGCAATAGCAGGAATAGGTCACTTCAAACTCATCATCATGCACAGTACAGTAGTGTTGTAATCCAGTGGTGGATGACTTTAAATATTAATAGATCATACATAATGTGAGCAAAATAAGTGAAGGCAGACAGGGATTTTGTCCAAGTGTGGTTTATTTAAGAAAACTGTGTTTATTACATGACTGAACTGCAGTATTTAGCCCTAATATTTTTTTTTTTTACAACTCTAGTACAAGTCTATTCACAGGACCCACATAACAGAAACATACATTTTCATGTGGGCCTTTTTAATTACAAAATTCCTCGAGTGTCTCCAAAAATAAAAAATACAGGTTGATGACTGAGAGATAAATAGATAAATACACAAAAAAAATCGAATCAAACTCAATCAGCCAATAAATAAATAGAACAATAAATAACATTCAAAACATCTTTGGCCAAACTCGGGCCACTTCATTGTCCCCACAGAATCGACATTGGTCTTGGTGGACGCTCGAGCCAGTCAGAGCACAGCATGCTGACTGCATCAGCGTAACCTATGGGTTCTAGAGGACAACACTGGATGTGTGGCATGAAATAGCAAGTGAAAGAACAATTATATTGAGGCACTTTTAAGGATGTTCTAGGAAATGACAACATTTCCGTGTGTATGCGCATTCCCCAATAGGAAACCAAAATGTAAGACAAGAACATTTGATTTGAAAGGTAATTGATTGGCTGCATGGCTCATCTAATTACGTAACCATATGTTCTGTCTTTTTTTTTCTTCTTATAAAGTAATAGAAATAGAAACCGGTGAGCTGGAAACAGTTAAAAAAAAGATAACATGGGAGGAAAACAATGGGAAAACATGGTTGTGTGTGTGACGCCAACTTAAAGAACATTGTTACATATTTGCTTCTCCGAGTCTGTGAATAACATCAATGTGTATTCTCCGTAGTGGTTGAGTCCGACTGAGTTTCTGACTGTTCCCCAAATATCCCCGCCAGTGTCTTAAAGCGGGGCCCCCAGTCATTGAGGTAATCGTAGTCCTCCTCCAGGTCTACGGCAAGAGTGTCGATGGAGCTGAGCGACTCCGCCACGGATCCGTCGCCCTCGTAGGCGTACGTGGCCAGGGAGTCGTAGGGCGGCGCCGCGTTGTCCACGTCGTGCTCTTTCAGACGCTGGTTGATGAAATCTCGGATGTCAGCGCTGTCCTGCGAGACCGGCGGCCTGGGACCTTTTTTCATCTCGGGTTTGACGTCCCTGCGGAACAGATTCTCTTTGACAACCTTGGGATTGCGAAGTGTCCCCATGTCGAATGCGTGCGTGTCCTCCTCACCGCCACCTTCGTCGTCGTAGTGGATCACGTTATCCCGGATGTCCTCTTTGGATGACATGAGGGTTTCTTTTTTCTTCTGCCGCCTCAAGCCCACGTAGAGGACCACGATTACTGGGGGAGAACAAATCAAGATAATTAGTCCACTGTGGAAACACCAACGTTACTGAGCCTCGAACACATTTGCTGTCAGAAAGAACGAGATCTTCGGGTTAAAACTGGGCCACATTTGGTTCACTTTTTCATATATTGAGACATCACTTTGTAGCCATGTTAGCAGCATGGCTCTAGGGACTAAACTAAAAGCTTTGAGGTGGATTGCGATGGATTTTTGTGCAGATATGAAGGTCCCCAGAGGATGAACCTGAATGTCATACGTGTTCTGAGTGAGCATTGCTGTCTTGCAGTAAATGTCCAGAAAACTGTTGGATGGATTGCCATTAAATCTCATTAAAATCCTTAAGTGTCCCATATATTCAAATCCGCCCTCAGCATGATTGTTATTTTTTTTCTATAATCCTTTATTAGTCCCACAGTGGGGAAATTTACATTTCTCTGCACTCTAACCCATCCTTACTAATTAAGGAGGCTGCTGTGAAGCAACTGGTTCAGTGTCTTGCTCAAAGACATGTAAACTATGGGGAGAACAGGGATCAAACCGTCGACCTTATGGTTTCAGGTCGACCGCTCTGCCCATGAGCTACAGCCGCCGCCATGACTCCAATGATCCCCTGCTGGCACCACTAGCAGATCTAAATGTTATGTTTTACTTTGGTTTATACATGTATGTGGACAACCAGTTACATTCCCATCAGCTGTACGTTGTGTCTGTCTTTTGCATGCTAACAAACATGCTAACAAGCTCAAACAAGATGGTGAATATAAGGAGCAGCATGCAAGCATTGTGGGCATGTTAGCATTGAGGTGTTGACCGTAATCTCGAGGGAACACTGTGCCTAAGTACAGCCTCACAGGGACGCTGCCCCGGCCGTGGAGTATTATAGATGTCTGGTTTACATGTTACCTATGTTTCAGCCGGAATTTAATTATTTAGTAAAAATCCTGCAACACTCTGATATACAGTACATGCAATCCCAATGAAATTATAGTTATAAGTAACCTAGACATCTGCAACACAGGTTTTCCTCCCAGTTCTGACCTGCAATGCAATACCTTCTGGGAGTTGACCCTGCATTTGTGGCTCAAGGCAAATGAAGTGTGCTAGCAGCATTATATGCTTTTAATAGATAGCATGAGAACCGTAGGCACTGTTGGGTATAATTGTCCCACTGAGAATATACCCAAAGCACACAGTTTATAGTTTTTTTCTTCAGAGGTTGCCCGGGGTTCTGCATATTTTAGAGACAGTAGTCCCACAGTGTGATTTTCAACACGTAACATTACAATTAATCTCTTTCTCTCTGCCTTCCTTCCTCCCGTCAGTGCAATCCTTCTCACGGTGCGCGTGTCCCTCTCTGTCTCCTCGGTGAAATATGCAGTGAAATATGTGTTTTCCATTGGGGTTTTTTAATATACTCTTGCATCCCGGCACAAGAGCAATGGCCGGGATAAAACTGAAATCATTCACGTGAATGAGTCCAATAAATACATTCAGACTGAAAAAAAAAAGGTCTCCTCTCTCCACCCTGGGTGAATCTCCCCTTCCTCTCCGCCTCCCAGGCGATGTTATCTACCTGTGTATAGTGTGCCAGCTCCCCCCAGTGGCACCAAGCTAGACTTCAACAACACTCAGTTACTGGAGGACACACTGGTTGAGCACAGCTCGTCACCGCGTGCAGCCAATCCACATCGGAGGTTTCGGGAGGAACGGCAATGCAGATGAAAGTCCCGGGCGCCGATCTGTTTAATTCACCTCATCACTTGTCCTCACAGGACGACGGGGTCATCCTGACTCATCCTGCACAGGAGCTAAGTGGCTGTGTGGAAATGTTCTCAGTGTGAGGTCTGATTCTCCATCCGCCATCCTTCCCAGGGACAGCGTGACAGTTTGGCGTCAGCCTCAGCCTTGAGGGAGGGATGGGGGAGTCTACATGGAGCTTTGAAGACATTCCTCCGAGATGAAGCGAACACTCGTCACGGCTCTGCCGCCACAACAAACAACCGCGCGCTTTTATGTTCGCTTACGTACAAACCGATGGAATCCAAGCAGATATTATATTCCCATGAATACATGCATGAAGACAATGAAAGGGGATTTATGATGAGACGCAGCGGGGATGTAACAGTGGGTTCTTTGCCGGAGCGAATATCAGAGAGAGAGAGAGATATAGAAGTGAATAGAGCTCAATTCAAAAGGTCACGGCTGCCCTTGACTTCCATTGTAAAACAGGAACTTCCATAACAACCGACCACCTCATATTCATAATTCAGCAAGTGATCCCATAAAGCTACATTTACGTCCTCTCTGCTATGTAAATGAGTTTGGACATTAATAGCGGAGGATGAAGGAGGAGTTTTACAACTCTGACCTTGTGGGAAATGTAAAAAGCTGTAGCCTGGGAAGGAGCCACAGAGCAGCAAGATTGGATTTAGTTTATAGAGCCAAGCGTCCCTCCCTCCAATCTTGAACGTCTCATTGAATGACCAAATTCATATGCGTTCCGTAATTAACTGCGGACACTCCTGGAGAGATGCCAGACCAAGTCTGACGGTCAGCTCAGTGTGTTTGGACTGGTGGGAAAAATGTAATAGAGCCGTCTGTTTCAAATTTGCATTTGGGCCGACGAGCTCAGTGTCTTTCAATGAGCTGACGGACATTATGACGTGTGTTTGCTGAGATTAGATAAGGTTATTGCTCATAAATGTTCTTTTTTGAACGAAAAATTGCAAAATAATTGCGTATTTTGCATCAATACCAACAAGAAAGGAGAGTTAATTTAGGTCAGAAGAGCACACAGCTTTACCGAGACGCAGAATAACATAATAATCATTCTGAAATATAAAAAAAAGATACAATAAATATGTCACAGCTGCCAAATGTGAGGCTATTTTTTGCTGTTTTTTGTGTGTGTGTTAAAGATCAGGGCTGTAGCACCAGGTAACAACTCCCTGTTTCCATGATGACTACGAAGGACCCGGTGCTTCAGAGGAGAACGTTTGCGAGCCAGAAGACAACAGGTCTCACCTAACAGGATGATGATGCACAAAAGGATGGCGACCAGAGCTCCCGTGCTGAGACCCACGGGCAGAAAGATGGCCTCGGCGCTGCAGGTGAGCAGGGAGCCATTGAGTTCGCAGCCGCACACGCGGATGGTCAGGGTGCCGGTGCTGCTCTTCGGAGGGTATCCGTTATCGTCGATCACCACGGGGAGGAAGTAGATCTCCTGCAGACGCCGTCTGAAGCCGTGCCGCTTCGTCACAATTCCAGCCGTATTGTCTGGATGATGGGGGCGGGGGAGGGGAGATCAAGAAGCATGGTTTTAGATTAAAGGAAGCTTCCACATTTGCATTGGGAGGCCTGAAGTAGTGCAGCAAGTGCTTATCCCTTAATCTGAACAGGTTAGAGAGTTTTTTTGGACCTCCCTCCCCAAGTATAACCTCACATCAATCACACAATCCTCCTGAGCTACATTACAAGTCTGGAGGTCCAAGTAGGAGAGAGATCAAACTTTCCCAATGTCTGATAACTCCTTATGTTTGATATCAAATCCTCCACCAAATGTGCCTCCCTGAATGTGATGAGAAACTGCAGCGCATCAAAGAGCGGACCTTATCAAAGCCCTCGCCGTTTTACGTCCGCTTTTCTTTAAAAGCCGGCGGAGCCCAACCACACCCAGTACATCATTCCCCTCCCCGAAAACACTGCGAAGCGTTTAGCGTCCCGAGCCGACTGTTGGGATCGGTTGTTATTTTGTTATCTCCGTGTGCAGGCGGCATCGCTCCGGAGGAACGGCAGATTAGCGCTGAGAGATGATAGATACGCAGAGTAAATAAAGGCACACACAATAGGGAAGGACTTGGGAAGACGGCCCCGGAGGTGTGAGGACGGGCGAGAGGAATAGAGGCCGACAGTGCGAACGGCGGAGGGAGGGGGGGGGGGGCGTGTCGGGTCGGACCTGCCCGGGTCTGTCTGCTGCGGCGAGACCGTCTGACCCCTGTCACGCCGGGGTTTGTTCCACTGACGGAGCCCGGCACTTGTTCCTGACAGGTCAGGTGTTTTAGCACACCTTGCATGTTGTGCAAAACCGTGATCTTGTTTGTGCTCTCTCTCTCCCTCTCTCTCCCCCCCCCCCCCCCCCTCTCTTGCCGGACCTGTCCTGCGGTGCCTGTGGTGTTTGTGTTTGCTGTCCCTGCCCATCAGATCTGCCTCTGCATCTGGAGTGTGTGCGCTTGCAAACGGCCCTCTGGCAGGCAGGAAACTGCAAGACGGTGTGTCCAAAAAGGAGAAAAAAAACTGGATCAGAGGTTCGGACCCGGTGTTGTCAGGGACGGTGAATGCATTCGTTTCCCCTGGCCTCATCCTGCCATGTCCCACTTTTCATTACCCGTCTCTCTGGTTCGACTTCAAAGGGCTCGGGCCAGCGCACACCGCCGAGTGTCATATCTGCCCTTATCATAAGACAACGTCTGACTGCATGTGTTTAACTTATTTTTAGCAGCGGGACGTGTCACTCCGCGAGCTATGAGCAACAACCTTTTCAAACGGTCCCCACTAACTAGCTGCATGCAGAGATACTTATATAGAATATAGAATAATACGAATAATGGTTCTATTTGTTGCATTATTTGCACCAAAATTCAGCTGTTGTTAACAATATACAATAAGTAGGTTTTTCAATAACTATTAAGGCCATTTTTGATTATAATTTACAGATTTTTTAAAGCTGTTTGTTTTTGTAAGTGAAAATAAATAAATTACCTTCTGATTTCATTCCAGAGAAACTGTAATTGGCTGCAGGCCTCATTTCTTTATCATTCATGCTGCTGGAATGTAATTTCTCAGGAGTCACGCTGTGAGCGATGTGGTTTCCATAGTTCAGATGATTAAGCGGCATCACAAACTACTAAGTAAGTCAGTGTGAGTGTTTTCCGTTTGCTTTAAAGGTTATACGTATATAGAGGTAAACAGCTATTCCACATGCAATATTCTGTTCATATAGCCGGGTTGGCCGGTGTGCATGCTGGTCCATGTTGGCGCATGTTATTCCATGCTGGTGCATGTTGGTGCATGTTGGTCTATGTTGGTGCATGTTGGTGCATGGTTGTGCATGTTGGTGCATGTTGGTGCATGTTGGTTTATGTTGGTTTATGTTGGTGCATGTTGGTCCATGTTGGTGCATGTTGGTCTATGTTGGTGCATGTTGGTGCATGTTGGTCCATGTTGGTGCATGTTATTCTATGCTGGTGCATGTTGGTGCATGTTGGTCCATGTTGGTCTATGTTGGTGCATGTTGGTGCATGTTGCTGCATGTTGGTGCATTGTGGTGCATGTTGGTCCATGTTGGTTTATGTTGGTGCATGTTGGTCCATGTTGGTTTATGTTGGTTTATGTTGGTTTATGTTGGTGCATGTTGGTCCATGTTGGTTTATGTTGGTTTATGTTGGTGCATGTTGGTCCATGTTGGTTTATGTTGGTTTATGTTGGTGCATGTTGGTCCATGTTGGTGCATGTTGGTGCATGTTGGTGCATGTTGGTCCATGTTGGTGCATGTTGGTGCATGTTGGTCCATGTTGGTGCATGTTGGTTTATGTTGGTGCATGTTGGTCCATGTTGGTTTATGTTGGTTTATGTTGGTGCATGTTGGTCCATGTTGGTTTATGTTGGTTTATGTTGGTGCATGTTGGTCCATGTTGGTTTATGTTGGTGCATGTTGGTGCATGTTGGTCCATGTTGGTGCATGTTGGTGCATGTTGGTGCATGTTGGTCCATGTTGGTGCATGTTGGTGCATGTTGGTCCATGTTGGTGCATGTTGGTTTATGTTGGTGCATGTTGGTGCATGTTGGTCCATGTTGGTCCATGTTGGTCCATGTTGGTCCATGTTGGTGCATGTTGGTGCATGTTGGTGCATAGTGGTGCATGTTGGTGCATGTTGGTCCATGTTGGTCCATGTTGGTGCATGGTGGTGCATGGTGGTGCATGTTGGTGCATGTGAGTTAATACGCTCTGCACTTGCTCTCATCCAGCGGCTATAGCTGAAAGCTCCGTCCTGACCGGCGCCGTTGTAACAGAAGAGTAAAAACCCACCCAGTATCACTGCTCCCATTGTGTGCGCTGTTAGCACCGTTAGCGCTGTTAGCCTCAAGGCAACAGATAAGCTTGGCTCTTAGTTTTGTATCTAGCACCTTCATGTAGATTATATTTTTTTCCAAAATTACATCTCTTTTCTCTTTTTTTCTTTTCTTTTAAGTGTGACTTTGTGTTTTTTTTTATCTGAAAGTGTTTATGCTTTCCCAGAACCCACCTCAAAATAGAGATTTCAAATCTCAATTTAATACGGTCTTACGTAAATAAAAAATAAAAAAATATCTCGCCAGATTCAGAAATCCATCAGCTGTTTCTCACTGTACTTTACTAATCAACAATAGTTGATTAGTAAATAAAATGAGGGGAGACTTACTTCCAAAGTCCCGGATGGTGAAATTCTTGTTTTTCATGTCTTCCTTTGGTGATTTGAAGGAGAACCGTTGTCCAGCAGTCGGTAGATCCTGGTCTTGTGCACTGAATGTCTGAATCACCTGTTAAAAATGAAAATACAAATCATGTTCTGTGATCATGAACTGGCCGGCATTCTTCTCTCACTTGGCTTTAAGTGTCTACTCATCCTGCCCGTACGCTGTACACTGGTTGACAGGAAACTATCCAGATTTGCACAGTCGGAAGGTTTCGTTCAATGTCAGATGTTCCTTTTTAATGGCAAATAAAACTCCGACAGGTCAAAGCGCTCTGGCAGAAAATGTAAAAAATGTATTCAACATTGAACAGAAGTGCCAACGAGTCCTGAACTGACTGCATGTCAGACCTGCCGGCGCTGAAACAAGGCAGCGGCTTGTTCTCGCGTGCAGGCGCTGAGCACTTTTGTTAACATTTCAAGATCACCTCGGCACACAGGGTGATGATGGATCAAGTTAATTTGAAACTGCTGCAGCTTGTTCAAGGGTCAAGAACAGAAAGCAGTACTTTGTATATGTTGTACTACAAGTACATCCTCTCAGGGCCCAGGGCTGACATCCTGATGCAACCCACAGGAAGAAAAGAGACTCAATCGGATGAATACAGCGACTACACTAGAGCCAAAAATGTATATCACGGTATTTTGGAAGATTCTGCCGGTTTCACGGTATATCACGGTATTTTTTCCGAGAAAACACATTCATTCATTGACGCCGAAAAGGACCGCCGCCGTCAATGTTCACCGCTCGCTGGCCAACTCGCTCGCAACCGGCCAGCAGCTGTTTTTGTACGTTGGTACATAGAGGGCGTTAGGAAGCTAAACAAGGAGGGACTTATGCCGTGTTCACACCGGACGCGACAGAATGGACGCAGGGCCAGTTGAAATATCCCAACTCCGGCGACAAAATCGCGTGAGTCATATCAGCGTTGAGAAGCTCCGCCCGTCACCACCGCCGTCCTGCCGTCGCTGAATCAAACTGCTGCTGCTCCGCCTGAAGTAGCGCTGGTAGCGGCCGCCATTCAGACGCTGTTGTGGGACTACGGATAATATTATGAACCCAGACACCATGGAGTTTGATGTTCCGACGTATGTGGGTAAAGCAGAACTAGTAGTTATTTCCATGGTGGGTGAAGGAATCGGTATCCGTTTTACGGAGATAAGCCAGACGCAGTTCCTGGAGGAGTCGGTGAAATTCACCGAGCTGTGTGCGGCTACGGATGATGTCATGAACCCAAACACGTTTCATGTTCCGACATGTTTGGGACTTCAACAACAAGTATAAAGCAGAACTAGTGGTTATTTATTCCATGGTTGATACCGGAAAAGATAACTAACAAACAGGATGACTTATTGACGACTTTCTTCTTTTCCCCAACCGCCTCAGAGCTTCGTCTGAACCCGTCTGTCCTGCCGGCTGTGCTGACAGTCCCGCCCCCCATCACCGGTCTTGACCTGCTGCAGACCCGATGCCTCAGACCGGCTGCAGGAGCCCCCCGCCAGCCCTCCTGCCTCGTTACATCACCCCCGATGTGTCGCTCTGCGTCTCTCTCCCCTCTCGGTGTTTGAATGAAATCCCCTCCAGAGGAGTTCACCCGACACCAGGTGTGATGAGCGCTCTGTTGTGTTCCCCGCAGCAGCTGTACACTCTGCACTATTGATTCTTTTCTGCGACCAAATTAGCTCGGCGGTGAATAAATCTAAAGCTGCAAACGGCAATTACTTTCACTTGCGTTTAATCTGTCAATAAGCTTTTTCAGAAATATGGTCTAATGTCCATCAGAATTGACCACAAAGTGATGTCTTGAACATTTGCAGGTTATGGAGGACGAGGATGTGCACGCCATAAAGCTGCTGTGTGCCTGGATCGATTATAACTGGCCAGGGACCTGTACATTAATATGACTAGCTCTCTCCCATCATATCCCAAAAAAAAAGTTGGAAAAAAAGTTGTAATTTATTTTTTACAATAACAGGAAAAATTAAAAAGCTGCCTTTTTGTCAATTTAGAAGATTGCACATGCAAAATATTTGGCATTTTAACAACAGCTTAATGAATAATTAATTATCTGTTGTCTGCCCAACGGATTAATGGTCTATAAATCCTCCACAATACAGACACATTTAAATGTCACATTATTTGTCTAATGATCCATTAAAGCTTTAGATCAACAGCCCGGTCATATTTTTCAACAGTTTCTTCTTTTAACTGTTCACCGCTCTCTAAGTTTTAACATTCAGAGCTTCAATGCAGCATGCAAACAACTATGTGATGTGCAAAGATCTAGTGATGCAATGTCTACCTCAGCAAGAAATGAGGTCACCCTCCCTCTGTGCAATGCTAGCCTCTAGCTGCCGGCTCAGCTGTCGCCATGTTGAGAGCCATGTGGAGGCAATAGATAGATTCAGAGGCTCTGAATTTCATAATAAGCACCTTTTTAAATGCTAAGCATATGAAAATATGTGTCGAGGAAGACGCTGCCTATCAGCTTCAGTGCTAAAAAAAAGAAGAAGAAGGAAGCAGGCGTACTTTATTAATCCCTCAAGGGGGAATTCATCATCAGAATTTGGCATTAGCCTTTAAAAAGCCGCGAGGTGTGTTTTATTTTCTAATTACACTATTAATTATAATCTATGGTGACAGAAATGCGTAAAGTGCTTCCCACCTCGTCCCCGGTCGTAAGTGGAGCGGTGGACGCTCTAACTGCCGGGTTCCTATTGTGTATGTTTAATGGCGTTAAGTGTGTTCTGCTTTTGCACTCGGATGCATTGTAAATTGCGCAAGATAAGAGTGCCAGCTAAATGCTGTAAATGTAAATGTAATTATGCCGGCATAAAAGACTGATCCGGTGGGTTAGCATTTCAATGTGGCATTATAAAAAGCCCGTGAAACGAAATACATTAAAGAGCGAGGAACACATAATAGCACTGGCTGTCCCGAGTGTATCTAACGGCGGTAAATATTCGTGTTTTATGTTTGCTTTTTCTCATTTCACACTTGACCAGTTGACCAGTCAGGACGCCGAACGCAATAAATAAGGAAATAAGGAAACAGTCGGCTGCATTGCTTTGCCACAGCCATTAGAATTAGCAAATCTCAGTCGCGAGGTCGCCGGGGCCAAACCTCCCTCCTGATCGCCCCACACGTTTTCCACGAGAATAATCAGCAGCTTCTTTTGATTGGCCGCGTCTCCGGGTTTACAGATGGGAGGTCGCAGCACAGCGAAGACTCTACAAATCAAGCGGTTTGGATGTGGTTTTTTTCAGCAGCGTGAGTGCAGCTAATCATCTGGGGAGACGTGTGGAGGGTTTTTACACGAGAGGATCTGCAGGCCTTTACAATCCAGCAGCTGTGCACAACACCTGGTGGAATCACGCTGTGGACACACCGGAGGAAAGTGTGTGTGGGAGGAGTCAGAGGAGGAGAGCGGTGATGCCTTTTTGAGTACACGGCACATGTATGGCACGGTGATTGCGGCTGATCTGAACATCAGGCTGCGGTTGTCGAGTCTTGCATTTGGTTTCTGCCTTTTTTCCAACTTGTTACGGTTGCTTTGGTAAAAAAAAATATATATAATTGTGTGTCTGTGCAGCATCCTAAGGTAGAAAGCAGCGGATTTTTTGTGTTTGGAATTAAATTAGTTTAACATCCAGCATCAAATTAGCCTCAAACCCCGTTTTCCAAGTGTCCCGAATCAATCACAAAGGCTGACAACATGACAAAAAAAAAAAAAAATCACAGCCAACTTCATGTGAGGGAGACAGTGATGTCCTCGCATGCAAGGCACAGCCGCTGTTTTGATTGCGACCGGCCCGAGGACCAACAAAAACATCCTCCGCGCGACGAGGAGTCTACAGCAATTTGATCGACTGCCAAAGGAAGCCGCTCCCTCCGAACGCTAACTGCATATAGATGACGGTTAATGGGCTAATTTACAGGCACAGGTGGTTTACAATGCGCACAGGCAACTTTCTCCACTGCATCTCAAATATATCATCTGAAATGTACTCTAGGCTGCTGATATGCAAAGTACCGCTGCGCTTTTATGATTGCTCCTTCTGCTGGATCCAACTCTACGCCACACAATACGCTGGAGATTTAGATGCTCAGTCTCTGCACACTCCCTTGAAATAAAAAGGTTTCATTCAAGTGACCTTGAGTAGAACACTGGAAATCAACCTTCTGTTCGGCGTCAAAGTGAGAGCTAAATAGGTGTATCTATTACAGCAAAAGCAGAAAAAAAGTCATCTCCGTGTTCATTTCTGCCAGCGTGTATTTATAAATTCACACCTTTCAGATTCCGTTTAACACCTTTCATTAGCGGCCTTGAAGCCGCATCGCCTCATAGCGGGAGGACAAACAACAGCTGTCGACTCAATGGGAAATCAACACGTCTTAGGAGGGGGGAAGAAAATGTGCAGTGTTTGAACGCCACAGAGGCGGAGAGTGGAGAGGAAGCACCGACAACGTACCTGTCCCATTTTGGCATTTTCGCAAACGAAGGTCTCGTGAGGACTGGCGAGTTCAGGCGGGAACTCGTTGATGTCCAGCACGTTGACGGTGACGGCCACCCGGCTGGTCAGGACCACGCTGTCTGGGGGGAGGAAATAAAGTGTGACACTTTGACGTGAATGCAGAAAAAGAATGCAGCCACAATTGTTTCTGTTTTTTCTTTTTTTCACAGCACTGACATCATGTGGATACGGAGAGTACTGCCATCCCAAGAGTAAAGGCGTATCACTGTGGCAGTAGGATGGCTCCAAGTGGTCAAGGAGGCCGCCGTGTCTCCTTGAGCGTCCTAGAGCTGCTGCCCACTGTACGTCGCTCTGCTCAAATGTGTCTGCAAAAACCTTCCATGTGTCTGGAACATGTCGGCGCACATGAATAAGCGCCATAAAGCCGCCGCTTTACGGCGCTTTTGATTGACGATGCGGAGGAGAATTAAATAAAAACACACGGCGAATGCATCCTCGTGCGCTGACTACAAATAAAGCATGCCTCTCATTATGGGATATGGCTCTTTAGAGAGAATATTTCCTTATCAGGTTGGGTTATGGGTTTCAGCCATGAGCTGTGCAGCCCATATTAATTATAGTGTGAAAGCCCCCTTGAGAGGGACCCACTTGAATCCAGGGTTGTTTGTTACAATGTTTTCCCCGACTGCAGGGGCCACGGCGGGGAAATGTTCTTTTTGTGCGAAAGCCCAAGTAAGGTAAACTTTATGGATTTGGTGCGGGAATAGGCTTTGCGCTGCAGTGGGGGGGCTTAGTGTGCTCTTGTTTGTGTGTGTGTGTGTGTGTGTGTAGGTGCGTAGGTGGGTGGTTTAGAAGAATGCAGGAGCCGGAGGAGGGAGGGGCCGTCTCAAAGGGATTGGAGACGCAGCCACAGCTCAGTTAGTAACCTGTGTCTGACCTTGACGGGAAAAGCAATCTTCCCCACCGAGGTAGAAATGACACTGAGCATGGGGATTTGCCGCTTTGAACCGACTGAACTACTAACACTGATGCTCAGCCAGCAAAAAAAAAAAAAAGTGCTGATCTCTTCTGTCATCGAGGTCCCCGGGTTCTTTGGCCTCTAAAAAGTTTGAACGACTTCGAAATCTAGATGAATGAAATGTGTAAAAAACAAACAGAAGTGTCTTTAAAGTCCTTGGATACAGGAGTTCATGGCTTCCCCCTCATCTCATCTCAAAAGCTCATCTCCATAACGGTCGACGGTGATATATCGCTCAGCCCACTAGATGGAGCAATAGTATAGCCATTACATTTAAATCTGACTGGAGTCAGCGTTTCAGCCCCACAGCAAATGCTCTATTTATTTTTATTTAACCGGTTTCTGTATTGCCTCAGAATGTTGATCGGTCAGGCATGAAGTTGCCTGCTTTTTTTTAACTGACTTTTCTACTGGATATTGCTTTTTCTGTTGTTGATTAAGCTCATTTTAATAAAAAAAAAAATAATCAACCAAGAGAGCAGGCACGCAATCAACCACAAATCTATAAAAAAAAAAAAGTGCTGCAAAAACAGAGATAGGAGCATTGCTTACGCTCAGCAATCTGTTGAAAGTGCACCGTCGGTGGGAATAAGTCGGCAAACTGGCGACGCAAACTCCATCCTCTGTGAAACGACACTCAATTGCTGTGAATAGATAGAGAGCGTGCTTCTTCATTTTCCTCCCGCCAAGGTTATTATTGCATTTAATAGCTCTTCCACTCTTTTTTTGCCACCGGGCTTAATAAATGCCAAAACCGTTAATTTAACCCCGGCTTTATTTATTCAGCGCGGCCCCTCGGGAGAGACCGCTCTCATTTTGCTGCATGACTGCAGTGTCTAGTAGCAACGGGCCGGACTAATCTCCCAAGGCTTTTTTCTCCGGGAGAAAAAGTCTCCCAGCTCAGGTGTCGCGCTCGCCTTTTATATTTGAGGCAAATGTCATCCAACAACTCCGTATTGTTAGGATTATTTCCCTCTGAGTCATTGTAATGGGCAATACAAGGTGTGGGTGGAGGAGTGTTGAAAAGCATTAGCAGCAAGGACACACAGCAGACGCAGGAACGGGTCAAATGTGGAGCTGTGCAGGAATTTACTATTTATTGAAAAGCGTTCTGCGGGGCCAAGTGAGGATGCTCCACGGTGGAGAAAATGTCAGAATGTTTTTTTTTTGCTTCTCCAGTGCGTGACCTCTCCTCGTACAATGCATTATTGCAGTCGGGGTTTCAAGGTGTCTCGCTTCCGAATTTATCGCTGTTCTTCATGGTTTTCGAATCTGAATAGCAGACAGACAACATCCCACAGATGATAATGGAATGCACCTCAGAGGAGCCGTAAAAAAATATATATCTTTTCCAATACTCGGAGCGCGGAGAACTCAAAGTTCTGCAAAATCTCGCTCAAGGTCAAAGACATATATGAAGTCAGGAGTTGGGATACAAACTGCAGGCTGCTGGTGTTTTTATCTCCATATCTGTTTCACCAGTTCAACCAGTATTTCCGTTAACACTGGCTTTGGACGTGAACTCTGTTCTTTTCTCTCACGGTGGAAACTAGTCTCTAAAGGGGAACCAGAGAGGCTAGAGGCCTGGATCAGAGGATGAGAGCGTGGGCGAGGCAAAGATGTGCAGGAATGCTGCCTAATTCCTGCATCGAGTACACGATAAACCAACTCACCCTGACCCAATGTCAACGAGTTGTACACAACCATTTGCAAGTCATTTAGGGCGCAATAAAGACGACTTTTGGGCTATTTCAAGCCCACCCATGATGTTTTTCCAAAATCAAGTTGTTTTTGTTGCCGCGACTTGAACCGCCGCTGATTCACCGCAACAACATGCCGTAAAAAATGGCCTTTTAGCGCTACCATGACGCGTGACATGTGTCATCAGCTGACGACGGACACGCCTCTGGGGGGCAAGAGGCTTTATTTATGTAGCCACCAGATATATACGGGCCATGGAGTTCTTTTCTCGTTGTTTACACCTCGGTTAGCAACTAGAGATGCGAGAAAATCTGGCCGGAGGGCAGCAGATAAATATTAGCTTCTCCGGCTAATTTTGGCTAATTGGTGTGTCCCTGCAAAATAAACAAAAAAAGAAAGAAAGACGGCTGGAGGTTGGAGTTGAGTAGCTAGTTTATGAGCACATTTTTAACGGATATAAAAGTTAATGATGGTATTTTTCTTGCATTTCCCTTGATTGGAATGTGTTACTCCAGAGAAAACCAGAACGCTTCCCATACAAAGGTTGTGTCCCGTCCCATAAAGGTTCCGAATATGAATGAAGAAATCTGTTTGTGTGGATTATTTACACGCCTGCCCATCAGTCTACCTCATCCTCCAGTTCCTTGACATTTATGCACAAAAGACACACACACACACACACTGGGAGCAGAATTAGCATGTCACTACCATGACCTTGAAGGGGAAGTGAGTAATATCAGTTTCCAAGGCGACAATGACTCAATTTTTAACAGCTCATATTTCACAGTCGGTCCTAATGAATATACAGCGTGTGTAATTCTGATTGAGCACCAGCCAGCGTCTGGGATAATGACTTTGACGGTTCTCAGCAGATTTGATGACTTGATGACGATGGATTTGCTTATTTATCCGGAAATTTGCTCCACTTCCTTCATAAAAACATAATTAGCTTGATGACACGTCTTCAAAAAAAAAAACCTGCAGCGCCGCGTCTGTTCCTGCTCTTCACGACATGCCGCATCTGCTCGGTGTGAAGCTCACTTTTTAAGTAAAAGTTGACTCTGGCAACACGATGCTCTCTTCCAATGTCGTCAAATGTGTTAAAAAAGAAAAGACGGTTAAAAAAAAAATGAGGAGGGTACACTGGAGGAGGCAATGTCCTGAAGATACATCCCTCCAGGAGAGCCATCATGCTTTATAGTTACCTATAAACCTTTCCAGCAAAATGGGATTGAGTATTGACTTGAGTAAAAGTGTGTTTAAATCCTTCACACAGATTATGGCGGGGGGAAGGACAACGACACCGGCATGAATCACCATCGATCTTGTTGTCATACTCACTAAGTTTGGTCGCCACGATGGAGATATTGTGCCGGGCGATGCTCTCCCTGTCCAGGAGTTCGTTGGTGGAAATCGTTCCCTCCACCGGATCGATGTCAAAGTAGCTGTCCATGTCACTCTTCCAGTCAATGGAATACCTAAAAAAAAAGGGAAATGTTTGTTTAATGGCGTCCATTTCCAACACAAACCAGCGAATTAAACCGCAGTGATTTCCCCCTCTGGTCTCATGTATATGAGTTAGGTGTAATGTGATGTCGGCGTCGCCTTCATTACTCATTCTGATTGGTCATTTCCAGAAAATGTGCTGAGGGCCGCGTATACGTTCCAATCTTGTAATGGGGGCGGCTGCACTTCGGCCATGCTGGGCACACGCATTCCTCGGGGGACGTAAATGACATTTTTCGGGCGTAAAAATCCTGGTTTCGGTTGTCTGAGAACAGAGGGGTGCGGTGGATACTTCTTTGGTCTCGGGCCGAGGTCGCTTCTGAATGCAAACGATGACACGCGAAAGATCTGAAAGCGAACGGCACGCCACCGACAGCGCCATTCATCCCGCCGTGCTATTTGATCTTAAAAGGCTATTTCTTTCATTAATAATTGTGTGACAGTCGGCGGAGTTCCCAGAGGAGAAAACATGTTGTTGCGCTTCACTCCTCTTCACAAAGGGGGTCAAAGGTCAGCGGGTGAGATGCTTTGCTCGGGGGAACTTCCACAGGTTAGAGGCCGAGTTACTCACATTAAGGAATCTCTGTGCCGCATTCTGCCTGATCTTTCTCGTGGCGAGCTCGTTCATCTTCAAAGGGTGTTTCCTATTAATATTCATCATGCTTGTTTTTTTATTTTACACCATTGAGACTCAAACTGGACATGAGTCATTAATAGAAAGAGGCCTAGAGTACATTCAAAACCCGCCACGTCATTAATAAAAATGATTTCATTTCAGGAGATTTATTTTTAACAAGCTTTGGTTCCTTCGCATTCTGATTCGTCCAAGTGCTCCCCTAAACTCTGTGTGGCGTGCACGGCCTTGAAGTGAACACGAACGTGCCCAAACTAGTTTAGTGTGAGTCTCTTTGATAAATATTACGGCCAAACTCCCATCAAGAGTTCAAAAGATCAATGGCTTACAATTTAGCCTCGGGGCACAAACGCTTTTTTTTGGTGGGGGGTTGTTGGTATTACTGGAGTCAAGCTGCTACCGAAGCGTACGTTACAGTGTGAGCGTCACCCAGCGATTAGACACAGCCGGAATACTACGGATTAGATCACAGCGTATGAATGTTTTTGAATTTTTCCTTGAGGAAGAGAACACACCCAAGCCACCGCGCCTGCAATTTGTAAAGTATAAATGTTCGAAATAAATAAATAAAAAAAGGTTTCAGAACCTACATTTTTCTTTTATATTCATGCGAGATTGAAAACATCAGAACGGTTTTACTTGTAATTGGTTCAATCGCTCCGTTATCTTCAAGGAGAATAGAGCTCATCAACAGTTGTGAGAAAGAAATCACGGATCTAAAGAGTCTACTTAAGCTGGAGTCAGTACTGAGAACTGCAGATAGGGAAATTAATTACGGCGTTATCACCTACTTTGAACTGCCGCAATGCTAATTTAGCCCAGAAGATTAGGCACGATACAAAAAAAGTGATTCAAGGAAAAAGTTAAGGCACAATTTGTGTTCATTTTCCACAGATATCCAGTTATTTTAGAGCTTCCAGTTTCGTCTCCGCTGGGATTTGCGATGCAACCCTTTGAGACCAAGAGGCCAAAAGTTCAGTCCGGAAAAACCCATTAAACTTTTGAGAAGCTCTCGAGAAGCGGCCAACAATGCAGAATTCATAAGGCCCCTTTGTTTCCCCCAGCTGGAGATAACTCAGCTCTATACCGCTAAATAGAAGAATCAGACTAAAAGACTTTTAAAAGCATGATTCCCTATGCATGATGGGTCATCGCGTCTATTCTTCTGAAGTGACGAATGCAAGGCTGCTCTCCGAATGCACACAAATGAACAATGTCAGATGTGCTTTTTTGATAAATATTTAAAGTGCCGGAGACAAATGCGCTTGTTGCTTCGTCCTGTATTCTTTTGTTTTCCCTGGAATAGAATATTCCTAATAAAAAAACAACGTATGTGCACGCAACAGGTATTTGCGATACATATTCCGAGAACCGTCACTGCGACGCGGCCGAGCGAAGAGCAGCGGCTGTGAGAGGAGGTCCCAAACAAAAAGGTTCTCATGCATATTTTAAGGAAAGCGCTTCTTTTTGTCTTTTGCCGGTCTATTGTTATCCGCCACTCAAGTTGCATGCTGGAACACAGGGTGGCGTGTGAGAACTCGTGTGGTTGCACGGAGACGGATCGGGGGTTCGTATAAAACAGAGTCCCACTGGATAATTATCCAGGAGAGACTAGCGCTACAGCACCGTAAGATGACTTAGGACCCTGGGGACATTTTATTAGGCTGTGAATTTCATTAGAAAAAGGAACACATGTTTGAGTTCTATGAAAAACAATCAAAACGTAAGAAATTAATTCAAGCGAATGAAATAAAACTACAGGAAAAAAGACTTTGCATTAATATTCCGTCCCTTTCGCTTTGCATACCAAACTACTGATGAGCTGACATGTTTAATTTAGACTGTGTGAATTGTTGCAGTGTCTTCAATGTGTTATGTGCATTAACTTGCTAATTCAGAATGTGGGTGAGAATAAAACTGCCGTGTGTGATACTCGGCCCATTTGAATAACCGCCACGAGTGTTGAACAAAAGAATTCTGACAAAAACATAATGCTGCCACTTCACTTTACAGCTACACAGACACTGTGCTCAGTGTTGGCTACACACACACACACACACACACACACACAGACACACACATACACCTGCACCAAGGCCTTCAGAGGAAAAAGACGTTACAGCAATACGAGTTACTGGTAATCATTTCTCATGTGTCAAACCTCGTAGATTGATCATTAAAATTAAATTTGTTAAAAATGTTTGGGCTTGAAAACAGGTTTTGATCTTTCGTTTCGCTTATTTTTTTAAATATGCGAAAGTTTGAACTTTGAGAGAAATGTGAGACCATGTTGATGCCTGTCTGAGAAAAGTGTGTGGTTAGGGGTTATGTATAATAATTGTACAAAATAAAGCTGATTACTTCACAGATTTCGTCTATTGCGGGTTAAATGCAAAGAATTTGATTTAAATCCCTCTTAAATATCCGTTTTCAGTTTTCCTGAGGAATACGTCACAGTACAGAAGACGCTTCTAAAGGAAAATTGTTCAAAGTTAAACGTTTTTTAACGCTTTAATCTCATTAAAACAAAGGCCCTGCATCAAAAGGTGAGAGGCAACAAAGCACCAACCTGCATGGCTGCTTGAGAGGAGGTTTTAAGGACGCTGTTGGCCAAAGCTGAAGCGAACGGGGCCACTAATACAGTTATAAAATCGCCTCTGCACCGGAACGTCGCCGACACGTCCGGAGCTGCCGGGAGATGATGCGAGCAGATTTTACATGACAGTGACAATGTCAAACGCTCTGCATAGATTGATTAGTCCTCTGATTGAGTAAAGCTGACAATACTCTCAAGATTAAAGCCGCGATGACATCGACGCATGGCGACTGGAGACATTGATGAATGGATTAGAGTTCTAAAACCTTCAATCACTGGCTGCAGTATCACAGTACTTCTCCCTTCAGCTCTCTTATCCTCGCGGGAGTAACCAGCGATATTTGGTTCAATAGTAAAGCCTCTCATGAAGAAGATGTGCAGTCAGATCCACTTCGTCCATAATCAGTATTTACCCCAGAGTAAGATCCAGTCATCCTGGATGATATAAAAAGACATATCGCTTATTTCTCTATTTCTATACAGCATTGTAAAAAGGTGTTTTTAAAAGAAACTTCTATAAGACATTTATATTACCCACCAATAAAAAAAACATGTTCACTGCTAAACATAATCTAAATAAGTCATGAGTAACCTAAAATAATCATGACCAAAGGTTGTAGCATTTTAGCCCTAGCGGCGCAATATTTTATGGAGTCCATAAAAAGAGCTATTCCCAGTGCCATAGCCGAAGAAATCGACTGTAAAATCAGACACAACAAATGTGTGTGTGTGTGTGTGTTTTAACTTATAACTAGCGCGCTCTGGGGCCCGTCTTCACTCCCCGCCGCCACTGTTTCCAGTATTTCATTTGATACTTTTCACGCGGAGTTCAACAGCGTTGCTACTCGGGTGTAAAGAGTATTCTGTGTCAGACTGAAGAGATTAACTCTACCTGACTGGACTGCTGCTGGCATCTAAATCCTGTGCCGTCACCGCTCCGATAATGGTGCCCGCGGGTGTGTCCTCGTACACATCCATCACATAGGAGGGCTTATTGAACACCGGGGGCTCATCCACATCCAAAACGTTAATCTTCACTGTTGCCGTGTCTTTGAAGGCCCCAAAGCTTTGGAATCGTGGATCCAGATGAGCGTTGGAGGCATCTACCTTGAAGGTGTACGCCTTCTTGCTTTCATAGTCCAGGGGCTTGAAAGAGAAAACAGAAAAGAGTCCAGTTAATATTGCTTTTGCGGCTCATTTCGATAACCCTTACTGTTGTGCTGGTGCAGCACGCGGTTGCACTTCTGCTCTAATTTACTTTCTCCGTGGCATTCATCCTGTAAGAGCACTTGAAGAAATGCAGTAAGTGAACAAGAGCATCCGCGTTGACAGCGAGATTGCCCTCGGCTTATTTTTTTTGTCAGCATTTTCAAGGATGAGCAACTGCAATCAATTGTAAACATCAGCCTCCTCATAGCCAATAAATGTCAGAGTATTTGGAAGATTTCCAATGTTTATGTTGTCACTCAAAATGCATTGAAATAGCAGTGCAGCCCGTAGAGCAGAACGTAAGTAGTAACAAACGCAGATATGATGTCACAGATGATGAGAACAATTTTGTTGCTTTAAATTGTTTATGTTGTCACTCAAAATACATAAGATGTGATGTGAATATAGCACTGCAGCCCGTAGAGAAGAACTTCAGTAGTAACACACGTCACAGATGACGATAACACGCTTTAACCCGAGAACACTAACGTTACATATAGGAACACCATCACTAACGTTGGGTGTATTTTACCCGATATAATATACCTGATAAAAAAGGCTTCTCCTCAAAATATATTAAAATACAACAATACGAGGCCAATTAAAGTACTCTTCTTTTATTTTACCCTGCAGAACTTCTCATAAAACGATAAACAGGTATCATGGGGGCACCCTAAAAAAAGGCTCAACATCCGGTGAAAAATTTGGGAATCGTCAATTAAACATGATTAAAAATATAAATAATGGAGCTATAAACTTCTTCTTTGGTCACATGAGCTTTGTCCTGTGGAGAAACTGTCTCCCTGCAATGGTAATATCCATCCAATTTTGTTCTAGGGGTAGCCCTTTAAGCCTTAACCCTAATAACCCCTAATCCTATTTATTGTTTGAGTTGTGTTTAAAGGTTGTACATCGGGATTATATATTATTGTAGCCCTGATTTTTATGTTTAATTTGATACCTAACATGTTTTTTTTTGGGGCGGGGAGGGATTTATACCATGATTTTTTCTTGATTTTCCTGATATAAAAGGGTCCCCCGATCTAGAGACGAGGTTGCACATTGCAACCAACGGAAAGATGGCCGACGCGAAAACGTGACTGGCCGTATCTAGAGCGTGTGTTCTGTTTGGAGGTTGCTCTGCATGAAGATACAGGTGCTCAAAAACATGCTTGATCATAACATATTCCATTACCGCCAACAGATCCCCCTAGATACCCTCAGTCAATAGCAGTGTGGTGCTTCCTGTACAGTATTTCATATGAGACACTCTCTCGTTCCTGGCCAGATCAATGCCCCCCTTCCCCGAAGTCAAGCTGCACTTTCTTGGTTCAGCAAAAGAGACGACGCCCCTTTACAAGAGTTCTCCCAACAAGAGCTTCGAGGGGGTTTCATATGTTCCACCTCCTCAAGCTCCTGACATATCAGCTCAGGGTCAATTAGCCAGAGGCGAGGGGTGGAATCTGAATCCTCGGCGTGTCAGAAGCGGAGGTGTAAACATCCGACGGCTGTGACACCCGTGTTTCGTGCCCCTGCCCGTCTCCTGGCCGCTCATGCGTGACCGACCGTACTTGGCGAGCTCCCAGTCGGTCACGCTCCGCTCGCCATGCAGTCACATGAGAGACATTCCTTTCGGTGTATTTCAAATTGACTAACGTGTAAATCACGGTGGCAGCAACGCTATCTTCCCGCCCCAGGACTTGGGGCTTGGGGGTTGCTCCAAAAGACGCCGACTGCAAAACAGCTGGTAATGACACCGCCGGAATGTCCGTAAGAGGATGGAAGAAGAAGAAGAAGAAGAAGAAGAAGAAGAAGAAGAAGAAGAAGAAAGCATTTTCTTTCGAGGCGAGATAAACATGACCAGTATCGGCTCGCCAAACGAAAGGCACCTGAATTAGCGATCTAATTAGAGTCCAACCACTAGAAATGATCAGAGGCTTTGCCGTCCTGATTTCTCGGCGGTAGCAGATGCTTCTCCAGCCCTCTGTCTCCCCCTCCATCTCTATGGTTTCACAGTATTGCCGCTACAGCAGGTGTCCGTAAAAAAAAAAAAAAGGAGTGAGAGCAATGTGAAGGCAAGCCAATCTGAAAGCAATCATTGACCATCAACCGCCATGATTGGTTTGATTACAGTGCGCCAGATGCAACTGGCTCGGCACAGCTATAAGATCCTTCAACAGGAAATACACTCTGTCCCTTTCAATCTCTCTCAAGAAGTGACAACACCTTGCGGAGACCGAGCTCCCCGAAAGCAACAGTCACCTATCAAAATGGGATTCATCGCGGGTGTCATTCAAATTCTGATCGCCACAATCAAACTGAAAGACTTCCCGTCAGTTTACACCTCCAAAGTAGCCTAAAAACTTCCCTGCTGGTTGCTGGGAGTTGGCGGAAAATCTGCATGAAAAAGGACTCACTGTACTTTGCTTTGAGTATTTGACACAGGAAGAAAAGCGATAATCATGTGGCGATAATTAAAATATGACATTTTTACTATTTGAGATGTATATGGTGTATTTGAAAAAAAGCCAATTAAATATGATATATATGAATCATCACCTAATAAGAGGCTGTCTTCCACAGTACATCATAAATGTGCCTGAACCACCACAGAGACAGCGTTGCATTGCTCAGCAGAAATCCACACACAGGTGGAGGAGGAGGGAGGCCGACGCCGGCGAGATGGACAGCGGGTGGTGTGCATGACGCAGGCCTCATTAGCCATCGTCTCACGGGGACCGGGAGCCGCATTGCTTTCCATCTCAACATGCTGCATCATTCACCGCAGTTAGGATACAGGCCCGAACGCTCCACCTTTATGACCGGCTGGTTTGTATGTAATCGCCTGCTACCGGAGGACACTGTGTTGTGCAGTGTGATGAGGAAATGCTCTTTGCACACACACTTGCATCCAAGTGTTACATTTGACAAATTACTGCAAATACCGTACATAATATTCTACATTTGATTATTTTGGTGCCGGTGGGGTCAGTCGTGTTCAGCCCCGTCACACCACCTCAGACTCCTGCGGTTACAGGGCTCTCAAGTTTTTAAGACGGGTAAGAGTGACATATCCTCCTCCTCCTCCTCCTCCTCCTCCGCCCCTGCCGTATGCCCACAGACCAGCCCCCCTCCCACCCATATTATTATTAGCTTTTTTTTCATTGGTTGCTGGATTACATTTCACCCAGATACAACAGATACGTTTTTCTGATTGGCTAGTCGTGTAGCCCATTTCTTTTTTTTGATTGGCAGGGGATTCGGGGGAGACGTGCTTGATTCCTCCACGGTGAGGGCAGCGCGACCAGGTCATGTTTACACGCTGCGGCACATTAAATAGCCTAGAGTTTTTTTTCAGCGTGAGAAATACGATCTGTGGCGGGAGGGCGTGACTTAAGACCGAAATGCGTGACAGTCACGCTCAATGCGTGACACTTGGGAGCCCTGCGGTTATCTTGCGAGAACTACAATTGCTAGCAGGCTAATCCAGCATAACAAAGCCAATACACAAATACACATTTGTTCGAGCGGTTTGGTGTCAGCTAAACGGTCTGACCGGTGGACGGTCAGCTAAAGGCTAAAACTAGAGAGCTAGCAACTAAAAGCTAGCTAGCCGCTGCTCACTGAATCTAAATGAATTCACTGCTCCATCGTTGACTCCTGCTAATGGTAGCTAGCTTAAAGAGCTAGTAAAAGAGCTAGCTAGCCCAACATAGTTACACTAGATACCCAATAAGGGTTTATTTGAATTAAAATACAAGTTAAAATGGACAAGAAACCTACAATACATACATTGGAGGCCTTACACAGTTTGCCGGCCAGCCTTTCATTCATAATTTGTTTGGTTTGGTAATTAAAACATAGTCAGGTCTGTTTTCCCAGTACAGTTATTTAGGGTAAATGCTGTCAATCAAGTCCTGAAGTATACTAAGACTGCCTAAAAAAAAAATCCCCGGACCAAAGGAACCCATCTACAGATGTGAAAGCGCCCCTAACTGCACTGTTTATGTAGCCACTGCTATCTTTACACAGACATTAGCAATGTCTTTTATAAGATGCAGATACTTTGACTACAGTTTGACTTGGCCGTCATTCTGAGTTGAGCAAACACCTTAATTATCTGGAGCTAATAAGCGAACAGCGTCAACAAACTCAAACTGACTACTTCCTCTACAAAGAGTTGAGTGAGCACATTCCTGCCACCAGAGGGCGGGTTACGTGACCTCGAAAGCCTCTGTGCTCAATGACAACACACATCTAAACTATGTCAGATGATGTTTTTTTTTAGACTCATTTGACGCATCACTGAACACAAAGTAGTTAATTTGACATATTCATCCATTCTGTTTCGCACTGTAGTCGGGACGGAGAGGGCTTTGCTCTTAAAGATGCTTATTAAGTAGCAGCAAAGAAAAGAGATGACGACGGAGGAACAAATTGCAGCTCAATTCCTCAGAAGACGGAGGAGAGAGCAGCCCATGGAACAATTCATGGACAGCCATATGATTAACTGTCATGCACGTCTCTCAGTTTAATTTGCACTCCCTGGTTTGGGTGTGAACAGCAATGTTGAGAGCTCCCCTGCCTTTTTTTTATGTGTCTGAGATCCGCCAATGTCCAAGTATGTCTGAGGATATCTGTTGTTAACTCGGCATAAAACGAGGCCAGGAAAGGGGTAATGAGAAACTCAGAGTTAATGAGAAGACGTGCTAATGTGTCAACGCTTGACTTGGGGAGAATCAAATCAGATCGGGAGGCCATAAGGGAAATTTCTCAGAAAGGGAAAAAAGAAAACGACCGATAATTCTGACTATCATTTCGTATTCCCCCCCCCGCCCCTCCTCCTTCCTGGAAGATGACCTACTTATGCGCTCAGAACCGGTGCTGTACGAGTAAGTATCACCCATACCCACACATATATCATCCTTAAGCAAGTTGCACACACCTATGCATGTTCAATTACGCGTTTGAAGTGTCTCATTACGGCTCCGGTGGTGTATGCACCTCTTACGGGTTACCGCGGACACAACAAGGAAGTGTATCAACGGTGGAATTTGTAAGGAGGACAGCCTGAGTTCCTCTCGTGTCAGTGCTGCTGCTCTTCAACATCACAACAGAACACACTTGAAATTCCAGACATGGTGCAGCGCCCTTTGATATGTAAATGTGCACCTTCATTGCACTGGCAGTGATACTGAATGAAGGAACTTTTTTTTTTTTGCTTCTGCCAGTTGAACCTGTTATGTTCCAAGGGAATTTGTTAATTTATAACAGAGGGGTGGTTGGGGAGGGGGGGACAGGGACTAATCAGGGCATCACAGTCTCGCAGGTACAGTATTACGCTTCAAACACAATACAAAAAAAAAGTCCTTATATTGTCAGATGCACACGTGTGAATACTGAACAATGGATGTGCCGGTTGATGATGATATGCTAAGAGGAAATCCATGAAGAGAATCTGTTCCTGGTCCCTCCCCCCCCACGGCGAGCTCCCTGCGCACTGCAAAGTGTGAGTTGCAGCTGTTTTTTTTTCTCCAGCCTTCTGGGTATTTTGGGGGGAGAAGCAGGGCGACGTGTTCGTATCGAATAGCTTCTCCGTTTCGTTGCGTGTTCGGTTCAGTATCAGGATCAGAGTTCAATACTTTCCTCAAATCTCAAGGCAATGCAGCAGGGGATCGTCTTCTGCCAACAACAATGGCTGAAGCGAACCTTTCCCCCCTTTAAAGAATCATTATCACACCCCGGTGAGTCATTAGCGGGCTGATTTCATTTGTTTGTGCTGAACACAGGTATTACCTGAAGAGGGTGGAAAAAATAAATAATGCAAGTGTTTAATCTGTGATGTGCAGAGTCGTCTTAAATCCATTTACCACGGCATTATATATTTACAATACCTCGTGTGAATCATTAACACCCACTCGCGCGATTTATCCTGCGAGAGCAAAAAAACGAAGCTCAGCCAGACACGCCCAGAATATCACACGTTTCTAAATGCGGCCGTGTGAGACGGCGCATTCCTCCACGCGACCATTAAGGCCGCGTCCGGATGCTTAATTCCAGCGAGGGCGAAGATCCTCCTGATCCCTGGCGACAGCACCCATCCACTGGGAGCTAATGAGCTGCCCGTTTGGCTCGCAGCGAGCGCTAACAGACCCAACAAGCGGCCGACGAGCCGAACGACTCATTTCCTGGGACCGCTCCAAGGTGAAAAAAGGACTGCGCGGAGATTTTTGAGACGAGACAATCATGACTCGTGATGACGGTTTGAGTGTGGCCCCGGCATCCTCCGTTGCGTACGAGCGCCTCCTTCAAGAGGTCACCGCGGTCGTTGACTGACAGTTCAGCAAGACGCCGCCGTGCAGAAGGATGCTAAGGACCTCTGGCCATCATCGCGCCGTGAGCAGGTCGACTGACCACGGAGCACAATGAGCTTATCGGCAGCTGAGAAAAAAAGCTCACACGCCCCAGAGAGCGATTTGTTGTCCCTCTGAATACTACAGCGAAGGGGGGCTCTAGCACTGTGGAGAAGAGATGCTCACTTTATTGTGCTGCCATCAGTCACATGGGTGTGTGTCCTTGGCTGCCTCGAAGCATCTCCACCCCCCCCTCCTCCGAGTACTCACAACAGTGGAGTGTCATCTGAGAGCCTTGCCAGCAGCCCTGTCCACACTGCAGTGGAGTGGAGTGACTGTGAAAGACTTGCGCTGCCACTCTTAATAGGGCAGGGTTAGCCATGGGATGAGCCCCGAGACACTGGTTTAATCTATTACTCCCACGCCTCCCCAGGCCGCCAGAGAGAAAACACTTCGTCGACTCCGAGCAGCGCCTCAGCCGCCTCTTTTCCCCTCTTTGTACTAATTCACTCACACACACACACATAACCAGAGACACACACGTAAAGACATGCACACACACACACACATTGCTCCCTGCTTGCTTGCTCGGTGAGGTGTTATTCATTCGTGTTTGGCACCTGGATGTCCTGTTGTTCTCAGGTATTGTTCCCTTTCTCGTCTCCTTCTTTTCGACTCCCTTTCACGCCAGGGCCTGAAATAACTCATTCCGCCTCCCACTGGAACATTCAGCGCTATAATCAATAGATTAGATTCAACCCCTGTCTGTGAGCAAGGCTCACTTGGTATCGTGCCGGCGCTGAGCTCTTAATGCTATCAGTTTTAAGCTATTATATATTGCTTTCGCCCTGTGGCAATTTAGAGATTATACAACAGACACTTTCACAAGGTAAAGGACGTTCTGTCATTATTTATTTTTTTACAATGCACGGATGTGTCCTTGCGTGAGCCGGATCACACCACAGCCCACTTGTGTTTTCTTTTTTTTGTCGCATCAAACCAGCGTTCCTCGCTGTTTTCTGGCCCTCTGTCAAGTTCGCAGTTTGTTCATTACTTTTGTCATTTTGAACATTACTGCTAGTGTCTCATCAAGACGGAAAGGCGGTTCCATTCTCTGAAATGATTTAATGTTCAAACAGCCCAGTAATGGCATTTCTGATGGAGAGAAATTAGACTGCAGTCACTGTCTGACTTTAGAGAAATTAAGTCCTTAATTGATGGCAGGAAGGATGAAAAGGGCGTCTTGCCTCGATACTGCCAATGGCTACGACTTCAGGGGAAGTCTAAGTGGTCGCCCCGGCAATCGAGGCAATTAGTGGCATTTTGTTTTGGATGCAAATGTTTATTAGTGTCGCTCGCTGTCGGTGACAAGCTCTTTTTCTTAAATGCCATGCGACGCTACTACATTAATCACCGGGATGTGCTGCAACTTTGGAAGTGGGGAAAAAGACAAAGTCTACTCATGCAAGCTGGAGGAATCATTGGCCACTGCATATTTTACTGTTAACAAACAATGAAGTGATAACTAATAGTGTGTAATAATTATTAGTAATGCTATACTTTATATTATATATTCCTTTTACCTGTTGTGCTATTTATCAGTTGCAGTTGTTGTTGTATAGATATTTGTAACACTCGGTTAATAATTGGTCATAAACATTATCTGGGTATCTCTTAGCTACAATTGCATTAACTATCAGTTTTCCATTTAACAATGGTGGTTATTATACCATGTTTGTATTGTTTTTTGGCTCTAACCTGTCTGTTACTGTCTCTGTCCATGGTGCTGAAACGTTTTAATGTAGTTTGTGGTTGAGTCAGACATCTCTCCCTTGTCTTACACACACACACATACATATATATATATATATATATATATATATATATATATATATATATATATACATATATTCTATTAGATATTTCACCCGTATATGCTAGATTAAAGCCGTGTTCGGGTTGTTTGTGCAGCCCTTTGCACTACACAAGTCACCTGCACTTCTCCACAATGTTTTTTCCTGAACCCCTCTGGCGCTCTGGGGCAGTGGATTTGGAGGCAGTGCCAGAGGTCTGCAGCAGATGCTCTTCGTTCAATGCACTGTGGTCGCTGGGGGCTTTCAGTGTGTACAGTGAGAAGATAGTCCCCCGTTTTAAAATGGATTCCCCTGAACGTGAGCCAGCAAATATTGTGCCACACATGCTGCCATTAAACAAAGCCGCTCCTCCAGGCCGAGAACGGCACATTTCAATTACATGTATCTGCCATCTCTTCTCCTCCCAGGAGGAGGTGAATAAACATGCACATGGACAAATGACATTCAATCTTACTTAAAAATTCTTTCACCAACACAACCCAAGGTTATCATTCCCACGCTGCCGACACGTGGGAGTGCTATTGCCGCCCGTGAACCGTATTGCAGTGGTCCACGTGTAGCGTGGCGCTCTGCGTGCACACATTTGTCTGCACGTTTTTCCTGGGAATTCACTGGTGGATTTACCTATTGTCTCCCATAATCCTATGTTTTGCAGATGGGATGTGCAAACCCCCTCTCCATGCCTGGGTGACTCCTTTTTTTCCTCTCCCCCTGTATCGTCAGACTGGGAAACAGATGATCATCCTTTGAACCCATTACTCAGCCTGATCCTCTTATCATAACCAACATTCCGGAGTCTCTAATTTGGGGTCTGGCAAACTGTGCTCCAGTGCACAATGTGGCTTTTCGTCTCCGTCCCGCTGTGGGTTTTATTTGATTTTTTTTTCCGACGTCAGTGCAAGAGATGGAAAGTCAAAAGAGAGACACAGAGAGAGAGAGAGAGAGAGAGAGAGAGGCAGTGAGATGGATTGTCTGCACACATTTGCACACCTGTCTCTGGGGATATTCCACCAATCTGAAATGAGACAAGTCTGTGGGTGGGTCAGTATTCTTGGAACACGGCGAACAACTCATAAAGGCTTCATCTCCGGCTCCCCACACCTTTCCACAGGCGCAGCTCATCCTTTCTCCTCTCGCTATCTCACGCCGTCCATGTCCTGTTAATATCACAATCCCACGCGCATAGAGGCACATGTTGTTTAGTAAATTACACGGCTTGGTCAGTTAAGGGGGCTCAGAGTATCCCCAATAGAAAATGCCTTTGTGCAGCAGCTTACCACTGCAGGGAATACATCATACTGCCTGCTTGCTATATGGCAGTATATCAAAGAGTGCGAGGAAAACAATGGGGGGAAAGATGCATCCTCGCCATCCATTGAGGGTATACACGATGTAAACAAATAACTGTCCTCATTAACATCATAATTGCTTCTTGTCTCATTCTGTTATGCCATTACCGTCAATGAGAAGGTCACGATACGATGATCTATAGCCGTGCTTATGAGCACATTAAGCACATACAATATATGTACGCATGCATACGTTATTTACACATGTGTTTGTACAGGAGCATCCCGAGGTGAAACACTGCTAGGGAATCAGTTGCTCACTCAGCTGCATATTTTTGGGGGATCAAAGGATCACACACCTTTGTGCGTTGGGGCATGTACTAAAAATGTACCAGTTAACAAATAGTCTGTTACATCTGACAAAACAAACAAATTCAGATTTGCACTCTCCCAAAAAGAATATTTTCAACACTTTCATCAGAAACACCCTGAAATTCACGAGAACAGATGCAATCTGCTACTTTATGACACCAAAAAAAGATGCATTACCACTCCTTAAAAGTATTTTATAGAGGTGAATGTGCATGAAAGAGAGGTACTTATGAGACTAATGAAAAACCCACTGTTTAATCTTTAAGAAGTGAATTTGAAGTTTACAAGCTACAACGTTTTGGTCAAAGTTTGAAGGACTCGATTTCTAAACAAACTCATTGTGACTTAAACTTAACCTTTTAAAATGAGCGATTGTTTTATAAAACTATAAATTGTAGCTTTTTTTATGAAAAAAAAGCCCCAAACTGCTGTATTTGGATGTATTGAACACCATAAGTAATATACAAGTGAAATATATGGTTTGGTACATGAGAAAATTAAAATGTCACAGATATGCGCAAATGCAAATTTTGGAGACCTCGCCTGAATGTTCTCTGTACTTTAAACCCTCTCTAACTTTGTTCTGCTTCACTTTATCAAAGTCAACCTTTGCAGAGAGAATGTTCACATATTGTGTTATGATTTGGGTTAGAGAATGTTCACATATTGAGCTATGATTTGGGTTAGAGAATGTTCACATATTGAGCTATGATTTGGGTTAGAGAATGTTCACATATTGAGCTATGATTTGGGTTAGAGTGCAACCTTACAGCTGCATCATTTCAAAGAAATAATCATCCTGAAAGGGATGCCCTGTCATGAAACCTTTTTTTTTGTGTAACCTTTCATTATAACCAAAATAATTAAAATAGCCCTAGTGGTTGCAGAGATACACCCTTTTTAGTTTGGGTATGCAATTTTTGAGGAAAGGGCCTAAAGATAGGTTGTTTTTTAACAATGTCTCCACTTCTAATAATAGCGGTTGCGTTAAAGCAGAATGACACTTCTGACAAGATGCCGGTATGTATGTTTTCATTGAAAGTGTTTCAGGTGCCAAAATGTACCCCAAACTTTAAAAGGCATTTTTGGGAGAAATAGAAGATAAGTCATTCAGGAAAAAGAAATCCATTTCATCCCAGGGATCCAAGCATTGCTTACAAATATCTCCACTTTCTGACATTAACATTTTTCTCCTTTCCCATATCGGAGAGACATTTTGCGACTGCTGCATTATGCAAACTCGGCACCCCCTGTTGAAGCTCAATAGCACTGACAACACATGCCATTTAAACGCGCCACAGGGGTCAACCTCATCCTGCTAAAAGGGAAACGTCAAGACGGTGCATCCAACACAAGGAACTGCGTACATGTGCACCTGTGTAGTCTGCTGCGTGTGGGGGCGAGACCTCCTAACTCCAACACATTCACATGCGTATGCTTCTTAACTGTTGCGCGGGCGCGTTCGGAGACACCGAGCCAACATGGTGCCAGCTGTTCTGGAGACGGCGACTCGATGTAATTTAGTAGCACGCTGGTGGAAGCGTGAGCTATTCAGTATAGCGGCTCCGAAACGGCAGAGAATGACACCGTTTGAAGACATGCGCGCTCTCTTTCACCAGCCTGGCTTGCAGCCGGCGACGCTGTGAAAGCCAGACGGATTCAAGAGGCAAACAAACACACATGGGCGAGCCGGGGCTCCTCTGTACAGAGCACTTAGAGAAGCATCTAATGATGATTTCATTAATGCAACTGATCTAATTCGGGTCCTCCGTGTCGCATTGACGCACATCACAATCTTAAAAGTAGGTGTAGCGTCTAAAAGTAGTCTCCTGGAACCGTAATGAGAAACTACTGCGACTCTCTCTCTCATGAATGCATATTATCGCCCACCGTCCGCCAGCCGAATGTATTCGATGTCCAAAGAGAAATAAAGCTCTGGCTCTCTACAGCCAAGCCTGTGGGTATAGAAATAATAATATTTCTATGTAGTGTGCTTGGATATTATGGATCCTGGCATCTTTAACCAGCCATACCCCCGAGGAGAGCTCAGAATAAACACAAATGAAGGGGGAGGCGGTCGGGAGATGGGGGAGATTTTCACTTCATACACAGAAACATGAATGCATTTTTTTGAAAGCTGGCTTTTTCCGAGGAGCCGTAGTGACGCTCTCGCCGTATTACTATGAGTTTAAAATTAGTATTAGTATAGTTATTAATGGAATTGTTTGGCGAAAACTCCACAGTGAAATATCCACGCATGGTTAAATCACTCCTAAGGGCTGAAGGACATAATAAGGTCATGGAATTATTCAAATTTTCTGATGTTAATTAATCGATTGCATAATAAGTCTTATTATAGCCTCGCTATTTAGTGGATGAGCCCTCACGGCCCTGGCTGCAGCGCTCCATCTCTCCCTCTCCTTTCAGTAGGCGGCCGTAATGTCCCTCTCACCTCTGGCTATCGCCGGTCCTCCTTGGAAATGAGACGGTGTCTCTCGTCGTATTTCTGCTCGGAATAATACGCGTCTCTAATATCGCTGGTGCCGGTGCGCCACCACCATTGTGCGAGTCGATAGCACGGCCTCTGCAAGAGGCTGCGCGTGGTATAAGTCGGGATATCAAATGAGACGCCGAGGCCGTGAGGTTCAGCGAGAGTGCAAAAACCAAAAGGCCGGGACCTCCTGCTGTGGGTCAGCATGCACTTGATGCATTAATCCATTTAGCGGGGAGAGAGAAAGAGCATATGGCATAGTAAATGGGCCCTGACGTGCTGAGTGAATGCTTTATATTGCCCAGGAACTCGCAGAGAGCTCGCGCCGCCGCTCTCTCTGAGCTGCGCTTTAAGGCTCGGACTGCAAGGACACGAGCGAAAGATCACAGGTTCAAGTCCGGCATCTGCAGAGTGTCCTGCTGGGGCGGCGGCGACCCGTTGAAGTGCTACCTGCACACTCGTTAGGATGCATTCCAGCATATAGGCCATCTAGCTGTGTTTATTATACAATATCTATTTTCAAGAGCTACTTCCTGCGTTGGTTTGTCCTATGATGTTGATGTTGATGCCTCTGCCGCTGACATCATGCGGCACGCTGCTGTCGAGATGTGATGTGATTTATTGATGTTTCGCGGAGCACTGTTTTGCATTTATATTTTTGCGGTAAGCTTGAATATAAAAACTGACATGTGTTTTATGTTAAAGCCACTCAATCATCCGCAGATATGTGCAGTGACACCGGCAAACATACTACTTCCTGAAAAAAAAGCGTCTTTCAATGACTCCCACGTCATAATAATGCAATATAGACATACTGCTTATGATATTATATAGCTACAAGCCCTTATAGATATCCATAATGCTTTGTAACAATAACCAATACATGTACTAAAGCATTTTGTAATGACTTATAAGGTCAAGTATCATAACATTGACATAAGTGTATTACAGGTCCTATTGTTGTAATACATCGTAATCCTTTTATCTCATGATCTTGGGTGATCTTTTGTTTAGTTTCCTGTTTTATTTTGAAAATTACTCTCATTCATTTCCTGCCTTAGTCGTTTTCCCGCCTGTTTCCGCCCCCACTTGTGTTTCATTAGTTGCCTCCTGAGTACTCAGTGCTTCTGTTTCCCGGTTTCAGCGTCAGGTTGTCTGCATTAGTTGCTGATGTCAGCGTTCCTGCCGTGTACTTTGTGTTTAGTTCATATAATAATATTATATCCTATTACCTGCTTTTTACTTTTCCCATTAAATCATTGTATCTACCTGCCGACTCCAACTGATTCCAGTCCCGTCACTTTGTAAGTTTCAATGATTTGTGGCGTTAGAATGACACTCAACAGGTTTTTGACTTATTATTATATTGGTGGGCTTTTATTGTGAAAAGGTGGAAACAAGTGGCATTAAAGGATGGATGAAACAGGTATTCATGCTACAGCAAAAACCCAGAGCAGCAAAGTGGTGAGTGCTGAATACAGGTTGTTATTAATAAATCTTAGTCTCTGAGACTCCGTACCCTTTTGAGGATGATGATCCCCTCCTGGTTGTGTTCGTTGGTGGTGATGTCAAACATGGCGCCTCCGTCTCCGGGCACAATGGTGTACTCCACTTCGGCATTTCTCCCGACGTCCAGGTCGTGGGCTTTGATCCTGCCGACGGCGGAGCCCACTGAGGACGACTCGGGGACCCGTAGGTGGAAGAAACCTGCCGGCAAACAAACAAACAAACAAATCTGACTTTATTTATTCATTTATTATCATCACTGGAACACCGGATGGAGCGCTGAGCTCCTCACACCCCCGTGTCTTAATCGGCCACAGGCAGAGCAGCTGATATGCTCTGCCTGAAGCCGGCCCTGTGGCTACACGGGCGTGACATTATTCAAAGCCGACGTGCTCGGACATCAAGGCTGCTCGGCTCCTTGTAATTGGCGAGCTCAACCTGTGCGAGAAACACACGAGCCCCGAGGCTCTGGAAGCGCCGCCGAGGAGGAAACCTACAAGCAAACAAACTGTGAGCATTGATTGATTATCACTCACTCCAGACAATGGGTGTGGATTCGTCTTCTTCTTCTCTTCTTTTTTTTTTATCCTGCGCCTTCCCTCTCTGAGGCGGCTAGCCGTTTGAACAATAGCATCTGCTCGTGAAAAACGTTTGCGCTACAAATCCGGAGAGAACACCTGGTCGGCACCGCGACGAGACGCCGCCGGCAATTCAGTGACAAAAAAACCCGTGAAGATGGCGTGGAAATTATTCTGAGGAGTTGGAATGTCTCACATCCGTCATTATATCACGCCATCCTGTCACTTCAGGAAATGTTACGGACTCCAGTGTGCCGTTCAGGTGGAGCATTTATTCCAAAGAGTTATGTATCAAAAGGTTACAAACATCTATTTGGTCATATTTGTTGTATTCCTCGTACTCAGGACCGGCGTCCCCGTATTGTTAACAATAATTGAACGCATTCCTTCCATTTGATGAAACTTGACACCTTCCTCTGCTGCAGCAACAAAGAAACAGCCAAGAGCAAATATGAGTTGCTTCTTGGAATTTGATTTATTTGGCCCTCGTATGACAAACAAACCTTAAGATTGAGGAAGGCTGTGTGCGGGAGAGGAAGACAAGTGTGTAGGAGTTTCTCTCCTTCTGAGGATAGTGCCGCTTGACATGAAATGGCTTCAAACTTGGAGATGGATGAACTTGAACACAAGCGTCTACAACGAGTGTCGAGGCACTCGCGGTGTGACAGGAGAAGCCGCTTGGCAGAGACGCTTCTTATTTTTGGGGGAGGACCAAAATAATAAGGTACCGAGTCAAAACCAAAAATTCCAGCATTTGCTTCGGTGATTTGGAAAATATTGCATTAAATGTTGACTCTAATGAGTCCTGTGCTTGAGGTTGCGCAACACCATGCTACACCTCTGTGTACATACAGGGTTCTTACAGTCATGGAAAAGTCATGGAGTTTTAAAATGGTTATTTCCAGGCCTGGAAAAGTCCTTGAAAAAAATAAAATCCCAAAGGTTTTGGAAAAGTCATGGAGATGTGTTATATTCATGTGTTCTTAACGTTAAAAGAAAGACGCTCAAAATATAAGCAGGCATCCATACAGGCATCTATATACATGTTTATTCTTTTAATCAAACTATTGTCTCTCATTCATTTGTGTCATTTAAGGTTTACTGTATGCTTTGTGTTCTCATTGTTAGTTTAAATACTACATTTACTCACTTTTTACTGTTTACACCCAGATTTCACTAAATGTTTGTAATGGAAATTTGATTTAAAGTCATGAAAAAGTCATGAAACCCATTGGTCAGAATGTGTCTGAACCCTGTGTGTACATATTCCAGCGCTCCCTCTCATTTGTTATTCCTCAATTTGTTACTTCAATTTCTACCTTGGATCTGGGCTTTTTTCCCTCAGTGTTGATCCTCAGGATTTTGGAGAGGCGAGCTGAGGCGCGGGTGAATTTGGCTGCCCGTGATTTCAATAAATAATCAAGTGCTTTCAAGGACGTGCATTAATTTCAAAAGTCTTTTCAGGTTCATGTCCTTTGAAAGACAGGACATAGCGCCGGTGCCAAAACGGGGAGCTGCTGTTGAAGAGAAATTAGCAAACAGCTGTTGAGGGCAGACACCCCAGATGAATAGGGTAAAATATATAAATATATATACACCTCTATGAAAAATCCCCGGTTTATTACTTGCATTAAGGCACTTATTATTTGAGTTTTCTCAAAAGTGTATGTTTAAATATGCAAATGAAGCATTGTCTTATTATCCATGTGCTAATATGCATTCATTAAAAAAAAATCAGAAATCTGCTCATTGTTGCTGTTACATATTTCACATATTGTCTCTCTCCATAAATCAGAAAATACACCCAACAGCCATAAAAAAAAGGAAGAATCGGGAATCACATGTGTGAATCAGGCTATGAATGATATATGAACAAACCCCTCAGCATACAGATGGGAATGAAACTGGAAGGTTTGCTGGATGCGACTGAAGTGGAGATTTATGGCAGAGAACAAAAAACTCATTTTGTCTCACCACTGAAGGTGAACAGGGTAAATATTCTAATAGATGTTGTCTTGACCCTTCACCAGTTGACTACTTACATTATGAAGACAAATACATGTGTATTACAACACTGCTAGTGAATTGAGGAGAAAACTACAGACATAAATATACAAAGTAGTTGCAGTTTTCTCTGACAGAAGACTTGTTATTGCAGCAAAATAGTCAAAAATCTCAAAATTGATCAGTGCATGAAAAACCGCCTCCCCTTAAACGCCGCTGTCAGCGGGTTCACGATCTCCTGTGATGATAATCCAACAAAGTCACATGCAGAGAGACGTACACACACCACTATCAGTCATTACCATTACATGTTCACACATCTGGTGCCATCAGAGGAATGACGGTTTACAAATACTTAATCTATAAGGGGGGATTTATGGAAAAAACAGATGTGGGATGGATCCATGCAGCAATAATATAAGTAAACCACACATTCATGTTTTTGTTATTGGTCTGACCCGTAAGCCCTCCACTGATAGAAGGGAGAAGGCAACAAAGAAAGGGATTTGGGACAGGGGGCAGAAGAGCCGCCGGACTTGGCCCGCACCTCTGTGCTGTGACAGCATTATGGAAATATCATCTTTTCCCCGCAGCCAGAGGAGCTTGACCGTCAGACTGCCCGTATTTAAATTCGGAGGAGACCTCACGATGCCTGAAGAGACTGCATCCTGTATTTCTGCTTGTACACGTGCTGATTCTGTAATAGAATACATTTTTCTTTGCATACAAATGATATAGTGATGCTTCGTATAAGCAGAGGAGGTTTTACAGATCAACATATTTACAGTATTTGTACTTTTATTTTTTCTCCCCCCCCCCGCCCAGCTTGGCGTTTCACGGTACAATCGAATAAATCTGGTTTAGCGGCTTAATTCCAAATACCGGATGAGATACAGTGTTTAAATACACCGACTCAATCCCCGGTCAGGGCCCGATCTACATATAGCCGGCTGCCCCCCTGAGGCGAAATAACACCAATCCTGGTTTATTTGCCGGCGGTACGTCGACGCAATCATGCTAAATAAACAGCGTTTGCTTACGATGGCACATAATGACAAGTAATGAAAAGCAATTACAGCGAGTAGACATGATGAATCCCCCCCCCCCCCCCCCCCCTCTCCTCTGCCTCGTTGTAATTGCACAGTGTTTATTTCCCCGATCATAAAATGTGTGAACACGCGTCAGGTCACCTGCATTATTCTGGTTTTGCGAAAACTAAAGTCGCTGTTGCTAAACGACACTCACTTTTGGAGAACCTGGGTGGGTTGTCGTTGACGTCGCTGAGGGTGATGTTGATGGTGGTGGTCCCGGCCAGCCCCCCCAGCTGGCCCCCCATGTCCTTGGCCTGGATTAACACCTGGTACTGTTCCTTCACCTCCCGGTCCATATTGGGCAAGGCGGTCTTTATAATACCTGGCGAGAGCAACGGGACATACAGACAAAAGAAGACGTGGTAAACGTGAGATCCTTTGAAACATGTCGGATGCCAACTCCATGAGCTCGCTCCCCAGGAAGAAGCTGCTTGTGCGGCTCTCTCCAAGGCTAAAATAGAGGTCGTTTCACAAACTGGAGACACTTGACATTCAATAGGGAACTCTGGAGAAGCCATATAATGATTCACTTGAGGATCAGAGACCCTGAGATCAGAGAGCGTTTGTACTGCAGATTAATAGCTAGGTCAGTGGGAGGTTGGCAGGCTAAAAGGAAGCGGGCAGCTAGGTGGGTCTGCACTTTTTCCCTCCACTTTTTTCTCCATTTAATACAGTGAGGGTGTGAGGATGTACCATTTGATCCGCAGACCCCCAACACGTGTGTACACAAAATCAAAGACTGCTATTATTTCTTATCAATTCATCTTTTTTTCGGAGACGGGTGACGGATCCTTCTGTGAGATTTAAGCATGTTATCCTTGTTCACCCTTTCCTCGCAGTGTTTATTTGGTGCGTGTTATGTGTTGTTGATGTGCGTTTTGAAGATATATGCAGGCCCAGCAGAGCAAACATTGACTTTTAACGCTTTGATATTTTTTCGTTTATTTTTTTACTTCTCCCAGCATCAGTTTTGAAATGCAGTCACAGTGTGTGCTCTGTGGAAGCTGAGGGATGAGGCGGCGTAAACCGGCAAACAGATTCCACCGTATCGGCCAGTTGTGAACCTATTTCCGTCCGCTTTGAACTGCTGCAGATGGGAAGCCGACGGCAGCAGCCGTTGTAAATAATGTGTCACTGACTAAATAATGTGTCACTGACTAAATAATGTGTAACTGACTAAATAATGTGTAACTGACTAAATAATGTGTCACTGACTAAATAATGTGTCACTGACTAAATAATGTGTAACTGACTAAATAATGTGTAACTGACTAAATAATGTGTCACTGACTAAATAATGTGTCACTGACTAAATAATGTGTAACTGACTAAATAATGTGTAACTGACTAAATAATGTGTCACTGACTAAATAATGTGTCACTGACTAAATAATGTGTAACTGACTAAATAATGTGTGACTAAATAATGCGTATTTGACTAAATAATGCGTAACTGACTAAATAATGTGTAACTGACTAAATAATGTGTGACTAAATAATGCGTATTTGACTAAATAATGCGTATTTGACTAAATAATGTGTAACTGACTAAATAATGTGTAACTGACTAAATAATGTGTCACTGACTAAACAATGCGTAACTGACTAAATAATGTGTAACTGACTAAATAATGTGTGACTAAATAATGCGTATTTGACTAAATAATGTGTCACTGACTAAATAATGTGTCACTGACTAAATAATGTGTCACTGACTAAATAATGTGTAACTGACTAAATAATATGTAACTGACTAAATAATGTGTCACTGACTAAATAATGTGTCACTGACTAAATAATGTGTAACTGACTAAATAATGTGTAACTGACTAAATAATGTGTCACTGACTAAATAATGTGTGACTAAATAATGCGTATTTGACTAAATAATGTGTAACTGACTAAATAATGTGTCACTGACTAAACAATGCGTAACTGACTAAATAATGTGTAACTGACTAAATAATGTGTGACTAAATAATGCGTATTTGACTAAATAATGTGTCACTGACTAAATAATGTGTCACTGACTAAATAATGTGTAACTGACTAAATAATGTGTGACTAAATAATGCGTATTTGACTAAATAATGTGTAACTGACTAAATAATGTGTCACTGACTAAACAATGCGTAACTGACTAAATAATGTGTAACTGACTAAATAATGTGTAACTGACTAAATAATGTGTCACTGACTAAATAATGTGTAACTGACTAAATAATGCGTAACTGACTAAATAATGTGTAACTGACTAAATAATATGTAACTGACTAAATAATATGTAACTGACTAAATAATGTGTAACTGACTAAATAATGTGTGACTAAATAATGCGTATTTGACTAAATAATGTGTAACTGACTAAATAATGTGTAACTGACTAAATAATATGTAACTGACTAAATAATGTGTAACTGACTAAATAATGTGTGACTAAATAATGCGTATTTGACTAAATAATGCGTAACTGACTAAATAATGTGTAACTGACTAAATAATGTGTGACTAAATAATGCGTAACTGACTAAATAATGTGTAACTGACTAAATAATGTGTAACTGACTAAATAATGTGTATTTGACTAAATAATGTGTAACTGACTAAATAATATGTAACTGACTAAATAATGCGTATTTGACTAAATAATGTGTAACTGACTAAATAATATGTAACTGACTAAATAATGTGTGACTAAATAATGCGTAACTGACTAAATAATGTGTAACTGACTAAATAATATGTAACTGACTAAATAATGTGTGACTAAATAATGCGTAACTGACTAAATAATGTGTAACTGACTAAATAATATGTAACTGACTAAATAATGCGTATTTGACTAAATAATGCGTAACTGACTAAATAATGTGTAACTGACTAAATAATGTGTGACTAAATAATGCGTAACTGACTAAATAATGTGTAACTGACTAAATAATGTGTAACTGACTAAATAATGTGTCACTGACTAAATAATGTGTAACTGACTAAATAATATGTAACTGACTAAATAATGCGTATTTGACTAAATAATGCGTAACTGACTAAATAATGTGTAACTGACTAAATAATGTGTAACTGACTAAATAATGCGTAACTGACTAAATAATGTGTAACTGACTAAATAATGTGTAACTGACTAAATAATGTGTGACTAAATAATACGTAACTGACTAAATAATGTGTCACTGACTAAATAATGTGTAACTGACTAAATAATGTGTGACTAAATAATACGTAACTGACTAAATAATGTGTAACTGACTAAATAATGTGTAACTGACTAAATAATGTGTAACTGACTAAATAATATGTAACTGACTAAATAATGCGTATTTGACTAAATAATGCGTAACTGACTAAATAATGTGTAACTGACTAAATAATGTGTGACTAAATAATGCGTAACTGACTAAATAATGTGTAACTGACTAAATAATGTGTAACTGACTAAATAATGTGTATTTGACTAAATAATGTGTAACTGACTAAATAATATGTAACTGACTAAATAATGCGTATTTGACTAAATAATGCGTAACTGACTAAATAATGCGTAACTGACTAAATAATGTGTAACTGACTAAATAATGTGTGACTAAATAATACGTAACTGACTAAATAATGTGTCACTGACTAAATAATGTGTAACTGACTAAATAATGTGTGACTAAATAATACGTAACTGACTAAATAATGTGTCACTGACTAAATAATGTGTAACTGACTAAATAATGTGTGACTAAATAATACGTAACTGACTAAATAATGTGTCACTGACTAAATAATGTGTAACTGACTAAATAATGTGTAACTGACTATAATAATGTGTAACTGACTAAATAATGTGTAACTGACTAAATAATACGTAACTGACTAAATAATGTGTCACTGACTAAATAATGTGTAACTGACTAAATAATGTGTGACTAAATAATACGTAACTGACTAAATAATGTGTCACTGACTAAATAATGTGTAACTGACTAAATAATGTGTAACTGACTATAATAATGTGTAACTGACTAAATAATGCGTATTTGACTAAATAATGTGTAACTGACTAAATAATATGTAACTGACTAAATAATGCGTATTTGACTAAATAATGTGTAACTGACTAAATAATGTGTAACTGACTAAATAATGCGTATTTGACTAAATAATGTGTAACTGACTAAATAATGTGCAACTGACTAAATAATGTGTAACTGACTATAATAATGCGTAACTGACTAAATAATGTGTAACTGACTAAATAATGTGTAACTGACTATAATAATGCGTAACTGACTAAATAATGTGTAACTGACTAAATAATGTGTAACTGACTATAATAATGCGTAACTGACTAAATAATGCGTAACTGACTAAATAATGCGTATTTGACTAAATAATGTGTAACTGACTAAATAATATGTAACTGACTAAATAATGTGTAACTGACTAAATAATGTGTAACTGACTATAATAATGCGTAACTGACTAAATAATGCGTATTTGACTAAATAATGTGTAACTGACTAAATAATATGTAACTGACTAAATAATGTGTAACTGACTATAATAATGCGTAACTGACTAAATAATGCATTATTTTGTCGTTTCCATTCAAGCTAACAAGCCGTTTTTACTCATTGGTGCTTCTCTGCGGTCACTTTGTGGCTTCACGCGACATTTTGATGTGTTTCCAAAAGCGATAGCATTCCTTCACCACAGCAAGCTAGCAAGCTAGCAACTAGAGCTACGACACTCTACTTAAAATAAAGTGTAGCATCTGACGATATTTGATGTACCTCTCTCTGAAGCGAATATCTGTTTTGCTTTTTGATTATAGGAAATGCTAGATGTTAATGTCGATTGATTTAAATTCAGTGCTTGAATACGATGGGTCCTGTATTTTGTATCTGTATAATTCAATTATTTATTTATTGAAGTCTTTTCGTTCTTGTAGATATCGAGAACAATGGCTCCCAAAACGTTTTTACCTCCCCACTTTTTTTAAATGACAAGCATATATCTATAAATCAATCTATAAAGAGCCAATTTGTGCGTAACATCTCTGAGCATTATTACTATTGTTTCCGCATCACCTCAAATTATCGTTAATAGATAAACAAGCCATTCTGAAGAGTTTATAAATCGCAACTTTGTTTCATTTGAAATACTTTACAAATAAGCAAATAAATGCATCTCATTCTGTTTTCGGCCATTTTAATATCAACGTTATAAGTAGGCCATGTACTTAACAGAACAATACACACATTCAGGCTCCCTCTTATGGCTCAAATGTGTACTGCAGATATCAATAATAAATTAAAAACCATGGAAGAAATCTTGTGAATTTATTTGGCGTACCACCACCACTGGGTCCCGACCTAGCCTTTTGGGAATGACCGGTGTAGAAGCCACTCAATCAGACATACACTTCACAACTAATGGCCTAAATAACTGTTTTCATGTCGCTGCATTTGCCTCGTGCACAAAAAACAGAGGTAGCCATTGTTGGAGGCGATCGTGTGGATGCTTGTGAGCGTTACACTGACGGATTCACTAGATTGTATCACACGAGCCTGCAAAGAAAAAGGTAGCGTACCTGTTTTGGGATCCACAGAGAAGTACGGCTGGCCGTGGAGGATGCTGTACACCACTCTGGCACTGTTTCCGTACGTGGGATCGTCTGCATCTGTGGCTGTCACCTGCGTCACATACGTCCCTGGAGGGGCGAGAGGAGTGGAAAGACATATTGACTTGGACTTAATTTGTTTCCTCACGAGACCGCGATCCAAACTCTTTGAAGTTCATCGGTTTACCGAAACGATCCCACCCCGACACTAATGAATGATGAATCGCAGCCGAGAGAGCGGCGGCTGATAGTGAACGGTCAAAGTCGCTGATGGGGTGTAATGAGGAGGAGGAGGAGGAGGAGGAGGAGGAGGAGGAAGAGGAGGGCCGTGTCGAGATGCCGTTCGATTACCCCGCTGTATGTGTTGCGTTGCACATTTGCAGCATTTCTAAGTGGGCATTATTTAAAAACAAATAAAGTAAGGGTGAAAAAAAAGGAAAAGAGGCTCTTGTGCGACTATTCATTAAACAATGCTACCATTAAGAAAACAAAAGGGCCATGGCAAGAATAGCATTAGGGTGGCGGCGTTCCAAACTGCCAGGGTAAGAGGACAGAATAATTACTTGTTGGAGGTTTTGGCTCATCCTCATTAACTGGCTGGCATCGAACGCGCTCCTTATTTACCGCGTATTTAAATTCAGCAGGCTCAGTCCAGAGCTTCCAGTTTAAGGAGAGGGGTAACCAAAATAGATAAATAAAGAATGCTGCGTCAGCCGGACTACTGTATGACTCCACGAGCCTGGTGGGTTTTTTTTTTAGAAAGACTAGTTGCAGAGAAGTTTGACTTCACAGGCCGAGCGCTCAGTGAATCAATCACAAACATGAGGTGTAAAAAAAAAATGTTTTAGACTGCAGGTTTTTAAAAAAGCACGTTGGTGAACAGGTGACACTGGAAGGAGGATATTTACACGGTCAATCTGAATTCTGGGGAGCTGCTGGCGTCCGTAGAGAACTTGCTGTGCATTAAATGAGCTTTGCAGTCGCAGCAGACGCTAACAATGGCATTAAAACATTAGGTGAGGGAGATTAGCGTCTCAATCCGTCCGAACAAAACCCCACATGCCTGATTAGACATGCCAGGGAGGAAGGACTGCATCTCACACACACACACACACACACACACACCAGATGAGATAAAACGTAGACATGTGTTTCAATCCACAGACCCGCGAGCTCAGATGCGGGGAAAAAAGTTTAAAAGCCTTTGAGCTTCGCAGACGAAGCCGAGAGCTCCTTCGCCGCATCAGTGAGACAATAAACACGGAGATTAGATTCCATTCACGCAATTGTGGAAATTCAAAGGTGTGTGAGTGAGAGCCAGGCGGAGGAAATGGCTCGAAAAGGTCATTGTTGATAAAAAAAAACACAGGAGGGGAATACAGAGTTCAGCTAAAATATGGATTATCTATCTGACTTAATTAAAAATGGTTTAAATCACAATATTCAACAAACCACCGGGATGTAAAAAGGTAAAGCAATTAACTTGGAACAGTGCACGGCGCATACAGATGCTTTGTTTTCACAAAGAGAGCCGATGTTGGGAGGACTACTGGACTTCTGTGGGGTCACGTGCACAGATCTGATATTGAGTATTTGGAAATGTTTGAAATAAACTAATTACTCACTGAGATACCTTTTCTGTCGCTTTCTTAGTGATTCATGGGTAAACTAATTGCATGCGACTCCAAGGGATTATGAGTGATTGATTTCATAATACCTGTCCATATAGTCTCCATTACCAACCATTATTGTGCATATTTATATTCAGCATCTCTCCCTTTTTAGTTTTTGCTTCTCTCTGCTAACATAAGAAGAAGAAGAAAAAAAACATCTATTCTAGCCAAAGACATTAAGAAGGATGTAGCGGTCAATGAACCCATTGATCACACAGGTCTCGCTGCTATTAATATTGATAAGGACTTTAGTTTTTTGTTAATATTACATCCCACATAAAGTGTGTGAGGGCGGCTAGTTCAGACTCTCAGTTGTATCATCAGATGGTATATTTCTGATAGTGGTGTCACTATGCATAATTTGGCGAAGCTTATCATTCCTACCTGTGATATTTATGGCTTCAACTGTAATGAGTGAGAAAACACAAGTTATTTTTAAACCTACAGTCTCGAGTCTACAGGCAATGTGTTTGCAGTTAGACTGATATTGATTGATATTGTTGCCAATATCTGGCTCACATTTATGCTCCATGAAGTCCAACGTCGCATACGATGCACGACATGCATCTAATGAAAGATGCGTTCCTGTTGTATCATGGGAAATGTGGCATCCAGAGTTGTGGAGGCATGATGCAAAACAGAGTGCAGAAAATGATGAAAGTGGTGTGGAGATTATCTTGCTGAACAAAAGGTGTAAGTATCGTGAATTTGGGTTTGCCACAGAGCTTATTTTCTGCAATAATCCAAAATCCAATGAAAAAATCCCATTGGCTTTATGTCGAGGGAACCAGTTACGAAGCTCACTTCCACTATACTGGGATTAAAAGTTCATCGCCTCTGCTACCATTCTTTTTGAACTACAAGTTCAACAACTAAATTAATCTGACATACTTAATCAGTAGATGTAAAGTTAATGGCATGTATCTTCATTCATGCAAAGAAAGCATGAACAAGATGTTTTAAAATGACTTTTGCAGACTGTCCATCATCAAATAAGATAATTAGACATTAGAAAATATTGAAATGTGATAGCAACATTCATGCTATTTTCTAAATGAAAGATAATTACTTTCTATTAAATAAAAAGGTAATGTTTCTTTTGTTAACCTCTCATCAGTAAAACAAACAGATCATCCGCCAGCCTTTCATGTCAGATTCAATGTTATAGTCTACAAGGATCAGATAAATAGAAATGTCCAGGCTTTGTTTTGTAGCTGTAAGATGTCCTAGAGATAGAAATGTCAGATAAAAGACTAGAAAAAGAAAACCCAGTTTTTAGGAATGACTGGTCTACTTGATTCATTCTGCGGGTGTTTTCTTTTGCAGCTAATCTCTGGACTCTGCGTTAATGGTCACACCAGATGTCCATCCATCCGTTCATCCATTATCTGTAACCACTTCTCCTATTCAGGGTCGCGGGAGGGAGGCTGGATCCGATCCCAGCTGGAATACCGAAGGGCGAAGGCAGGTTCACCCTGGACGGGTTCCCAGACTCATCACAGTGTTGACACAAGGAGACATCAATTAACCTAACCTGCATGTCTTTGGACTGAGGGAGCAAGCCGGAGAACTCGGAGAGAAGGACGCGCAAACTTCACATGGAAGGTCGAAACCCCAGCGCTAACCGCTATACCCCGGTTGCCGCCCCACGAGATGTGTTTGTGATCAACGTTGCAGCTGCTCTGATTCTAAAGTAAACTGTTGCGCAGCATGTGAGTGTTTACTCGCTTGTTTTTCCTTCTTCTTTTCATGCATGCTCTAGAGACTGAGATTTTTAGAGTTTTGAGGTGCTTCAGCGACATTTAGATCAAGAGGAACCATCCTCGCGGCGAATTACGTTGATCTGTTCTCCCTTTAGGGGGAACGTCTGAAGACAAAGCTGAGAAAGATACTCAGGGCACACCGAGAATAACTAACTGTGAAGTGTCGAAATCTGGGGAGGGGGAGCAGCTTTGCACCTCTGGTTGTTCCTGTGATGCTCCTGAAACTTTCTTATTCTGTAGTTCAGTGGTTCTCAAACTGTGGGGCGCGCCCCTCTAGTGGGGCACGGAGTTATTGCAGGTGGGACGTGGGGGAGGACACTTGGACATGAAAACTATGGGGACAACAAGGATCTTGTAGTTTCAGGACGTCCACTCTCCCCATGAGCTACACGAGAACTTCACATAGTACAAAAGTACAAAGTACACGGACATAAACTTTCATTAATAAATACATTAAGCGAAATGCCTGTACTTTTGGTGCGTGAGATCGGCTGTTGCGCCTCTCAAAACAGAAAACAGATCTCAGCTCAACATTGAGCATTAATTGAGAGTGGGCGAATTAAATTTAGCATGGACCATTTTCTTCCAATTTCGTTTGGGCACGAACATTTTTCTTCCTCCAAAGTGGGGCGTGACAACAAAAGTTTGAGAACCATTGTTGTAGTTCTAGACGGGGGGAAACAAAGTGCAAAGGATTCTTATTAATTAAGTAAAGTACAAGTTCTTCTGTCTTTCGTGGGCGGAACAAAGGATCACTGACCTACTGGGGACATCTCGGGGACGGTGGCCGTGTACGGTCCCTCCAGGAACTTAGGCTCATTGTCGTTGATGTCTTGAACCTTGATGACAAACTCTGACTCGGGTTCGAGGGGCCTGTTGGTGTCGATGTCCACAGCCTGGGCGCGTAGGGTGTAGTAAGGCTTCTCCTCTCTGTCGAGACTCCGTAAGGCGTGGATGTCCCCAGTTGTTTGGTCAATTGTGAAAATGGAGCCGGCCCCGTCTCCCGAGAGAGTGTACTTCACGGCACTTTCCCCCCCATCGAGGTCAGTGTGCAGCTGCAAGACAAAAAGGGAGGAAAAAAAAAAGACAGGTTGAGTGCAAACATTGGCACAGATAATGATTCATTGAAAGCGCCGGGGAAGAGCCGTCAAAGAACACTATTTCACGGGAGACAGTCAAGGAAACTGGCTGCGCATCAAAGAGCAAATTCATGTCTCTGCAAAGATCTGCAAAACACTAAGTCATGAGGAAAAAATAAAATGATCGTACTTTCAGAAACGTTTCACAGATTAATGAGGCTAAATCTCTCATAAATAATTGATCCTTCTCTGTGCAATTACGCTGCAGAGATAACTCTTCAGCATCACAGACCCATTGCTATTCACCGAGGACTCCAGAATATTTCGTGAGACGGGGCTTTTTCCTCAAAGCGGCATAGATCGGGCCGTGAAAAACAAGAGGTAAATACTCAAGTGAGAACAATTTCTAAAGCCGGCGCCTGACAGCGGAGGTCTGTGACCAGATGACTCTCGGCACAGTTGCCAAATCTCACTCCTGCAGCCAGAGAACATCTTTGTTAATATAGATCCGGGGCCACGGCAGCTCTCTTTGTACAAGACAAACACACTCTGGGCCGGTGGCAAAAAGCCTATTGACATAGTTATGTTTGCCTCTCCCGGGGAGATCAGTCATACAATTCAAAACCTTTTAAATATTTAAGAGCTCTAATGCAACGTGATCATCGCCGTACACAGATAAGGATATGTTGCCTTCTCATCCAATTGGATGGAGTTTCCACCTCCACCCTTCAGCAGCGGTATTATTCCTTGAGACAGGTACAGCTATTTTAAGCGCTGAAGCAAGGGCACACAGCCAGCCAGTACCTGCTGATTCCAGGTGACATGGTTTCATTTCTTATTTTAAACACCAGGATACCTCTCATTCAACACTTTAGGATTGACTTATTATTTCTTCAAATGTACAAATAGTTTTCGGTTTGCTTTTGGATGTTTTCCGCAAACTCATTTGATTGAATATTGGGAATGTTAGTGTGCCCGTAACCGGAATAACTGTTTCTTTCCCGTTATTGCGTTTTTATTTAATTAGCCTTGGAAATACATCCATATTGGGCCATGTACTGATATGATTCACAATTCATGCTCAATGGCATGCTGGTGAGATATTCCCTCCCATCTCTCCGACCACATTTCACCTCTCCTTATCTAAATGTTTTAGTTGCATGTCATGCCATTGCCGTGAGCTTTCGCTAACCTCAGCCGCAGTGCAGCTTCCGCACACTAGCTAATGACTGAGTGAGTCCTCACACTGACACTGTCTTGTTTTTGCAGTTATTCAGTCTCTTTCTTTCCACCCCACAGGTAATTAAGCCATCATTTGCACATGGCCAATTATCCAGTGAATCTCTGCGATAATTGTAGCGATGGAGAGGAGAGGATATTTGCAATGCAGCTCTATAAATTCTCTGTAGGGTTTACTACTGAAAACAAACCCGAGACACGAGCACAAACACACACGGGGAAGAAGTTGGTGACTCGGTGCAAATTGCCCAGTTCACACAAGAATAGCACGGCGTTATGATGTTCTCACCCACGGTGCATTATTCATCAGTATTCAAATGTACGAGAACTATTTCTAGTCCATGACCCTTGTTGCATTACAACTAGGTCCCAGTGCATTTTAAGCAATGAGCACAACATCTGAAATGTAGATTATTAGTATTGTCTAATGTAACTGCTCCTCTGTAAAAAAAACTATATATAGATTGCACACTTAAATCACTATTTATCCATACTCATCAAATTGTCATGATACATTTGGGGAAGATTAATTAGGCTATATGCAAGATAAAATATACTACTCCTACTGTAGCCTATTTATCATTTTTAAAGTATTTAATTCTGGGCACTAAAGCTGAGGGTTACCATAATTATTAGCATTAGTGTCATACCCACGTTTAATGTGACGCTTCACTTCAACACGTGATTGACAACTTGCAAATTGTAGCAGCTTAATGGTAAACATCCCCATCTACGGCACACTGATTGATATGTATGAAGGGAAATTAGTGCCGAATTAACCCACAGGCCAGTTGTGTTATTATGCAAACCAGCCAACACTTTGAGCCCTCGCTACGAGGAGACAAAACGGGGTTCAAACTAACACTGCGACACGTTAAACTAACACTGGGACACGCTCAAACAAACACTAGAACAAAACACCTGGAAACAAACAACTTCTCATTCTACACTTGAACTCAAAAAGGACAAAAAGCTCTGGAGGGTGAACTTTGGTGGACATCTACAGGTATTCCTGATGTCAACGTGAGAAAAAAAATGTGATTCCGAGGATGGATTTGTCTGCGGACTTCACAAAGAAAGGATAATATACCATTCTTGGAGGCCGCCTGGGCTTTTTCTTTCTCTGTTACATACTGTGCTGCTTGATGAAAAGCTGCCACGCGGATCATTATTCTGCTGTTGGCAGTTGTTACATTTGCTACGTGTGTGTGTGTAGGTGTGTGTGTGTGTTGAGAGTACACAAAGATCTCGGAGATAATTCATAACAATGTATTGACTTGCAGAGGAACCGTTATGTGTACAACAGGATCCAAAGCGAATTGTGTTATTAAAAGTATCATGTCAAAACTTTGAGGCCAACAAAATGAGTTATTGACGTCGCCTGCCGTAAAACAAAGCAGTGCAACTCGGTTTCACGCATCCATTGGGAGTTGGGAGCCCATTTTTATTCATGTGACCTTGAATTCATTCGTCAAGATATGGATGGAAGAAGAAAAGATGTATTCATATGTAGCCCAGTTGGATGTGCTTGTGTGGGTGTGCACACATGTACAGTATCTGGTAATGACTTCCTGCTCTACGCTCCACGCTGTTTGGTGGCCGGCCACTATGTCGCTATGCCTATACCGCTATACCTATACCGCTATGCCTATACCGCTATGCCTATGCCGCTATGCCTATACCGCTATGCCTATACCGCTATGCCTATGCCGCTATGCCTATGCCGCTATGCCTATGCCGCTATGCCTATACCGCTATGCCTATACCGCTATGTTGCTATACCGCTATGCCTATACCGCTATACCGCTATGCCTATACCGCTATGCCTATACCGCTATGTTGCTATACCGCTATGCCTATACCGCTATACCGCTATGCCTATACCGCTATGCCTATACCGCTATACCGCTATGCCTATACCGCTATGTTGCTATACCGCTATGTTGCTATACCGCTATGCCTATACCGCTATGCCTATACTGCTATGCCTATACCGCTATGCCTATACCGCTATGCCTATACCGCTATACCGCTATGCCTATACCACTATACCGCTATGCCTATACCGCTATACCGCTATGCCTATACCGCTATGTTGCTATACCGCTATGCCTATACCGCTATGCCTATACCGCTATGCCTATACCGCTATGCCTATACCGCTATGTTGCTATACCGCTATGCCTATACCGCTATGCCTATACTGCTATGCCTATGCCTATACCGCTATGCCTATACCGCTATGCCTATACCGCTATACTGCTATGCCTATACCGCTATGCCTATACCGCTATGCCTATACCGCTATGCCGCTATGCCTATACCGCTATACCGCTATGCCTATACTGCTATGCCTATACTGCTATGCCTATACCGCTATGCCTATACCGCTATGCCTATACCGCTATACCGCTATGCCTATACCGCTATGTTGCTATACCGCTATGCCTATACCGCTATACCGCTATGCCTATACCGCTATGCCTATACCGCTATGCCTATACCGCTATGTTGCTATACCGCTATGCCTATACCGCTATGCTTTTGTTGGAAGCCGTTACACTTATTTGCCCGCTGTGAGAATTGTTTGCTGCTCACAAATCTTGCATCGCAATGTCCGCTTGTTCGATGAATCTTTTTAGTACACGACAAAAGAAAAAAAAGGCACACACCTCTGACTACAAAAAAGGTGGGATATTGTCCGTTGTATTCGGTGCTGCACGGCCCGCGTGTCAACGATGCGAGTGTCAGTCGCCGTAACCACACAGTCGCCTATTTGTACGTATGCAAGTCATGGCATGTGTTCTCCTGGATTGGAATTGTTGATTTGTGAAATGCAGCCGCACTACTGCAGAAGGGTTTTACTCCAGTGGAAGAAGCCTTGATGGAGAGCAGCAAATGGATACGGTGATGGATTGAACGGCAGCGCATGTCCACCGAGTCCTCCACGTGTCTTCTGGGCATACATCTATTCTATCTTTCCTTTTCTACTCGGATCTTTTCAAAGCTGCTCGGGTTCAGGCCGGCGTGCCCGTTATCTTGGTCACTGTGCCATTAGCGTGCATGCGCGCGCGTGTGTGTGTGTGTGCCTGTGGCAGTGCTACCGCCAACTGTTTCATTGTATCCAGCTTTGTTGGAAAATGGTTACGCAGTCGTCGACTGTAAAATTGGGCAGAGAGCCCTCTCTCTAATTAAAAAGTGCTCCCATCAGAAACAAAATATATATATAAATTGGGAAGTACTTTTTGGAGCAGTAATGATGGTAGTACTCTATCACATTGTGGTTGTGTGAAATGGTGTGTCTGGCACATCTGTAGGTGCGGCTGCAGAGGAATAATTACTCGCACAAACCCACTGAGATTTCAGCCTCGTGTGTGTAGATTCTTGTGTGCTGGAGTGGTGTGAGTCTTCACAAGTGTTTTGTTTATATTTAATGTGAAACATTTATGAGCTTTAACTTGTAAAGTGTCGATACCCCAGAGGATGGATTGTTTTTTTGTGCTTTTTTTTGGTGCAATAGATGATACAGACAGAACACAATCGTCTGGCAATTGCATTTCCAGTTGAGCCAAATGAAAGCCAGCTGTTTCTTGTGCGTTCCTTTCGGGCTGTCAGCACTCTGGTTTGAGTGTTGTTGCCCTCAGGTGCTCCCCAGAAACTTGCGCTTCCAGGTGTGCCCTTGTCTTTTAATGAAAACACGGAGCATTCTCATGCCGCGCGCTTACATCAGACGGCAACAGAGGGATCCTGCAACAAGAGTAGATGTTTTGCATCTCTGTTCTATTGTTTTGTAATCCCCTAATCTTTTCCTGCAATCCATCCGCATGATCCGCAGCGTCATTCGGGCCGGCTTTTTGGCTCCTATTAGGCCGATGACATGACGACACCGTGTGAGCGCCGGTCTCGTTTGCCAGCAATGTTGGAAAAGTCGGCGTTCCCTTTTTTTTCTTTCGCTCGCGGCGTCACGGAAGAGATCAGAGCGGCAGACGGACCGCTGCAACGATGGAGTCATAATAAGACCCGCGATCCTTCACTCGTGAGACGACTGCTGACAGAAGACGTGTCAATCACACTCGCGTTGCATCAAATACGGCTTTGAATTCTTTATTTTTTTTGAATTTTTAATACAGTGACAGAGAGATTGAATTGTATCACAATATGTCGACATTTATCTGTCACTCACTCCCAATGGACATCGTTACAAACATCTAACAATGACGTCTACACCTTGTAGAGCTGCACAGCAGCATCTGTTGCAGGGTTAGTTGTTTTGGGGATTGCATACTATATCATAAATAATAATTATTGCAGTATTTTGATAACTCCTCCTCAGTCTGCTCAGTTTATGGGCCTGTTCAGTCCTGATAATAATCATCAGCACAACATACTTGCATGAACTGAAGCTGGATTAGTGTCACGTGGGCGGACTCATATTTGTGCATACTCTTGGATGACACTTTTTATTTCTGATAAAAAGGGGTGTTTATATTTGTTTGTCATTTGACTGACAAGAAAAGAAAAAAAAGAATTAAAGCCGTTTTATTCATTCCAAGTCCCCGGGAAAAGCACCTGCAAATGATTCAGCACTGCACAATTAAAGATGAAAAAGAAATGCAAATATTAAAAAGCATAGGCACATTGATTCATTAATTATAGGCCAAGTGAAAGTTGACTGATATTAATTAAAAAAGCCATTACTCTAACAATGGCAATTAATTATAAAAGAAAAGATTCATTAACAGGGAGGCAGACAAGGGCTTCTTTTAAACTATAAAACACTCAGTGGGCTCAATAGACAAGAGGCAAGAATCACAGTCACAGCCGTGTTCAACAGTACGTCAAAAGACAAAAAGAGGGATTTTAATAAAGAGAGTAAAAAAAGAAAGAAAGAAAAGAAATGTTTCCTGGAAGAGTCTGTCCCAATTTATAACAATTGTGTCAACAAAGCGGCAGAATCCAAACGATGGCTTCAGTGATAAAAACCAGTGTGTCAATCCCCCCCAAAAAAGCAAATTTGGTTAACACAAAGCCCCGTTGTGCGATGACTGAACGAGAGCCGGCTCGCCGAGACACAATCGTCGTGTGTGCGCCCACATTACGGCGAGGAATGTCTTCACGCTCACATTTTTCAGGATGAGCATAATTAGCGAGACGCTCCGCTCTGGGTACCAGTCGACATGGCCGCTATAAAAAGAAACAGGTAGTGCGAGGAAATGAAATAATATTCCCGTTAGCAGCCAAACTCGCATCATCTGTTTGAGTAATTGTGTTTGCATTCGTGTTTTTTTGTTGTTGTTTCTTTTTCTCAGTGTTTAAAAGTTTTTTTTCCGAGACATTTGAGACATTTTTGCTCAATTAGTTCATGCTTATTGTGAAACAGATGTTTCCGTGATCACGTAGCTGTTGCTGTTGTTGTTGAGTCTTGCTTCAGCTCATTATGCCAGGATTTACAGCCGTCTATGGACATGCATTAGACATTGTAGGCTTAAAGCCGTGACCTATGATTTCCACTGCGCTAGCCATTAGGCCATCTTGCCCTCTCTGGAGCAGTTGAGCCGATGCAGATGGCCATCCGGCCCAGTGCATCAGCAGTGTTGTCAAAACAAATATCGGCAGACCCATTACTCATCTCCTATTATGGAAAATACTTCTATTGACCCAAGCTGCGCAACAACGGGGGAAGAATGATGGCTCATCTCTACCGGCTGTGAGACAGTCGCACGCTTTCGATCAGTGATTGGGGGACTCGTGGCTCCGCCCCCCGGTTCCCTTCAGGATTTGCAGCACACGTCCCCTCATTTGTTATGCAGTAAACCCGCATATTGATTAATTTGAGTGATTTCGAACGTAACCAACCTCTGTAAATAAAAGAAAAGTGCTGTAATTGGATTTCTGCAGCCAGGATTATGCGGCGCTCCTCTCAGGAACGCATATGGAGCGACCTCACACACACACACACACACACCATGAAAAGGGTTCGAACTGGAGTTGTGGATTACGTCATTATGTTCAACGGACATGAAATGGCAATTCGATTTTTTTCTCCACCAAAACCGAGCATTGTATATATTTTGGGGGTTTCACAATGGCGCTACCTAGTTTTGCGCAACAACCCACATTAGTGCCGATACTGGACATGTATGGCAATAGCCTGCTACCAAAAAACAGATATTTAAACGTATGGAAGTCATTTTGTGTCGACACTGAAGCCTCCTACTCGTCTAACCCACACCTTCTTGAAGGAGCGATACTTCCTGGTGTGCAGCATAAATATGTAAACCATGTATGTAACTGTGTGAATACATTGATTTTTAATCCACATAATGCTTTACGCGAAAAAAAACCCACTCTATATCCCACCCCATCCGAATTCATTCGACGTGCTGCTGATCAGTGTAAATCATTGCTCCCTGGCCCGACCGCTGTCATGGATTTATTTTGATGCTGCTATTTATTATTAGCTCTGAAACTACCCTTCAATCCAGCAACCGTTCAGCCTCCCAACCCCGTGATGACAGAGTGTCGGTATCGGTGCCTTGCTAGCGCCCTGTCATACCGCATCATGGCCGCCCGCGTGGCAAGTCTTCGGCAGAGGCGCCGGTGAGCCGCTGATGGAAAGAAAACAGCGTGTCAGGCGCCGCGGGGCTTATTGGGGCCGATCGATAATGGCTGGCGAGCCATCCCTCTGCTGCTGACGGCTCAGGAGATGCTATCTGGGCTGTGTCATGCTGCGGTCAGGTAACGGGGGAGGGGGAAATGCACAAACACACTCAAACACACATAGGAGCTTTGTACGCAACATAAGAAAACATGTAGGGACGTGTGTGTGAGGGAGGCCCACATTTGATCGATTGACATATCTGTAGTCGTGGTTTCTACCTCTGAAACTGTTTTACCGCCATTTAAATTCCGTGCGTCTCACCTGCAGTTGTTGACAGCCGTTCATCAGATCCCATGAACACGGTTGTTGATGTGACTGATACTTACGTCAACAATCTGAGGGACTAACAGGATCCGATGAAGAAGCAGCAAACGTTTCAAAAATGCTGTTTTCTTTGCATGCGAGGTTATCTTTTGCGTTGCAAATAACATGGCGTGAGAACGATTTCTCGGCATTTCGCATTAACGTATGTACATGCCTGTTATTGATCTCGGAGGCTTGATTCCCTTCTTTTCTCATATCACACTTGATTAAACAATACAGTGATATTGATACGACATACAGAATGCAATTTTCGACCCAGAATCGCAACAATATTGCCCATCAACGTCAAGGAGGAAATGGAATATGTTGACCACGGTCGTAAGTGATACTGATTGGGGGCATTAGCGCACCGTTTGGAAATATGATCCCGGCAATTCAGGAGGAAAGTCCATTATCCACGAGGACAAAATATGTGAAATATATTGCGTTGGCAGGACAGATGAATGGCGTCATTAGCTTTTATTTCAGATGTTCTTTTCAGAATATTCCCGCAACATTCATCATCAACGCGCGTTACAATTGTAAATGCCCTCAACCTCTTAATATGTTCTAACGAGCAGCTGAATCACCGGCACACCTCATGCAAAAACCTGCAGGAGAGCCATCCTTTCCCATTACTTCACATTTGTCAGAGAATCACAGAGGCGGCACATTTCCAGATGAATTTGGGGGAAAAGATCTCGTCATTTTATTCGAATGTTGAATAAACAGAATCCACACCTTTTACTGCATTTTCTTCGCTTGCATTCAAACCAATATCTACATATAATTACCGTTAAATCCCCGTATTACCAATGGAGCCGAGGGGTCACGCTCTGCTGGTATAGTGGTGTACGTGTGTGCATTGTTTTATATGTCAGAGCATCAGTCACTGCTTCAGACATGCTTCATGGATGTCATGGGTGGATCAACAAGATTATATCCTCCGCCACTTTGCCCAGACTCCGCACGTAGCCGGCTGCATGTGACTGGATAAACCTCTGCGCGGGACGGTGCAAAGCAATCAAGTTATGAAGCCGATAACTCGATGCTAATCACCTGCCGGCTTTGCAGTCGGTCCGGGGCTGAAGTGTTTTTCACTACGGAGGCTGTCATCCCCGTAGTGTGCGAACAGGTTTGCTGCTTTTTTTAATATGGGCCTCTTCAGGTTTACATGCACTTTGCAGTGGAATTCCAAAGCATTTAAAGTTGAACTATGTTTAACAACGTGTGACACGGTATCGCCAGCGAGGCCCCGGTAAATTCCACACGGCCAGATGATGGAATCTGTCTTTGTTGGTTCCCGGTGCATAAGTCTTGTTGAAACGTCTTTTATGGCCTTCTCATCGGCCCTCATTGGAAGATTAAATTGTGGGCTGCGGCGGTGATAAATCTCAGCCAGGTGTGTGGCGGGGGGGGGGCCGAGAGGAAGAGCCATCCATAAAGAGAAGGATGGTCTTTCCTTGTCAGCCAGGAAGCAAAGGAATAAACAAGTTGTTGGAGAAACTGCCCTTTCTAGCAAAAGTGGTTTATTGACTTGTATTTAAATGAGCAACCTTTTGTCTGCAGGTGTGTGAAGCGGGGCACCGGAGCGTGCCACTGCCTGCCATCACATGCTCTGCGCCTGGAAAGGGTACTGAGACGTTGTCAGCCCTTTTCTTTTCATGGGTCTTAAGTGTGACTATCTAAATTGATTGGATTTGTCTTTAACCTTCAGTGCATGTGCTGTTATGGGTGTGATTTCCTAAACTTAATGGCTGCATAGTTTTACAGCGGGACTGTATTTCTTTGCCAAGAGTATCATTTGTTGAGATGAGTACCGTAAAAGTCGGGTTACGAGCCGCTACTACCTTCGGTCAGTGTCCCCGTTAGCTCCCCGCTGTAGCCAGCTGGGGCTCCTGCTAGCGCTCCCCGAAAACCACTGAAGGTAGCAGGACCAGGCTCGACACCCGACTTGGGCAGAGGGGACGTGGGCAGCATCAGCAGCAGCGGCCTGTAGCAGCAGCAGCGCTAGCAGCAGCAGCAGCGCTAGCTAACAGCAGCGCTAGCTAACAGCAGCGCTAGCGCTAGCTCAGTAGGAGCGGCTTGTAACCCGACTTTTACGGTAATGTTTTATTTTCAGTACGCTTCTTTATCAATACTCTTGTTGGTTCTTTTATTGGTTCTTCTTTTCTTTTTATATGTTATTTAAAGAAATTATGTATTTACTATTATAACTTAATTTATATAAGATGTTAGATACAACTAAATGTTTCTAGAGCAGCAACAAAGCCACTGTATAATTTGTCTATTCGGCTTAATTTGACAAGATTATATTTTAACAAATCAAGATACGGTTAATTTACTTTTGCCGAATACTGAATAGAGCTTGAACGCGTTGTAATGTAACTCAATGCAACCTCTGTTAACTGTTAGCCCAGTTACTTAGCCACTAACAACGCGCTTAAGCACAAGAGTTATGACTTTTTTAATGAATTGGCTTCATTATCTCTTTATTTCTGCATCCTTTTTGATCCATTCATTGCAATGAAATCCCAGAAAAGTCTCTTTATTTGGGGTTCACGGTAGTAAACCTGACATGTGGCTTGCTAGATAGCTTAAAGTGGGTACATTCTTGTGGGAATGACGCAAATAAACACGAACGATCTCGCGGTCAATGCCTTGTGATTAACGAGAGGCACATTTTATTTTGAAAGGTGGCGACGGCTGAGCGATGTGCTGTTTTTGATTGAACCCTCACTGGTAGCAAGTGGTCATTATATTTGTCACACTCAGAAATGACAAGCACCGTTCTTGTAAGTGAATTCTGAATTGCCAAATTACTTTAATTCTAGAGACAATATGTCAAACAGCAATTTATGGCCATTATGTTCAAATGGAGAGTGTCATGACGCTTGAAATAAATGCTGGAAAAGAAAAAAGCTGCTGAACTCAGCTGAGAGTTTAATAGAGGGTGAGATGAGGCAGCTTGGCTTGATACACAGCCACAGCACTAATGGCAGATTTTTCTTGCAGATAATCACTGCTCAGCATAGGAAACGGCCTCCGCGTTATCTAATTGTGAGCGCACAGGGTTGTTACATTTACCCCCTTAAGTCTTCTGTGCTTTAATTGCTAATCTGCAATAACGTGGTTGTTGTCAACAGGAGATTGTCAGAGGTTTCAAAGCATGTGGGCTTGTATTATGAATGTGAAAGGGTTTCGCTCAACGTGATTTCTAAAATAAATATCTTCCTTATTTATACCTTTTGAAAACTGTAGCAGGAAGGCGGTCATAAATTTATGATTCGTATTTTTTCTTTTTCTCACAGTTTATTTATTGTTAATGGAGTCAAGATGGACTGTGGGTAGGAAGTAGACCTGCTCACCATGATGTTGCCCATTGGCGTGTTGTGGACATCTTGCTGTCTTGATCTTTTTAGCCATCGCCTTCAGGGGTTTTGCCATCTTTTTAAAAATGTTGCAACCAGAAGTTATACTCAAGTACAACTCAACGCTGAACAAGATAAAATATTTTAAAACTACAATGTTACAATGACCACTACTGGGCTGCATAATGGTGTAGTGGTTAGCACTGTCACATCACAGTGTGATTCCCGGTCTGGGCATGATCTGAAAAAGTACTGGGAAAGAGTATAATTTTAAAGTGGAAAACTCAAAGACCCGACAACGCCGAGGTAATGACCTGTCAATCACAACATAGCCAGCCCTTAAATATCTGGCTTTTTCATCTATTTTACTTTAAATGGTACCATCATTTACAATATGAAAATCATGCTGTATTGAAGCAGAAAAGATAATTAGCGATTGAGACCATAAACTCAAGTTTACAAAGTTTACTGAAGCAAGTCTTGTGGGGTCATTTTTTCATAGATTTCTATACAATCTTGCTCAAACTTATTTTTCCCACCAGAGGAGTAGCCCTCTGATGACCAGTTGAAAGGACGTTTGATGGCCTTCCCTCTTGAACTGATTAAAGTGGTAATAATCATATAAGATTATCAGTAGACTGATTTGTCGTGTGGTATCGAGCCCCCTTTGTTGCAGTATTAGCGCTATTGTACCCGCTGAGGGACTAATCAAGGATATTCTCATCTCATAAATACCTCTATTGTACTATTTCAAGTAAACTATAGTTTCTAGCTGCAATCCTTTTGGCTCGGAGACTCTCGAAACACTGTAACTGTCAAAATGAAGTAACCACCTTTCTTAGCAACCGTTCAGTTGCCCTTGAGCAAGGGCCCGGAGCGGTCGCTTCCTTGTTAATGGATGCAGGAGGGACTAATCGTGCTAAACACTGCGCTGAATCTGGTCATGACCTCACTTGCCCCTCGGGGAGCAAAGAGGGCAAATGAGTAAGCAGTGCAAGTAGCAGCTCTCCGTCTGTATCCTGACTGGAGGCTTTCTGACAGACTCTTCATGTTTAGAGTCCGCCACCTCAGTTTAACTGGCCAAAAAAAAAAGCAAGAATATTAAGATTTAGTATTGTTTCTGTCAAATGAATATATTGCCGCTATTTGTTGTTCTTTTTGCGGTTTTATTTCCCAAATTAGGTTGCATTCACGTAAATGGTATAAACGCCTGAGTGTAAATTCCTTCTCTTTATTTTGTAGTCGTGCCATACCACCGGAACGAGTGGAAATGCAGCCATGGCATATTTTGTTATATTGGTGTCGCAGAAGAAAATAAATGTTGCTTTGCTTGCACTCATTAATCTGGAATGGACCACAGCCGGGAAAGATGGATGTTTTTCAGTACTCCTTCCCTGCTCCGGACTAATCTTTACCTCTACCTCGTGGGATTGCAACATGAGGAGGTAACACGTGGGGCGAGGAAATTGTGTTTGTGATTTTATGATATGCAATATTGATAATTTAATACAAAAGTTAAGAGATTAAGTCAAGCATGCAATGCCATGTGCCTCTCTTTGCAGGGAGCTCTACATTTGACAATATTTGTTTCAAATATGCTTTAATTTAAGGCAGTCATCCGATGACTTATGAAAATATTTTTTCAGATTACATAATCAGTTAAATATCACCCAAAGCTTTTTCTTGTGACTGTGCTTAACATCTATAATCAAATTCCGCCAACATAGTAAGACGAGTACAATCTAATGCGAAGCACTAAACCAGCCCTGCAGTAAATCAGAGCTGGACTGGAGGTCTATGCTGATGTTAGCCTATTGCAGATATGAGTATTGTTGTATTTGTCAGACAATAAAAATCCAGCTCATGAATGCCAAACTAGACTAGAGGGGTTTAAACATTTAACAAGTTAACTTTCCAACTGTGAAATATCTCATTCAATATGTATCTGTCAAAATTTAAATAATCCATACCAAGATAGTTTGTTTTTTGAAGAGCTGCAACTAAAGTTTACTTTTTCAAATAGTTGGGGATACTTTTTCAGTTGATCAACTAATCGATTTTATACATATATCTTCTCCTCATTTGTATCTTCCCTCAACAATCCCGCCTTGACGCGGCTTTAAAGTAAATGATTGGGCTTAAATCCTGAATAAATATGATTACGACACTCGGGTGCTGATTCGATAAGTATTGCAATTTTGTGTGTGTTGCAATTCTACAAATATTGCGATTAGATTTTTTGTTCTCGCTATACTTTTAGACCATGGTGAAAAAGTTAAAATCATACCCTTCTTGAGTAGCAATAGATAATTGATATTATGCTAGGTATAGTGATGACAATGCACAACATACTGGGCCTGAATCTTTTCTGCTGTTGAAGTTCAGTGCAGTCTCAGACTCGGATGAGTATGTAGTCGAAATTATAATGAAAAGAAAAACAATTAGGCATTCACGAATGTTATCACGCTGTCTCCAAACATCTGCCGCCACTACAAGCAACCACTGGCGCATTCAGGCGCCGGTTAATAGGCAAACTGTTTGATCCGTAACTCTGAAGCTCTGATGCACAAAATAATAAAATAAAATGGCAAGATTCAACTGATGAAGACGAGAGATACGCCTGTGGAGCGAAGATTAGCAGACTCGGCATGTTATACACTACGCTAACCAGAAGATAAACTTCATGTATGCTGCTTTTTCTTTTTGAAGATAACAACAGCGAATGAACAAAAAAGAGACTTATATCCTCAGCAAGTGCAGTTAGTGACAGTGTGGGCTCCATGTTAGCGTTGACAGCTTGATGCAAGGGGCGGGGCTTAGGAAATGGTCGATTGACAGCCAGGCTTACGGACTAACTTTTGTCACCACCTTCAGAGAGAGAGTCACAAACATTATTTCAACCAAAAATTATAAATGTTAACCTTGTTATTCACTTCTATAGTGAATAGAAAATGCAGAAAAATACATTGCAAATAGGAAATAAATGATTGCATTTTTAATTAAATACTTGCTTTTATAATAAAAACAATCTTGGAAATAGTTTTATTATAGATTCTGAGCTGTTAGTTATTTTTAGGAAGCTAAACATGTTAATGTTATAGGCAGTTATAAGCAGAACTCTGCTAGTAGGAGAACCTCCATGCTTTCTGCAGAATGCATGGACATGAATTACAAAATCATAAGTGTCTGATTAGTAAGTGTGTGCTTATGGTTCTTGCTCCAAAACGTGTTTATCAGTTAATTAGCACAGCACATAGCTGCTGTCTAAAATGAGAACCAAAGAGCAAAATTTCCGTCACTGAACGAACAGAATGCTTATAATAAACAAGCAGAGTCATAATTTTGATCATTTCTCGTTCATTCTGCTGGTCAGCGCCCGCTCTCTGCAGGGTCCCTGCATGGAAATACATTATCAGCAATAAGGCATTGATGTATTACTGGACACGCAGTCATTGCACGAAGACTCACGCTCCATTAAGGTTCATTTATGTGCTTTCAAAACCCAAACGTCCACCTTCGCCAGCCTCTGTGACAGCGCTTGATAACTTCCCTGCAAGACGTATCGCTAACAGCCCGCTGTCCCGGTCGCCGGGCAGCATCCGGCATCCTGTTAAAGCCACAATCATTTCCGAGAAAAAGCCCTTCCTTTTAAGATTGCCCCGACAAAGGTCCGAGGATCTCATCTACAAATGCTTTTCATACGGCGAAGAATCAGTCAATTATTTTGAAGCAGTGCAGCAGCGCAGGATTAAGTGATTTAGGAGGGCGGCCGACAGCAGCCTCCATCCCCCCCCCCCCCTCCCGGCCTCAGAGACTTCCACAAACAGCATGGCTTGTCAGGGCTGATTGCGGCGGCACTGGGGCAGATAAGTCAGTCTTACTATTATCCTATGTAAGCCAGGAGTGCCAAATTACAACTTTAGCCTTAAACCCCAACAGAGTTTGCTTATGAATGTGTTAAGCCACAGCAGAGGTTTGAGAGTGGAGGCGGAGGGGACAGGAAAAGTGTGTCTGACGGGGATGTATATCTCAGTTCAGGCTATCGGCCCTCTCTGCTGTCTTTTTATGGCTGTCAGCATTTCCCCAGGCTCATAACTGTGATGTTCTGACAGCTTTACAAGGGCCGTAATTTCAATTTATTTCCACCAGCACGCCGCCCGATTCTCTCGCCACTTCAATGTCATGTTTAGTCTAACATAGAAATGCACGCACAGCTCCATTAGCATGTATGGATTTTGCAGCTAAGCCTGGGACCGTTTATGTCCTAAAACACTGACAAATGGGGACAGCTTTACAACGGGAGCATTATTAGATTAAAAAAAAAGGTGAGGCTTAAGGTCCGGGGGGCCAAATGAAGACGGGTAGTTTGCAACAGCGGTTGGTGGAAATGCATTAGCAGGGTGTTTTGTTTCAAAAGGACAGCCCGGCCCAAATGATTGTGACATAGTGTGAGTATACGCGGGTAAATTATGAATAAACATATTGTGATTTTCTTTTTGTGCAGTTGACATTGCCCATCTGAAGCCAAAGTATTTCAAACGCCATATATTAGAGTGCCTTTCTGTTCCCCTTTCTTCTATTTTATCGCCCTCACATTCTATCGCTCCCTCCATTTACCACCAATTCAATTTCTCCCGAGCTCCTTACGACGTGATTTATGACTTCTTCTGCACCATAAAAAGCTGGAGAAATAAGCCTTTTTTTTTTACCTTGCCCACGTACTGCGGGTCCGACCCCATGTACTCCTCAAGTACAAAGAACTGGTTCCACACCCAGCCCCTTTTGACTCGCTGAAATCCAGCCGGCCCATCCCTCATCGGGCCCACCAAGCCTCTGGCGTGCTCCCGCGCCGCCCGGCTCCGTCCCAGTGCCGGCGACGGTGGACGTAAAGAGGAGACTGAGCCTTCGTCGACGAGAATCCAAAGGAACAGCAGCAGGCAGTTCCTTGTTAGCATTGGCGATCTGTGAGGCTCAGGTCCCCAAGTTAAAGTCCAGGGATGAGAGCTGAGCCACGCTGAAACGACTTGTGTGGGTGGGGGGTAAGGGAACGGGTGAGCCGGGAACCCCAAAAAAGTAGTTTTTCTCGGTGTCGGTCAGGATCCCACTCAGAGATATATGGAGCTCATCACCTAAAAGGAAAGAAACAAAGCAAATATGTCAAATATGCAATGTCATTACTCTGATTACAGACAATCCAGGACTCTCCAGTCATACCAATGACTTTCTGGCTCATAGTATTTGCTTCCACCTCCCACATGCTACACAGAATCATTGAAATACAAATGTTCTTGATATAATATGCTCATACAATCAAGTAGTCTGTTTACAGTGTTCAGTTTGGGGCTAAAAATGTGGGGGAAATTAAATGTCAGTATTCATATGTGAGCTAAATTTTAAATTTTTTGTGTGTCTTTACTCCCGTGATGCTTTGCCTCGCAATAACCCGTCTGCTTCCTGCCCATTTCCCAGCTGGGCAAGCAGTTGATGTTGCTATGTGGACACTGAAATCATGTAAAAAAAAAAAAAAACTCCGTGCCACTAACTAACTGGGCGAGCGAGGAACTCCTGGCAAAAAAAAAGAGGCTCGCCATCCATCTGCATGCACCACCCACACTGCAGTGACACGGAGCCAGCATTAAAAAAAACAAAAAAAAAAACAGGAAAGCCTCACCCCAACTGAGCCCTTGGTGAGGCACACGGCACAAGCCAATTAATAGCAAAGCATTCATTTGTATTCATGTAATAACATGCTAATGCCAATTAGATGGTTATCAATATGATAAATGTGCCTAAAGGGAAAACACCAACGACAACAAAAAAAGTTATAATAATGTTTCTGCTTGTCGTGATTCATTTGACTCGATGAGCTCAATCATAAACACGAGCGCACCAGACTCTGAGTTATGCTCTAATTAGCTCGATGACTTGTCTCCGCGGTGGAAACTGTGACTTTATTCTGGCCGTCAATTACCGGCCTCCGCACACTGCCTTGTCAGTGTTACTGCCGCTCCTTGATTGCCCAGAGAGGTCGAAAGTCATATATTATTTAGTGACACTTTGATGAGAGGCTGCTGAGGAGCTTTTATGTTTGTTGCTTCGCTAACGCTGCCCTAATACTTTTAATCATCATACCCGTGAATGACGGTACACCCACTCCTCGGGGATGGACGTGACACAAATGTGCGGTTGTCACCATCAGAACATATAGCATGATGCATCGGCAGCTCATACATCAAGCCGACGTGTGTACTGTAGGGGGATGTCGGCGCCGAGCAGTGATTTCTTTAAGGTGCTTTTCGCTTTTTTTTTCCCTCTACCAGACAACAGATTTGACAACCGGCGGCCACGGGGAGATTGTCTCGGTTGCCGCGGCATGTCGCTTCGACAGGAACACGCGTTCCATGAAAGAGGCAACTCAAACAGAAGATTACTAATATATAATCCAGGCTCACAGACAAGCATATTTAATTTGTTTTCTCCCAGCGGGCTTTGTTCAAAGTCTCAAAGTACCAATGAGCTATGAGATGGAATGCCGCATGTCATGCCGTTGAGTCCGATTTGGGATGCATGAGTAAAGCACAATAGAGACAGGAATGGGAAGGGAAAAAAAGGAATATATGCAGAAAAGTTTTGAAACAACTCAATCACTAGTTTATGCAGTAGATTTCCATTTTAGAGCAATAGAAGTAGCTCAAGTTGATCTCTGATCAGTCTTAAAAACACCCGTTGTGGCAGCCATTGCTCGTGAATACAAACAAGTAGGAAATGCAGGTGCTGTGTAACTTGTCATGGTCGAGAAATAAGATGAAAAACGATCTATGTAGAGGAAGTTACTCTACACACGAGTGCGGATAAATCTAATAAACTGCTAAATCTACAAATTGTGTTGGTAAGTTGTTTACGGAAGCGACGTCAGCTGAGTTATGCCGGGACAGGCGGCACATTTTGTATCGTTAAAAGGGCCGTAAGTGTGATCTCTTAATTAACGATCATTCATTACGCAGACTAATGTGCAAAGACATATTCCAGAAATAACCTCATTTGTGAAGACTCGTTCATTATGGAGCAAACAACACGACTCACGCCTTGTTTTCCAGCCAGACCACCACATCAGCAGCCAGGCTGAGGCTCCGGCTCCGTCACGCGACGCACAAACAAGGGAAGGGAACCACGAATGGTTGGAATGAAGAGGGGTTAATGGTTTCCACACCTGGTTTATTGTTCGCCTAATGCACTTATAGGCTGTACAGTAATGGAAGACAGCGTGCCTCTAATTTCATAACCCCTCATTGACATCATTGTCTTTGATTAATTATACTGACTCAGGAACATCGTCTTCAGAGGGAGATTACTCCAACAAGGTTAGCCGCGCACCTCCATCCATTCATTCCCTCTGTCACCGCACTATCTTAAAAGTCAAAACTGATCTGCAAACCCCCCCCCCTCCTCTCCCCCCCGTGCAAAATTGGCAGGAACCGTCTTGACACGGGTCAGACATGCCTTCTCCCGCAGGTCGCTCCTCATTTAGCGTCGACATAATGGAAAATGACTGTTCCCATAATTCCTGCAAGATCACGCCTCTGCCCGCCGCACACGGCCCTGGGAGGACTCGATGCATATTTTATGAGACGAGTTCATTAGCATGTGTCGGAGGGGAGGTGTGTGTGTGGGGGGGGGGTTTGGTTTGCGAGTCTTGACCCGCGTGTCTACTTCAGACAACGCGGCGCAGTGGCTCTCTGACAGCGCTCTCACGCATCACCTTCAATAAGCAAAAAGAGCATATGGCCAGCCGATCTGCCGGAGCAGATTACCGCCCACGGGAAAGTTATTAGTCGTCAGGGCTGCCGTAAAAACACGACAAACAAATAAGTGGGCTTTGACTTCTGGAACGGAAGGGGAGAGATGAGTCACCTGGATCGGGTTCTTGTTTTGCGTAGTCTTTTATTTCCTGATGGATATGTGGGCAGAGATAATATGCCTCCATCGGCAGCTTTGGATCACACTTAAACTATATCATATGCTGCTGTCTGCCGTGTGTTGTTGTTTGTTTGTTTTTGTCTCCACGAAAAAAGCGGGCATCCATTACTGGCACAATAAAACAGAGTGATAACATTAGAAGAAATGGAAACTGAGAATAGCAGCCTGTGGGACAATGCTTAGCTTGAAAGGTGATCAATTGAGGAAAATATTGGCAGAACAATTATAGTAATTACATTTTCATACATTTGAACAACAAATGTGGGGTTTTCTTCAGAAATGAAATGATGGAGAAGAAATGCTAAAAAATACAATTGATTGTATGAAGTTGCCTGTGTCGTAAACACTAGATATGCTCGGCGAGGAAAAAAAACGACGGGCAAAAGACTATTAATTAGGAGTATTAATACGTCCCTGCACATGCACCAAAGGAGCTGCAGCATGTAAGTGCAGATCATATTGTTTTCATACTTAATGGTAATAACAGTGAAGGCTCCTATCATAAAAACAGACGTGTCGAGGTCAGCACTGTCGCCACAATGAGAAAAACAATGATTGCACGACGGTCTTGACTGATGAGAAAATATGTAAGATGAGGCTGATGAAACAAAGGCAAACACAAAAAGGTCTCTAGTCAATCGGGGAAGATCACTGTGAAGACGTTGTTTCTGCACGGCTCAGGCCGAAGAAGACTGTAATATCATTTGGAGCCCATCCGGGGACGAGTGGGAGGAGAGAAGTGTAGGTGGAAGCAATGTAATGAAAATGGGAGTACCAACACAGCTGGCCAGTCGAGCTAAATTATCAAAGAACTCCTCATGCGTGGGTTATAGCGCAGCCAAAGTAATAGCGAATGAAATGGATCCGTTAGTTACTCGGATACCTTTACGACGCAGTTTTGGCCTCAACCCTTCTGTTGGCTTGGCGGAAGAAATAAAAAAAGATCGAGGCGTTTCACTCCTGTCCCGGTGTGAAACAATGACGCCGGTAGACGCAGTCGATACTCGGCGGTTGTCTGGTTTTCTTTATGGTATTCATGGGAGAGCTGCTCGGATGCAAAAAGGCTTGTTGTGCACAGAGCACTGAGCAGCACAGGGCTTGGTTCCCTGAACAATGGGAACATTAATATGATGTGATGAGTTGTCTTCCCTACTTTTTCTTGCATCCCACGCACATTATGTTTGGGCAGAGCCGAGTGACGCCTTCCACTCGCATCATGTCCGGGCCGCTGTTGGATACGACACGATGTGGGCACCGATACCAGCGGTGCCGTTTTAGATTTGACTCAGGTAAAGTCACTGCTCGGTGTATCAGTGATGCAATTAAAATATAATAATGTTCCACCCAAACGTTAAAGAAATAAAGTGGTTTCGTAGTTATTTGGGTTTACGTAAGACTGCGTTGATGAGAAGTCTAATCTTTTTATGGGAAAGAGAGTTTCTCTCTTTTTTGTCCACACCTTGTGCATCTTAGTCTACAAACTACAGTCGTGTTGTGCACCAGCAAAAACACTGAGAATGCACTGCCTTGCTGAAAACCTGATTCAGCCATAAATAAAAACATAATAAAATAAATGATACCACTATTGAATGCCATTATTAGGTTTTTTGAGCCATAGACTTGTACTGTTGAAGAGCAGGTCTATCTTTAATTGAGTTCATTAGAACTCTAAGGCAGTGAGCCCAAAAACATTCTATTAATAGTGACAAATGGAAACTACTCCCATTGCCAAGGCTATTTCTGTGATGAATGAGCCTTTTTAGAAATTGCTGTGTCGGCAGAATCAGGACTGGAAAGAGACTTTGCAGAAGGTTTCGGTCGTGTTCGGGGGAAACTGCAGTTTTACACATTTAATATTGGAAAATGTTGGACTACAGATATGTTAGCATAAAAAAGTTAATACAATACAAACATGTAATCACCACTTAAACCACTAAATGCATCATTTAAATAAAAGAAGAAAACATTGGCGGTAAAACGAAAGAGAAAACATTACCACAAAAGGTACAAAGATATGGAAACATGACACTAAACCAGCTCGAGTGACTCTGAATCCTGGCAACCCAATTGGCAAACGCCACACGGACTCGCTTCGCTCTGACTTCAAACTCTACCTCATCAGCGAAGAGCACTGAACAAACCGTTTAGGTGGCGCCAATCAGATCGTTGGCTGATGTGGGGGATTATGTGGGCCTTCACATTCAAGAGTTGAGGTTTCTTTTGTTGTTTTTCCGTAGCACCTTTTTCACAGCAGGGTTGCTAACTAACTACTGGCCATTACTTGCTCTCAAAGTGGGTGCTGGAGATGATTTGTTAGTCCAGCGTTTCCCTTTTGAAAATCCGGATGCTGGTTTAGAAAAAAAAAAAAGCCTTGTATACCAGCTGCAGAAAGGTTATTCGATCCTTTTCTGTTCTCCTTTTTGTCCGATTGATTGCTCAAATTGCTCCGAGATACGATCCAAAACATAAGCTGCTCTAAATCCAATGTGTGAAATACATATTCAACCAACATTTAGGTAAAGTATCCCATCAGACTCCAATGTTCGACCCAAAGGACTCAGATCTGCATTTAACCTACAGAAATGTCACAACATCTCCAGCTTCAGGAACTACCAGTGCTGCAGTGGCCTTTCAAAAGGCCCCGTATGGAACAGGTTGATTGCTCGGCCCTTTGTATTTCTGCTTCAAGCTTTCTCAAGAAGCGCTCGTCTTTAATAACGACACGCTCGACACTGCGCTGCCTTGAGTCCTGAGAAATACAGCTACCATGCCATTAGTCGCATGCCCCAGCTGTGCTTAAGTATACGTTCTATTCGGCGGCAAAAGCTCAGAAGAACATTGAACACAAAGTGTGAGGCGGATCGGATGAAAGGCTTGTCAAGAAAAGTCGAAGGACAGACGAGGTGCTCGGAGATGTTTGAGTTCAATGTGCATTGTGTTCACAATGGAAATGTTGTGACGAGCGGCTGTCAGAGAGCAGAGTCTGGCAATGAAAGCAGAAAGGACGAGGTTAGCTTTGTCACAGCAGAAGCACAAAAGGTGTCAACTTGTCTGTTCTGTCACTCCATCGCCGATATATATTCTCACTTTGACACCTTTCTGCAGGATACAGAAGTGTCTACCTCAACCCAAACCAATTGAGTGCATATTCTGCATCAGCAGTAATCAATTGGGGGGGGTTACGATAACTTGTGTTTCTTCTTATAATGTGTTTTACCTGTTGATCCCTTTTATATCAGGAAAATCAAGAAAAAATCATGGTATAAATCCCTCCCCCCAAAAAAACAAACATGTTAGCTATCAAATTAAACATAAAAATCAGGGCTACCATAATATATAATCCCGATGTACAACCTCTAAACACAACTCAAACAATAAATAGGATTAGGGGTTAGGGTTATTAGGGTTAGAGCTTAAAGGGCTACAGAGAATCCACAACCTTCTTTTTTTTCAAATAAACTACTAGTTTATTCAGGCCTGATCATTTTCTAGCTGGGTCTCTGGGGCCGCTGTGGCTCAGAGGTAAAGCAGCTCGTCCACTAAATCGGAAGATCAGCAGTTTGATCCTCGGCTCCTCCCATCGGCGTGCAAGTGTGCCAATGGGAAAACCCTAACATGTACTGTAAAGCACGTCGAGTGCTCGGGGACGACGAGATGAGCGCCATATGAATGCATATGAGTCCACTTAACATTTGTCTTTCTCTTTATCCTGATAATCCAGTGCTCGGCTATTTTTCATCATGTCTTCCACATCTGACGTTTTGACAGATACAACCATTCGGGAGTCGAGAGGCAATGCCCGAGCAGCGAACGAAAGGCAGCCGCAGAGAAATGAAGTGAAGCGGCCCTGTTGCCCCAAGGCGGCTGTGGACCGCCATCGGCATTCAGGCAACGGCAGACGGTTTTCAAGCATGTCGGGCCACGACTAGTTTCCGGCCCTCGGAGTTCTGCTAATCAAACACTATTTTTGTGTGGCGGCTCTTCTCTCAGTGAGGTCCTGTCTCACTGAGAGAGAAGACACTCTGTACTCTTTAGCCTCATCCTGTGTGTTTGTTTTTTTTACACAACCCATTCAATGTCCAACTGGTTTAGACCAGATGCCGCTCCGTGAAAGCCCAGCAGAAGCAGAACTGCGGCAGTGTCAGTCCTCCCGTGTCTACACGCGATGCATCAAATCACAGTCGCTGCTGCTGCTGTGCGGTCATCTCGCGTAACTCGGAGCTCAGAGCAATGAGGCTCAAACGTGTCCCGTGTAAAGAGCTGGGGTTGGACACACCGGGCCCACGCAGCTGATGGACAAATCCGCTGGTTCGAGAATCAACCTGTGACCTGAAAAGTCGGTTTCAGTCACAAATCAATTGGCTACTCGGAAGCGACTTCTGGGGGAAAAAAGGCTTGCTTTTCTGGGATGTTGTTGCCTCTTAATACATAAAACTGTGAGTCAGGAAAAGACCAGATTATAGACTAACAAGACATGGCTTCATCAGTCCAATTTGGTCCAGAAGCCTGCATATCATCGAGCACATGTGCTTCCCGAGATGGTTGTATATTACCTTAAATGTATTCCAGCGATGATGAAAAATTAATTACCCGCGTGTCCTACTGAACGAAGGTTGCCTCTCCGGTAGTGGCTGAACTTTTCCCCCGCTGAAGATATAGAAGGCTTAGCTGTCGAGACAAAACTGGCCCGAGGCAATAAAGAAGCACCGCACTGACTCCGCTCTCCCCGGCGCGAGCACGTCTGGATCCCCAGCCAGCAAAGACTCTGACGCAACAGATGTGGCTCCGATGAAAGGTTGTGATTAAACGGGGAACGGCAACTTCGCATGGGCACCCATGGATCTGAATTATGGATTCTTCTCTGTTAGATGCTGTGGATAATCAGTGATGTATTGTACACACTTCCGAGTAAAATGAAAAAGGAAGCCTGAAGGTAGAACGGCCTTGATGCCCCGCTTCCTGTTGCTCGACTCCGAGCCGCCGCTGTTCTCTGATCTGAACTTAATGAATGTACATTACAATAAAAGCTGTGAATGTGGAGAACGTGACAGCACTCCGCTTGACTGTGAACCCACCAGCTAAATTGACAGTATGGGGGAATCGAGATTCACCTGCTCCTGCAGGGTGTGCAGTGCAGACTCCCACAGTGCTCGTGGCCCCCGCTGCTTCGGTTTGAACTAAGAAAAGATAAACTCCCAGGCTGAATTTTGAACCCCGTTGCTTCGTTACAAAATGTGTCATTAAGGTTATTGACAGAGGTGGTGATGCGAGGACGAGAAGATTACAACAAGACGGATAGCATTGGGAAAGTGGTCAAGCGCCTGTTCTTTCCAAAGTGGACGAGGAAAATAAAGCTTAGAGTAACACAAAAAAACATTTGTAACCAACACACAGTGTCTCTGCAAAGCAACTGCCCACTAGGTAGCCTCCCCTCCAGGAACACCACATCTTAAAGGGCTTTTATCTCTGTTTGCAACCGCGCTATTAATAGGGACACAGAGGCGGTTAGCATACACCTGCAGCTGGGAGACCGGCAAGTGGAGAGCTCGTGCCTTCGCTACGAACTCTGCTAGCTTCTTTTTTTTGTAATATAACAAAAAAATAAGCAACGTTGTTACACGCCACTACCGTTAAAACACAGAGAAAACAGACTTCAAGAAAGTACCTTTTGTGATTTCATTTGGAATCGGCTTCTTCGGCTCAGTGGGTGTGCTTTGTGCTAATGTGTTAGCCTTTGAGCTAACGTTACTGGGTTCATTACTGGGTTTCAAACCCATTACTGGGTCTTTTTTTTATCTTGAAGAGTTTTTTAAAACCCTTACTGATCCTTAATCACAACTGCATTATAACAAGGCCGTAACAAACACACAAAAAATCAAATTTGGACCGGGTTATGGATCACGGACTATTTTTTACATCTGTTCAAAATCAATTTCAAATGTAGAGAGGAAGTCAATTTACAAACGTATGCATTTGATAATGCAATGCAAATTGTGTTCAACTGACCAGGTAGGCTGGTCTCATCCAATATAACGGCGTTGTTGTTTATTCCCACGTAACTGTCGTGCTTTAGGAACGGCACTTTGGTGGTTATTTTAAACCAAATAACTTTCTTTTCCTAAACCTAAACTAAATATTTCCCGATCTATTCCTAAACCTAAATAAGTAGGTTTGTTGTCTAAACTTAAGGAAATACTTCACAATACTGTATCCTTACCCTATTGTGTTAACTGCGAAAACGGAGGTTTATTTTGAAAACCTGACACCTGTTGCAGGCTTTTGTAGGAACACTTTTCCCAAGATACCACACGAACGAGGTAAAGCTGCTGTTTAGCAGACCGCATTTTAATTAAAACACAAATGTGTCATGTCACAGACAAAACATTGAGTCAGCAAGCATACCCAGAAACATACTCGTCCATTCATGTCGGTTTGAGATTGCGAGTAATGCATCTAGTTAAGCGCTCAGCTGGCTGCCGGTTGGTTGTGCCGTCACAATAAAGCCTCGTATTGAGCCGGTATTGTGGAGCTGATCCAGCACAGTTAATCATTGTCTTCATCAGATTATCCAAAAGAACAATTTCTGCATTTGTAAATATCCATCAAGTCTTCACTGTGTATGCATCATTTTCTGGGGGCGGGGGGTATGTTTCCCTTTTGTGACCTCCATCCGTCATTTGCACAGTCATTTTTATGAGGAAACAATTGATGCGCTGCGAGTTGGCCTGTTTAATCACAGCTCAATCCGCTTTTTGCCTATTACAGCTGTTGTCGTCTTCTAATTACCCCGATCTAATAAGTGCATTTGCTTGCTGTGACAGACGTACATCCCAAACTATTATGACTGCCATTATCCGGCCGCAGCGTTTCTCAGCCAACGTGTTTCCCCATTTTCGCTTAATTAGACATTGCTAAATGTTAACAGATAAAGCTTGGGCGAGCGAGTCAGCCTGCGTTCAGATTAACAGCCAGGCGGAGCAGATGGCAATACATTAGATATGAGAGACAGGGAGAGAGAGACAGAGAGCGAGTCAATGGACAGTGGCCTAAACAATTACTGAATACCTGTTTAATGGTAGCAGAAAAGAAGAAGAAAAAGAGCCATGTTCGCTCTTGTGGCATTTTTGAAGGTGCCAGTCTCTATTTTAATCAACAATTAATGGTTTTGTGAGCCTTCTCCCACCGCCCTCCTCCTTTTATTTAGTTTCTTTGGCTTCTTTGATATTCCACCTCGTATTCAACACTGAAATCAAAAGATTTATTTTCTCGACACAGCGTCTGTGATATCTTAAACATTTCACGCTGAACTGATGAAAGTCTCTCCTGAGGTCGGCCAAATGAAAAAAAGAAAAAGAAAGAAAGAATCTTGCGAGTATGTATTGAATGGAATCGCTCAACTGTTCATTTTAAGCGCTCGCAAATAAATGAATGGGAAGCTCCCCCAACACGGCCATTAACTGAAGCTAACGTCTTCACCTCTGCAGTCGACTGAATGCCGATGCAATGTACCGGGGTTTGCCATTCATTGAGACTTCTGTTGTCACGTCACAGAAATGAAACTCGGTGCAGAACGGCGTGACATCCGGCTCGTAGCCACGCCGCATTATGAAGCTCTCTCCCCACTCGAAAAAGTTGTTGTTCAATTGTGTCTCTCTCCCTTTTTTTACATTTTCCGCACCGAGGTAATCATTACAGTGGCAGGGGGAATTCCCAGACAATGAACGCCTTTATAATTGTATTATTTCAGACAGCTCTTATGTGTAGGAGCTCGCTGAAGCTTAATTAAGTGCATTGGAACAGTCACTTTTAGGCGAATGGAGGACTGAAAACAAATTAAGCCCTTTTTGGAATGCACTATTGACAAACAATGTGGTGCTCATGAATATTCAAATCAACACACTTGTAGAAATGGCAACTACCCGACATTCCATCCTGGCATTGGTATTACTCCGTTTTGTGAATCAGTCCTAAACCGCACAGAGTGGTTTTGTTCCCTAAACCCTACCGAGTGGTTTTGTTCCCTAAACCCTACCGAGTGGTTTTGCTCCCTAAACCCTACCGAGTGGTTTTGTTCCCTAAACCCTACAGAGTGGTTTTGTTCCCTAAACCCTACCGAGTGGCATTGTTCCCTAAACCCTACCGAGTGGTTTTGTTCCCTAAACCGCACAGAGTGGTTTTGTTCCCTAAACCCTACAGAGTGGTTTTGTTCCCTAAACCCTACCGAGTGGTTTTGCTCCCTAAACCCTACCGAGTGGTGTTGTTCCCTAAACCCTACCGAGTGGTGTTGTTCCCTAAACCCTACCGAGTGGTGTTGTTCCCTAAACCCTACCGAGTGGTTTTGCTCCCTAAACCCTACCGAATGGTTTTGTTCCCTAAACACTACCGAGTGGTTTTGTTCCCTAAACACTACCGAGTGGTGTTGTTCCCTAAACCTTGCAGAGTGGTGTTGTTCTCTAAACCCTACAGAGTGGTTTTGTTCCCTAAACCCTACAGAGTGGTTTTGTTCACTAAACCCTACCGAGTGGTGTTGTTCCCTAAACCCTACCGAGTGGTGTTGTTCCCTAAACCCTACAGAGTGGTGTTGTTCCCTAAACCCTACAGAGTGGTGTTGTTCCCTAAACCCGACAGATTGGTTTTGTTCCCTAAACCCTACCGAGTGGTTTTGCTCCCTAAACCCTACCGAATGGTTTTGTTCCCTAAACCCTACCGAGTGGTTTTGTTCCCTAAACACTACCGAGTGGTGTTGTTCCCTAAACCCTGCAGAGTGGTGTTGTTCTCTAAACCCTACAGAGTGGTTTTGTTCCCTAAACCCTACAGAGTGGTGTTGTTCCCTAAACCCTACAGAGTGGTGTTGTTCCCTAAACCCTACCGAGTGGTGTTGTTCCCTAAACCCGACAGATTGGTTTTGTTCTCTAAACCCTACAGAGTGGTTTTGTTCCCTAAACCCTACAGAGTGGTTTTGTTCCCTAAACCCTACCGAGTGGTGTTGTTCCCTAAACCCGACAGATTGGTTTTGTTCCCTAAACCCTTACCGCCCGAGAAGTTTGTTTTAAAGACGTGATACATGTAGCGTTTATCAAGGCGCCGTCACCGACTCTAAAGGTGAATGAAGAGCATCCGTTTTGAAGGTTGTTGCCACCGTCCGAGCCGCTTTCTTTAAAGCATTGCTGTGAGAATGTATTGATCGTTTCTGAGCAACAGATGTTGCAGTTTAATGAGCGACCTTGTTTACCGGTGACTACCAGCTGAATGCCGGTTGCTGGTAGTAACCTGCTGGTTGATGGTTGATGTAGATGATAAACACAGATGAGTGTTTTTATATATGTATTGAAAGCTGTTTCCAAGAACAACCTCATTACCAATTATCACTATGAGCTACAACGGAGGCATTCTGCTGAGAGTCACCCACCGGTTAACACGGTCACTCATTTAGCTTAAACACTTTAAAACTCTGACCTAAGTCACGGTATTTGACGTTCTGTACATACATGTAGCTGGAAAGATGCAGTGACGCTCGTAATTATTGCCTCGTAACATTTTACGCTAGGTTTCGCCGGCAAACACACACATATTGGGCCACTTATTAATGTATAGTCACAGATTTCATTTTGTTCAGGTTGCATTCCTGATCTTTACTTGACAAGGTGCTGCACTCCACCGTCATTGTGTAAGACACTCCATATACAGTAGTTTATGTGCAGCATGAACTATGCATATTCATATACGGTCATGTCTCCTACGTGTTGACTCACTGTCACTTAGCAGCTGCTGTTGATTTAATTGTGATAGATTGATTGTGATGATTCCATGACATATCTCTTCGTGCAGATCCGCTGTGTTTAACTTTACAGTTTCATTCAAAATACAACATTAGTCTCTTTTTCAGCGCAAGATTCATCACCATGGGTTTTTTTTCTATTACCACAGTAATCTAAATGCAAATTTTTAACTGTCCCTTTTTTTCCCCACCAGGATGATGCTCCTGGCACAGCATATGCACTCGAATAGAGACGTGCTGCCCCCATACATTCCACCTCAACATGGGAAAGTAATCTTGAATGAAGACTGCTTATCACGTTGACATATTGAAAGAGAAGCGATGCCACTAATTGAACAAAAAATAATGCCTTGCAGTCGGGTTCTGACATGTTTGTCTGCATACACAGATCTAGACACAGCCAGCCGTGTCAAACTGAAGGCTTTCTGCAAGGAGAACGTCTTTGAACCGAATATTATACTCGGAACTGAACAATCAGCAGCTGAGTTATGGATCCATTGTGGTTGTTCTCTTTGACGATCCAGATCCAAATTATGTTTCACACATCTAGTCCTTGTTAAATAATGTTTGAATGAAGTCATTTGGGGATATGCTGCACCTAAATGGAAGCTTTGCAGAGATTCACTCACTGACTGTGTCGAGAGAAAACTTCATTGCACCGAATGGGGAATGGGGCGATGCACAATGTACACACACTGTACACACACTATACACACAGTGTGATGCCACCGCTGTCCTGGATACACCGATAAGGATTGGTGGCAGCGAAAGGCTTCATCATTCCTGCTTTCCTTCTCGGCCACGCCATTATTTTTTTTCCCCTGCATGGATATGGTCCTGAGTGACACCCGGGGAGTTGATTCCTCCTATCTCCGCTCCTCCTCGGCACTGTAAATACAGCCGCGGCGGCGCAGGAGCCCGACGTGTAACTTTAAAACCCACGTGTCGGGGGTCTGATACCAATAATCTTCCTCTGCACGTTGCTACTTCGCCGTTGCCACGCAATTGTGCTCCATCAGTGTGGTCAGGGACGCTGCTGTGACCTTCTCATCGCCTCCTATTCATTAGCTGAGGGAAGGCTGTCCGATACCTCGATGCACACCGTTCATTTCTTCACTGTCGAGGCAACATTTTGAAGGATGGCACCGATACGGACACCTGGATGTTGGGTATCTGGGCCGATACTATGCTCATGTACTCGTACGTACTCTATATAAAAAAACATATCAGATAAATAAGAAAAAATCAGATTTTATATGTAAAGGCTGTTTAAACAAGACTGCAAACTCTATTTTCACAGTCTAGAGGGCTTTCAGACGGGAGAAGAAAAAAAAAGAGCTGTAGCCACGTCCTCCAAAACTTTCACAATGCATAGTTTTTATTAAAAAATTATCAATTTCTCTCTTTGTGTTTTACCTTCCAGTGGGAACAATGTCTGCTCAACATAACTTGCTCAGTTGTGTTTACTTCCATTGAAAGGAATGGACCAGTGTTTCAGATGTCTGCTTCCTTTTTTTGTGCATTGTCAGCAGGAATTTAAACTGTCTGGGGAAGGAATAGCACATAAAGTTAGGCAGTATGCGACGGAAAAACTAAAAAATATCTTTTGTAGAGGTAGTTCATGCGGTTATATTGAGATAATCCAATTCTTTGTAATCTCCTCTAGGGATGTTTGAATAGGACAGCCATCAAAACACCGTCTTTTTCCTTTAAATGAAGACGAGAATCAAAACGTCTGAGTGACGCCAACGCTGTGGGCGCCATATCGCTGCTGGCACAAGTACCCGACGAGTGCAAGACGGCCGTCTGAATTTCGGCTAATTATACATTTACAGTCTCTGCTGACAAACTCAGCTGTGTGTGTGTATGTATGTTGTTGCATTTTGGATTTAATGTTTCAATTAATGTCTTTTAATTAATGTCATTTACTGTATACTCCGGAGGATTTCAGGGGTAAATTGGTACAACACAAGGCAGATGTACAGTTACAAGAACTAAATAATGTGTGCTGTATTTATTGAATCAAAAAAAGATGTGTGGTGCTCATCCGTGACTTGAGGGTATGTGGGATATAGCAGCAGGTACGCAGGAGTGTAAATTGATTTTTTCTTGAGAACACAATTACTAATGATTGGACCCGATTTCACCTCAGAAAATAGTTCAACACACTTAAAGGTGAACTAGCAATTACCCTCAGCCACGGCCCTAATGAACTCCAGATTATTCTGAGGCGGGCTGAGGAGAGTCTCAGTTGCTGCTGGACTCGGACTCGGCAGCACCGGTAGAAGCGTTGCCCAACATCTCTCAGTGTTTTTGAGAGATGTTGGGCAAAAAAAAAAAAAGTCAAGTAGTTCATAATAATCACTCAGCACGGACATAATTAAATGATGCCAGTTCAATCCAACTAAGCGACGTACAGGGACATAGAATCCCTTTTTAAAATGTCACTTTTGTCGATGTACTTTCTTAACCTTCCCCACAGCAAACGTATGAATTCAGGTTTTGTCGGCGTTTGACAATATTCCAATAATCTATGTATCGGCATTCACATGTCGAGCTTCCCTTCAGAAAGATGCATTAATTCATAAACGCTGTCGTCAAGTCAGCTGATGGGTATGTTTGAGGGCATATTTGCTGCAGTACTATTAAGCCTTAGGAATAATGAGAATGTGTTAGTTTTTTTTAACTTACAAAGGCCTGCTTGATTATTTAATGCATCGAATGGATTCAGTAGTCAAGATCAAATGGACGAACATCAAACGGAGGGGAAAGGAAAATCACAATTATTCCACCAGAGAACCTCCCATCCACTCCACATGAAGCTCAGCTGAATCTTCAGGGCGGAGAACAAATGACTCACATGCAATTCATCACAAAAAAAAAAAAAGATGAAGCTTACCCCCACTTTTTTTTAAATAATTTGCTGTCAATTATGTATTTCCTTTTGAATATTCACCTACACATTCCTGGGAGCACAGACAAGCAATATAGTTAACAAAAAAAAGAGCCGACTTGGTTGGATAATGAAATACAGGACTTCACGCCGTGTTTTCCAATATTTATACATCACAATGAAAGTTGCGACTGCAAAGGGTAATGAAATGGTTTTTATTACCAGAACACAAAGGTACACATGCAAAACCAACAAAGGCACGCTGTGATAAGCTCTGATTATGTTGGAGTCTCCAGATTTTGACAAATTCGAGGTAAGCAAACTCCGCGGGTCTTTTTCTTGTTGTGTTACATCTGCCGCGGCAAAATAATGACAAAGATGCAGAGTCACTGCAGGGAGTCCGCCACGAAGCTGCACCTCGACGCTGAGGTTTATTACGCGGAGTCGCTAATCGGCGGGAGTCGCTAGTCGCCGGTCCAGCGGGTCTCTTAATGAGCCTCGCTGTCGATCAATGCCGTATGGATATAAAGTTTCGTATTTTATTCCGGGGCAACCGAGACAAGCTGCAGCATGTAGAACGGACACCCTGAACTCTTCACCCAGTGGTTCTCAAACTTTTTTTGTCACGCCCCACTTTGGAGGAGGAAAAATGTTCACGCCCCACCGCCCCAACAAAATTGTGACAAAATGGTCCGTGCTGAATTTGTATTGAAAGAACTTTTCGTGCCTCCTCCATCCGTGCTTTTTCAAATAATAGGATAAAGAAAATGCCAATCATTTTAAAGTATACCGGATTGCTCCATCTGACAAAATAAAATAAAATGGGCCATCACTTTGTTAGAACAATGCAAATAAAGTTGTATCCGTGCAAAAAATAACTAATATTTGGCAAACCTTATTTGCAACACGCACCCCACCTGTAATACCTTCGCATCCCCCTAGAGGGTCGCGCCCCACAGGTTGAGAACCACTCTCTTAACCCACGGTTTGCCTTGAGTCTAAAGGTCAACCTTTGGGGTTCCTCAAGGTTATTTTTCCATCTGCCAATAAGATTCCAAACATCGTTGCATTTCTGAACCAAACAGAAGTTTCCACGCTCTACAGCTGCTTGGCAACTTGTTGCAGACAATCAACAGATCTTGTGGCGTCACCTGTCTGCTCAACTCGACCACTTCACTTCAGAGTCGTTATGCATGCACGCTCCGACGTAATAAATAAAACATTTGCAACCGACATTTTGATACATTTTGAACTCCAAGCAGTTTCGCTCCGTTCATTTTGCTCCTGTCACATTTTGCCTTCTGCGGCCTTGGTCTTAACCGCAATGTATAAAGTCCTGCATCTCTATGGAAACAGCACAATCAAGACAAGTCAAAGATGTCTCTTGTGCAGTGTAACACAGTTACTATGACATACACAATACAAGTTGAATTTCTTTAAAACCAATGTAAAACAATGGAATCTAGGTATATCCACAATGTTTTACCAAAGTTATTATGTATATTGAACTATTTAGAATTTCACAACTATATTTACAACCTCTCCTTTCTTCTCCTCAATGCTCTGTGCTCAGCGGCCGGCATCTCAGTCCAATAAATCACGCCTTCCTAGTGATGAAATATCTCAATTTTAGGCTCTTGCTTTTTCTGGCGGAAAGGTTCTGTGCACATGATGCATTCAAGGACCTTCGGAAACATGTAAATCTGACGATGGTAACCGGTAGCATAGCCTCTGTTTAGGATAAACGCTGTCGTTTTGGCAATTGTTTAAAGAAAACATGCTTTTCAATCCATTTTTAGATAATTGCGTTTAATGCATTCATCAAACTAAGAACAGAGGCCCATAGTACTATACATGAAGAGAATAATCCTTCAAGGCAGAGAGGGGGCACAAAGCACCTCTTTCATGGTACAGAGCGCTCTGGGATACATTACGTGCATTAATGAACAGTTAATAAAAATATACCTCAAAGGCCAGTTTAATGGAAATAAAGTGCGTAGGTTTAACAGGCTTGCTGGAGCCAGGCTGAAGGTCTCTTTTGACTCTGAGGTGGATGGCATGACTGGCTGATGAGTAGTAATGTGCAGGCATCAGACAGAAATATGTAGTTCTGCTGCTCTAATAATGACTGGGAAGCCAAAGCACCTTGGGTCTGCAAATCGATATTTCCCATGGCTTAAAGTGTCAGAATGTCGGCACGACAGATTTGCGTTGAGAGGCATCAAATGAAATCAGCTGATTGTGTCACTCCACATGTGACAAGTCCTGTTGCACCAGTTTCCACTTGTTCTTCTACCCCTCCTCCTTCTCATGTGCAACATGGAGTCGAGTGGCAAAGTGTCGGGAACAGTGTGATCAAGGGAAAGCTCTGCTTTACAGCTGTCCGCCTACTCAATGGAAACAGTATTTGCAGCTGACTTCATTAGGGAAATGAAGGGGAGTGCAAAGAGTGTCATTGTGCACTCAAACAACTTTTCTGTTGACAAACAAGCAAAAAGACACTGTAATGATTGCATTGCACATTAAAATGTGAGCATCATACACCATTAACCACATCTGTGTTTTTAGTGTCGGCATCCGATGGAGCGCAATGCCGACTGCTCGGTTCTAATTGTGACACCTATATGAGCAACGGAGCCTGAATTAAGTCTGATGCATGAACAACAACAGCCTCAAAATGGATTTGAATGCGACGCCGTTACTTTGGCAGACTGAGGATCGTATCGGCAGCTTCCAGGGCAACATTGAAAGTGTAAAATGTCACATTCGTGCAGTAAACGGCAGTATTCGCAGGTCATAATTCTAATTTCTTCCAAGCCGACAGACTGTTAATCCCTTGTTTCATCATCGTGCGTTTTCTTTCACCGACCGCATACTGACGGCCAGAAATCACAATTGGAGTTACAATGCTCCTCTGCAAAAATATCACACTCCACTTGTTCCTTTTCATCTCTCTCCCTGAGCTGCAAAAACAAAAGTACTAACATTTTGCACTTTAAAGTTCATTCAAAGTTTCCTTAAATAGTTATCAGTTACTTTCCGGCATTAAATTAGATCCAGAGGGGAGCTGTATCCCATCACCTCCAGGACACTTCCCAGAGAACAATTAGAGGAAAAAACGACCTCTCAGATCTGTTTTTAACCAAATATTCTCTCGACTAGCTCGGCTTAAAAAGAAAACACAAAAACCGAGCCGCTGACGACGTTACCTCAACTTCCCCTCGTGTCTCTCAGCGGTTCGCTGCTGCAGAGTGAATATAGGGGGAACGTTTGGTTCCTATTGTGCATGCAGCTGCTGTAATGCTATCTGCTGTGTTGTGTGTGTTGTTGCTGTCTGCTCCTATTAATCAGCCCTACTTTACCTTTCAAGGTTGTACTTCTGTTGTCTGCCACATTATCAGAAAAGGCTGTCCTCTTATTTGTCTAGCAGGAGGATTCCCTAAGGGCTGTGCATTGCACACAGGCAATTTATACTGGAAACATTTGCATTTACTTGGTCAATATATTTGAGTGTCTGTTCTTATTTGTTTCATACACTGCACAGCTCTTTTCAGTCTGAAAATAGATATCTTTGTTGTTGTTTTTTACCAGTTGTGACGACGACATGTTATTGTTTTCACAGGCAAATGGTTTTGGCAGCTGGAAGCATGCTAGTTAGCCGGGTCCATTAAGCCCAACGTACAACACGATGAGTCAGACTGGAAGCCGACGGGATTCAACGACTGCAGATATTTGACTGGCGACGGTATCGCCGTTACGATGTGCGAGCTGCAGTTCACGAATCATCCACAAGGCAGAGTCTAATGATGGAGCAGTATATTTACATTGCAGACATTTGTGTTTTGTGCCTTAACTGTTAAAGTCAGAAGCCTGGCCAAGAGCAACTGCTTATTGTATATCATTCCATTTTCTGCATTTTCTTTGTTTTTGACCAAAACCATGCATTTTGGTCAGCTGAAGTGTTTTTTGAGTACTTTACCAGATGTTTATATGTCAGACGGATTTACTTCACTGTTGATCCGTGCACGGCGCCGTCACGTTGCTTTACGTAACAAGTAGTTGAGCTCAAAATGAAGGGAGAGCTCATGCGATGGATGTGGTGGGATCAAAGCCCCTCCCCCTCCACACACACACACACACACACTCACACACTCACACACTTATACACTCTACTCCCCTGGCCCAGTTTGGTGTCACAGTCCATGCGATGCAATGGTAAAATGGTCTCTAGATTAATAATAATTCCACTGATATATTTATGATTCTTTACTTCTGCAGCACTACGTTTTATTGAGACCGGATCAGACCGTTTGCATTGGCTCAGCTGGCCAGCTGTTACTGTGAAAACCACGGCCTCAGTGTTGCGTAACAATCTCATGTTTAGCACGGTGAGAAAAAAAACAACATGCTACAAACGTCACAACGGATGGAGCTGGTCGAAGTATCGCGCTTTGACGGCACAAATTGATTTTAAATACGAGCCGTGTCCTTTTCCTCTGAAGGGACGCGTCAACGTACGCTTCCACTTGAAGAAGCGGCCATCCTGATCTACATTGATTTGTCCATCTACTAGATAGTATTTACTGATGTGTCACGTCTCGTATGGATGCAGAGAAGCCGTCAACGGACAGGATGTCATTTTAAAACGGGGGAAAAAATAAATGCATAAAGGATAATATCCCATCAGCGATAGAACCGAGCTGATTTCTCCTTTATCTGAGTTATGTCCTTGAGATGAAACCCCCTCTCAGACGAAGCACGAAGCGTAATTTTATTAAAACGGGAAATTTTTGCCAAGTCAGTGAACCTAAAATGATGCAGTTGAACTCCCTGGACTCCCGTCCCTGTCAGGCGGGGCCGTGGCCTCCAGTCAACCTCGACTCCTCCTCAACTCGCTCCATTCCAAACTCCCCTTTTTTTTTTTTTTTGCACCGCCTCCTTCATTTTGTCCTGTGCTCATTGTCCTTTTTTTCCCCGCTCAACTGTGCTGCAAACTAGAAAGATAGAGGCAAATATTTTTCATGGTGTTCCGGGTTATTAGGCACACAGAGTCACATTAAGCTGAGCCTCATTATCGGGGCAAAGATAAACTCAGAAAGCATTAGGGTCGGAACTCGCTGATGTATGGCTATGAGCGTCACATTGGTTATGCTAATGGCTGTCTGTTCGCCACGTGTGTGTGTGTGTGTGTGTGTGTGTGCCGTAATGCTCATGTTCATCAACGCGTGCGTGTCCGTGGTAGAGAGTTTGATTGCATCACCGCGGGAACGCACGATGGGCCGGGCGAACAAAGAAGTAAACATCTCCTCGTCGCGTTTCATCGACTCGGCTCCTTCTTAAAGTCGGCGGTCCGATCGTATCGTCTCGAGCTAATGGGCCATTATGCGCACTGCGCACACTGGAAAGTTAGTGTAATTATCTAATTAATAAATGCAGTTCAAAAGAAGGGGAACGTGCTGAGGATCTCTTGCCTCGGGCCGCCCGCGGTGACCACAGCGTGGGCTGCAAAACGATCCGCCTCATGGAATCTCATCCTCGCCTCCTTTTGGGCAATCGGCGCCGCACGCTAGTGATGTTTGCCGCCGCAATGCCGGGGCGACGCCACCTCGCAGATAAGTGGCAGCTAAAAAAAAAAGAAGACAAAAAGTCGTCTTTAACCTGCGATACCTTTCGAGAGTCGCCGACTTTGAGGCGGATGTTCTGTGGGATTATGCTTTTGATACGGTGGTGATCACATTTATTTTCCACGTCCGCCGCCTTCTGTCATCCGGCATGTGATTACCGAAAACAATGCGAGGCGCGAAGCCGACGGAGAGCATTACAAGAGGCGGGGGTGATTGAAAGAGACTTTTTTTAAATATATATATATATATATATATATATTCAGCACACTGGAGTGTACGGCCCATAAGTCTTTTGACGCTTGTCGGAAATTTAAAACCAATTTATAAAGTAAATAACAAATAACTGCGGTCGCCTTTTGTTTACCGTCTGATAACCCGTCCCTTTGAGAGTTTTTCCCGCCTCTGAACACAGTCGTACTGCCGAGGCTCTCCTCTTTCCCGAGATTCCCCTCTCCTCCCCCCCCCAAAAAAATCACAGATAATCTAATGGAACCTTGACGGAGCCCCGCTATTAAAGTGGAGCGGTCTCACCTCAAACGCAGTCAGAAAGCTGCTCCAAGCCCGCTGTTTGTCGGCACTTAATTAAAGTGACACGAGCGGTGTTGCCGGAGAGTTTAATCAAAGCATCCTTGAAGGTATGATAGTCTCTTTGTTTCGCTGAAGTGGACTCCTGCTCCACGCTCAACACTTCACTGCAGACGGATGATGCAACGCGGAACTTTCGGAGAGGCAGCTGAAATATCATCTCTCGCATCATCGGGCTGCAACCGATGCTCACTTTGATGAATCTGCACCGTTATTGTCTCCATTAATGGACGACTTGTTTGGTAATAAAATGGCACATAAGTCAAAGATTATAAGTCACAGAGGAGTACAAAAAAAAAAAGGAAAAGAAGTTGAAATGAGAAGATTCTGCAATTTCTTTCTCTTAAAATATAAGTGATGAAGTAGTCATTGCAGGTCCTTCTTGCGTAAGCCGACGCCTCCGTTACCCGTTTGGAATTAAACAAATAAGGTAGATGGACTGAGCGGCCACCATTAATAATGAATTTCCAGCGAGATCCAGTTTGCGGTGTGTTGCAAAATGCATTAGCATTGTTTATTGATTCCTCTCTTTGTGGATTGTGAAGGCTGCGTTGTCACAGAGCGGCCCGTCAGCATTCCTAATCGAGCATCACAGTTCAACATTGTTACCCCCGAGCAGCGCCGCTCTAATCAGTCAGCCAGGTGATATTAAAAGGTGGGCTCTCTCTGGTTTCCTCAGCGACATAACTGCCTTAATCAAACAGTTATCACGCCAGTGGCCGGAGGGAGAGAGGCCGTAATGAGAAAGCAATATCCCAGATTAAGAATTAGTCCTTTCTGCAATGGCTCTGTCTCGCTGGGTCAATGGTGCGTGCGGGTATACAGCGTGCACAATCAAGGAGGGGGGGGGGGGGGCAAGGGGGTGGAGCTTGGCCACGAGGGTTTCATGACTCACACACAAAACCGTAAACGGGAGTTGCGTTTTTTTTGCCAGCTCATGAATGCAACCGCTTCATTTGGCTGGTGGCCTGTGACTTTGTTTCCATTGTGGTGAAAAGCTCTGTTTGTCATTGCCTGTGTGTGTGTGTGTGTGTGTGTGTGTGTGTGTCCGTTTCTGAACTAGCATAGAATACGGGAAAAAATAATTGCAGAGATGTCTGACAATAGAAACAAATTGGTTTTAACAATCAACTATATTGACTTCTGAATTTAAGGTGGCAATTTTTGGGGGGAAAATGCCTTTTATTCTTTTTGATGGTGGAAAAACCTCTGTCACATTTCACCAGCTGCGTTTTTAGAGAGGCTTATTCTGTATTCTGGATGGTATGCAATATCTTTGGTCGGTGTGGCAACAATACTGGCCCTAAAAGTCCCACAGAGAGAAGCTTTCTCACTCGCTCTCTTTCCATTTGTACTTTATTCTTTGCAAGCTGTATTGAAATATTGAATAGATGGCGTCTAATGCTGACAATGGCTATAAAAGGCTTATGAATAACTTCACATGGCGCGTTTTTTTCTCCCTCCTCTACATTATTCAGCTCAAGTTTGCAAGTAAACTTTGAAAAGCGATTGCCGTGTATTTAAACTGGAGCAGGTTAACGCGAATTCCCTGAAAAGAGGGGAATCATCCCCAGAAGGTAAATAGAAGTTGTTTATCCATAATTCTGTGAGTGGAAGTGAATATAAAAACTAGCCTAAGTGTTTATTTTATTTCATTTTTACTCTCTTATTGTTGGCGTGAGATATGCCGAGGTAATGTGATACTGTGAGGAAATAGGTTAAAGTCCTTTTTTCCATCTGTCGTTTCAAGAGGGCTAATATTGATTGCATCACTCTGACTTCAATCATTTTTCATAATCTAGTATTTTAAACGCATTCAGTTGGATTCACTGTGGAATAGTGTATTAATAACGCACATGGTTGGAATCGTGGTTATTAGTGAGGAGAGATTGCATCCATACAACGCTGGAAAAATAAATCAAAGGATAACTGTGTGAATTCGCCAAATGCTCATGTTGAAATGCTAATGAGTCGGCTGATAAGTGCAACAAAAAAAAAGACTCAATATGAGCATTTTCTAAAGTGAGGGGGCCAAAAATTGATTAAGGCTTGATGAGCAGCTGCTGTGAGACATCATCTGTCTGACGACACGACGACGCTTCTTTTCTTCCAGCAGCTCCGAGCCTCAAACCATGATTTCCCCAGAGCCACTGTTAATTATGTAACTCATGCTCATATGATAAGATAACAGACCATCCATGTGTTTCTCCAGTGAGCCACATGTCCCAGTTTTTAGGCTTTTTTTTTCATACATTTGGCACTGATGATTTGTATCATCTAAATGTACTAAATGGCACGCTGTCACATGCGTCACCGCGTGGAGACGGAATCACTCGGCCAAAAAAACATCCGCAGTGTGTTTGAGTTCTTGGAGGCGAAATGTTTTTTCAGATGATTTTTCTGATGCCTGTTGGAAGAGCAGTTTACAGCGGCTGGTTGTTATCGCACTGGATGTGATATTTTCTTTTTGGGAGGGGTTAAAATCCAACAAAACAGTAGTTCAATCAAAACCATGAGCCCCAGATCTCTGATTAAGTGTTTTTTTGCGACACTTTACAGTGAATATATTATGGCTTCAGAGTATATGTTCCATGTGGCAGAATGCTTGTTGGTGGCTAACGCAGAAGAGTTCTGCAGAGAGACAAAGGGGGGTCGGGTTGGGCCACATCAAATTCTACAACTGGCCTCAAAAACCAGCGATTTCTGCAATTTTTGCAGCAGTAAGTAACGTTTTACTGTAGTTAAATGTTGCCTGTACAACGCTCAGAACGTCCATCAACTGTGTCTGTTGTGTACAGGGTGCATACACATTTTGACCAATGGATTTCCATGACTTTGAACCAAATTTTCATGACCAAACATGTTCTGAAATCTGGGTGTAAACATGAAAAAGTGAGTAAATGTAGTATTTAAACTAACAATGAGAATACAAAGCATACAGTAAACCTTAAATGACACAAATGAATGAGACAATAGTTTGATTAAAAGAATAAACATTTATATAGATGCCTGTATGGTTGCCTGCTTATATTTTGAGCGTCTTTCTTTTAAAAGCATATGAATTATTTCAAACTCAGCGTAAATGAACGACATGAACACTTTTACGAAACGGGATTTTATTTTTTTAAAGGACTTTTCCATGCCTGCAAATAACCATTTTAAAATTCCAGGACTTTTCCAGGTTTTCCATGACCATAAGAACCCTGTGTGTAGCCCGTTTCCCAAAGTGAAGCGCCGCAAGACATTTTCTAATAAAGTTACTCCGAGGAACGTTCTTTTTGTGTTGATTTGGCGACCCCTGTGGACAAAAGTGGTAGTGTTTTCGAGCACCAGAGTCCCTTTAGTAAACCTCTCATTTTACTGACAGTCTGCTATGCTGAGCTCTGGTTCTCCTATGCCTTCACTTCTATGGGACACAAGGGGTAGGAGAGTCAGTCAAATCCAAAATCCACAACATCTGCCGATGTGCCAGTCGAACCCTGAAAGAGGCCATGCTTTTTTGGGGGGTTTTAAGCCAAACTATTGAGCAACAACAAAGACAGGGTGAAAAAAGGCCGCTAGCAACATATTCCTCACACCTCGCTTGAGAACAAGTGGACTGTAATGTAAAGCTTCCTGTTGCAGAAGTTCATAAAAAAAAAGCCTTGCAGCAAAGAGGTTTTTACTTTTCAAATCACAAACAGCGTAGCGCAGGTTTGTTAGCTTTTTACCAGAATCTGGACTTGGTTCAAAGATTCTGAGATCTCAAAAAAAATCCACCCCCTTACTGTTGTGAGCGCGCACACTCTGCAGGTGCTCAGTCCATTTTGGATCAAACCTCCCACGCGAACAGGAAATTAAAGTGAGGAACGGCCCCTTTATACAATTTTTAATAACGCCACGCAGGTTATGTCCGAGAAAGTTATTGAATCCAAAACTCATCCAATTTCAAGTTGAGACGTTTCCCCAAGACGTAGCGCCGAGTGATTCATGGCTCCGTGTACGCAATGTGATAGATGTGTCAGTCCAGTGCATCGTGTAGACAATCAGAAACGGGGCCGGCGGAGGCCCTGCTCGCACGAGGGTGACCGGGCACGTTGTTGTTTGTGCTCTGCACAATGGAGTCAGAGGAACCCGTGTGCTCATCAGTAAAACTCAGCAGGCTAGGTCACAGCTGTCAAACACAGAGCCCCGGGCCTTCCTCTGACTCCTGGTTCTGCCCACATGAGCAACAGTCAATACCAAACCTGTGGAAGTTTAGTTAGAACAATGGCCACTCCTGGGATCCCGAAAAATAACTATAAATGTGATCGGTGACGACGCTGTTTAATATGGTTCAACGCTTAGACGTCACGCTGACCTTTTACAAACGAACCACTTCTGATTTATTTTACACACATTACTCATTCATAAGTGATTAAAAGCATTTTAATTAACTTTTAATTTCGACCTTCAAAATCAAAAGCAGGATCGATTCCCCCGATTGTGTTTTTTTTCTCTCTTCTTCTTCTTCTTTTCTCTCCACCTTTTGCAAATTGCATGCATGCACACGAATGAAAGCAACAACACTTTGAAGATGACACGGTACGGCTAACAATGCTGCTGCTTTCCTGAAGTCCCCCGATGTGGCAACGTTTTGCCTTCGCAGTGAGTTAATGGAGTTAATCCGGTGAGAGGGATGAGTCGCTTCCACGCCACAAATGAACCAAACCAGAGTTTGCTTGGAAGCGGACAGAGACGCACTTTTCCAGGCGGTCTTGTTTTTGGTCGTTTGGTTTTCACGCCACACCAAACTCCAACGCCCCAAAGGTCGTATGATACTGCATCGAATGAGGTACTTGATGATTCTGCTGGATCCCAAATGAAGTGACTGAAATGCATATTTGGTTTCACATTCAACACCTTGGTATTATGGCCGACAACACAAATATAACTAGAAGTTGTTACGGCGAGGACTCAAACTGATTTGTAGCATATTCCGTGCCGTCTATTTTTTGGGTCGCTGTGAAGTTCCATGGAACCAGTTATGCCGGCCAGTTTTCTTTTTGATCGAGGCAAGAAAAGACCGTTTGATACTTTTGCCACATTTTCATCTGTGTGCATTTGATTGTCAAAATCCAGACTCTCTGGATTCCAATCCTCTCCTTTTCAAATGCGGTCCTCTCTCTTTTTATTTTCTTTGAAACACACTAGAAATACATTTGTACCCTTCATAGTAAAGCTGCCCCTCTCGTAATGCGTTATATTTTGGCAATACTTTATTTTGGATTGCCCAGCGTTGGCACTCGGCTCTTTTTCAAGTGAGAAAAAAAATAAGACTCTCAAGGTAACCCCGCAAACAGCACTGAAAATAATAACCAGAGCCAAAGTGTCTATCCATCCACCATGTACCCAAAAACCACACACAACCTTCTTCTGCCCAGTGCACTGAGCTGAATAGGACATGTGTAGATTGTATTATACTTTGTTATGTAACTACGGATGCCGATTGAACAAATGATGCTTATAATGTCATCATTTGTTGAAAAGTAATCTCCTAAAATGTAGTTTTTGGCAAGAAACTTGAATAAATCCAGTCATTTGAAGGGAGATGTTTTCACAGCATATGAGAGATATTAGAGAGGGAAATATGAACGGTTTGACTTTAAGCTAATAATATGATTAAAACTACTAATTCCACGATTTTTTTTTTTTAAATCAGAGCACATAAGAAAGTGATTGCCTCACCTTTTAACTTATGTGTATAAAATAACCAACATGGGTGATAGTACCATGAAAAAGTATACCATTTAGAATTTTGTGAGGTGGTATACAAATAAAAAGCACCCAAAAATCATGAATGGGGCACCTCCACATATGACCATATCAAACTCAGTAGACTTCATATAATATGTATTTTTAATATGTATGTGTTTTGATGATTTCAATGGTTTTATGTGAAGCAGTTTGAATCGCCTTGTTGTTGACGTGCTTTGCCTTACTTTATATTGGAACAATATGTTTATCTGTCCTGATTGTGTCACCGATATGCAGCTGTAGTCTTCCAGTCAGTCCTTTGACAGCAGCTCCCCTCATTGTGACACTTTTTTGAACTTTTGTGAACTTTTGTCATTGAGAAAAGTTTCTCCCTGACACAAAGGCTTGAAGGAAGTTGACTAACCTTTTTGGCCTCGTTTGATTTTTTTGTTTTTTTCTTGGGGCCTATAATGTCTTCTTCTGAGACTTTGTGACATTAACAATTGAAAAGGCACTCGGCTCTTGTTGGCTCTTTAATCTTGGGGAACACGATACTCTCTGGCGGCCTCTCCTCACAGGTAAACACAATATATTAACCCCCCTAAATCTCCACCACACCCCGCCTTCCATCCCCTCCTCCGGCCCTCACAAACACTTGCACTGCGTCCTATTCATCAATGGCACTGCACACAGTGGGGAAAGTACCATCACGCTGACCTTGAGGAAGTCTCGCTCATAAGAAGACTCACCCAGGCCAAGATCTAGGGTCTGTCAAGATGATTTCTTATTCTATTTAATGGTGGGAGTGTAATGCTTTATCACTCCCCGGGTCCATGCTTTATATAAGGCATATGGGCCGACCCCCATTAGAAATGGTAAGCTGTTAGGAAAAGCGCCTGTACACAAAAATATGGCCTTAGGAGTCACAATGATTTAGGTGCAGGGAGGGGGGGGGGGGGGTAATTTCATGTTAAATGGGGACTCTTCTGAATAGGGAACTACGAAACAGATGGCAATGTCCGCCCCCCTATCTCCTCAATGACATTTTCCACTGAGGCATTGGTTGGAAGATAAGCATGACTGGGTACAGAGGGAAGTGTTTCTTTGTCCTCACGCTCTTCATCTAAAGACCACCGTGCGGAGTCACAGTTCAGATTGGTTTGCTTTTGATTGGTTTTCAAAACGTCTCCCTTCTTCCTTTGCAGATTAATGTTAAGTTGCACCGCATTACCGATCCGTCGACCTGTCACCGAGGTGAATGAGGACATTTTCGCTTTGGGGGAAAAAAGGTGTTACATCCATCGCTCCTATCATAGAAAAAGAAGAAGAAAAAACTGTTGGTACAGCAAGATCTCTCTGCTGTCTGTGGCTTAAAGATGCTTGTGTTACATTACAGCTTTTATAAGAGGGGGAGAAAAAAACCCACTTAGTTCATTGGGTTGAATCAATCAAGACAATAACGTCCCATGGCATGTAAAACAGACGTTAAGGCCGCTGTGATCACAGAGGGACCGCCATCAGATCAGCAGCGGGTAACATGACTGGCGTGATAACCATGTACTCAGAACAAGATAAAAATGATAGAAATCAGCCGGGCCGGATATTTTGTGCAACTGGGTTTTTGCACTTATCCGCCATCCTCCCTCATCAAACCACTGCTGCTGCTGCTGCTGTGCTAGCTCTGCCTCTATTCTACCCCAGTAAGTTATGATGTCATTTTCCTCTCTGCCATGATAACGATTAGAGGAAGCGATACCGGAGGGAGCGACTTCCACGGGTAAATATTTTTAAATTAAACTTCAGCAGGCCGTTTCTACGCGCACAGACTTGGAATTACACCTCAGATATGGTGGAGCATACGGAGCGATTTCCTTATTTTGTTCTGTTGGCTTGTAGTTGTAGTCACAACTGTAGTTTCTTGGAGTTTTACTTCCATCTTCAAATGACTTCATAGAGAAAAAAGGGTTTACCTTCTACAGCATGCGCTGCAGTATCAAAGACTGAGATGATTCAGGCATTGGTTGTGCAACAAACAATGCGTATGATGCTCCGGTTGCATTTGAAGTAATCTATATGCCGTGGGAGGGCAACTTGCTCAAGTGTGTTAAGCAAAATGAGAAATGTTATACTTTGTGAGCGGTGCTTCACAGGATGGCGGTGTCAGCCGCTACTGCAAAACGATATGATTTAAGGAGCACATTTTCTTTTAATGAAATGAAGATGAGTCCTGACGTGTATGAATAAAAGGGGAAATTTGATGTGTCGTACAGTATGGGGATTGAATTAATTTCAGAGGCTTCTCGAAAAAGGGGGTGAAAAGGGAAATGCCGCTGCTACACGGGAGATCATGAAAAGTAAAAAACTAATAATGATGCCTTTTATTATACGTCCTTTCTTTCCATAGAATAGGTTATTTGAGTATATGTAGAACATATTTAATCTAGCTGATTGACATAAAAGTGCAGTGAATCAGCAGAGGGGAGGCAAACAGTACCTCTGCTTCACTGAAGGGGGCGTGCATATATTTCATGAGTTCATATATTTATATAAATCTGGGCCTCACCAGCCACAAACCGCAAAGACTAGCTTGAGATTTCTTACATGGGCTCAACACCACCAATTGCTTTTTACATCAGATGTTTTAGATCAGACTATAGCTGTAACTGTTTGAGATTTTCACGTTCATAATTTTAAACCTAATGAGAAATTAGCATGTAACTAGAATACGTGATATGAGTCACGCTAGTTTACATGTTAGCAACACAACTGAAAGATAACATCAGTTGTGAGCTTCTTTTTTTTCAATAATGTTCTATTATTAACAATTAACATTGACTTAAAGTGTCTGACAGCACCGCCAGACTGATCCTGTCTGTACCTTTTAACACACACACACACACACACACACACACACACACACACACACAGACACACACTCCCTTGTGTCTGTTTTTAATCATTACTGTACTTTGAAGTAGTACTGCAGTGTTACACGCTGGCGCTTTGTCGCTGCAGCCCCGACGCCCACATCCATGAATAGTTCTGCATCTTCGGTCATTTTATCATAATAAAGGAAAAACGAACAGATTTCTTTTCCAGCCCAACACTCAAGGGGAAATAAACATGTATGCATTTTATTGATGTCTCAAAGCCATTATCTTTAAAATGAAAAAAGAAGTATGCTGATAGCCTTGGAGTCCTCAGCGAGATTTAATCAATTCACCAGAATGGTGTATTCCATATCTATTTCTACCTCACGCTTTACTGCAGGAGTGCTACAGCGCGGCTCAGTCCCTATAATGAAAGGCCCCCTAGCACCCTCTCTCCGAATCATTACAATCTCCTTCTCCCTCTAGGGTCAGTAAACTAATAGTCATTCACCTGTGTGACAGGAAATCTTTCCCAAGTTGCCATTGGGGGCCTAGGAGGTTGTGTTTAAGGTTCTGGAGTTGAGGGCCAGCCAGAGATGACTGTTTATTGTTTAGACGGATCCTGATGATTAAAATGTGTCAGGTGGAAACCATTTCATCACCAATGCAAAGGTAGGGGGAGGCGGAGGTTACATATATATAACCCACTAATTGCCTTGTCTTTCTGCTGCTGGCGAGCAATGACAAACCTGCTATTCAGTGCTCGCAAATATGGAGACGCAACAACGAACAACTTTATGAACTGTAAATAGAGCATAGGCATCGGCAAAGAAGCACCATTCATCATCCACTTGCGCCTCCGGAGATTTTTATGACCACAACCAACCGTTGGCTGGAGAGTGTGTGGTGGATTTCTCAAAGATGTGGCACAAATGTATTCAAGAAGAGGCACAAATGGCCCCGAGCGTCTCGTTTGGCATTTTTCTTCTTCTTTTTAAGACATCTCAGCAAAGGCTGAGAGAAAGTTCATGCACACAGTACTCGAACAAAAAAGGAGAGACAATGGGGCTGACCTCACTTTTTAACTTTCCACCAAACATCTTCAAAGGGAGTTGGTCGCGTACGATAATGCAGTCGAGCGGATTGGCCGAGAAAAGCAGCTTAATTATATCAATGGAGTCGGGATTTTTTCCTTGACCCCCTCCAAATGTGGCCGTTCTGAGATAAGCCACGGCGGTGCTCGGATACGAGCGAGAATCGATGTTTAAACTCACACACTGAGTCCCCCCCACCCCGTTTCTTGTGATCACAGGGCAAAGCAGACGTGTCCTCGAAAACGGTGCCTTCAGGTAACCGCATCCTTCCCACTTCTATTTTCGCCACTACTTCAAACAACAGGCGTATACCACAGGGAAGGGTGTATTTGTTTTTGCTTTCCAGAAAAAAAGAAAGAAGAAGAAAGCATCGGTAGGCTGCAAGAGATCTGTGAGGTTTTACCTCCGCAGAGCTTTTTTTTTTTCTCCCAAAAATTGTTTACCATATAGAGGAAGAAACACCGTGCCAAACGAATGGAGACAAATCTATATAAATAATATAGCGGGAGGGAAGAGGACTCGCCCATCGCTCAGACCACAAGCGTGCCCAATATCTCCGGGAGACTGAGATTCATTCATCACTGTACGACTTTAATTTGAGATCTTTAGGGCTCTTGCTGAGAGCCCGGCAGAGCACCGTGTCTTAAAGGTCTGCGGGGGTCTCGGTCGGCAGAGCGTCGGCACGCTGTGGGTGGGGAGGAAATTGCTGCCGGACACTCGGGCACACGTTCGTACAAGTAGAATAATACCATCTGAGATTGGCCTTGGGAGTGCAGACGGAAAACAAACCCAAATCCACTTTCTGATTAGCATTCAGACGCTTTAAACTGTGCAGGCCAGTTTCTGACAGTTGGCTTATTGCGTCTTATCGTGCTACAGGAAGGCACACAGGCGGACATGCTGTGACGCTCAAACACACACAGGCACACTCATAGAGCCAGACACGCACACTCGGACACACCTGATTTAGAGCGGAATGATGGTAAAATGGTCTGGGGGGGGGGAGATTGGAGAGAGCCAAAGGTAAAGAGAGTCTGGAGACCTCTTAATAATTCTCAAGCATTGATTCTTTCTTTTTAAGCCCAAAAGGCTGTTGAAATGCTGAGATAGGTGGCACATCCGGATGACCGATCGCTGTGGTTCACCTCAAACGCCGAAAGGCCACCAATAAAGTCTTTCCTGTTGCATTTACATGCAACTTTACGTGGACCCAGACCACTTGCCCCCGCTGTCTTGGCCTCGATGGTGATCGACAACAACTCGCTCCACTTGGGCCGTATCCGGGTTCCTCTGGTCCTACAGTACGTGAGTGTTTCAAAACCCCACCAAACATGAACCAATAACTTGTGTGATGGTGACCCGTTCACCGTGATACGCTACAGAATGATGTACGCGCTTCTGCGACCCAAAAGACAGCGCACCGCTGCCTGTAGATACCTTCCTTTGTCTCCAGGTGTTTTGGGTTAAATGCATCATAAATCTGCAAAATAAATGCTAATCAAACTTGATTGCAGGGTGATTATAGTTAATGTGTTGGTTAAAAACTGCACATGCTCACATCATTTTCATTGGCAAGCAAAAAATGAATAGCGAAACAAGGGGGGCGGGGGTCTGACGTATCAACATGATCCAAGCGACGAGGGGCGGCGTCCTGATCCTGCGTTGAAGTTGTCAAGGGGCGGCACCGAATGTGCTGACACCACAGTAAGCAAACAGCAGCGAGCTGACATGGTTTCCAATGCAAACGCTTTTCTCCTGCTTCACCCTGTCGCTGAATATCTTTTGCAGCCCGGCCGTGTCACCATCATCACTTAATAATACGCCACCAGTCCATCGCGTGTCTCTCCGTTTATCCCCTGAAATGCCGCTCTTAATACCTGAGTGGTCGGTGGCCGCGTGCCCTGAATGCTCATTCCTTGCACACTGTCTCCTCTGTGCACTCACAGGGTCCAGCTCCTCTCTCCCCCCTCTTGAAGGTGGACTCCTCGCAGCGTAATTTGATTATTCCAAAGCAGGTGTTTTTCAGCCGAATGCCGATAAGAAGCCTCGGCGAGACTCCGACACTAAAGTGAGTTACGTTAGATGTGCTAAAAAGGTAGTGGAAGGCAGTAGCTTTTTTCTTTTCTCTCTCTCTCTGTTTTTTTCTAGATCTGATCTGTAAGTGAAGATGGGATTGGCTTTGAAAAACCTGCGCTAAGAGTTCACAAGGCATCTGTTCAGTCTGACTGAGATACTGGTACACGCACCCCGAGGATGGCGAGCGAGTAATCTCCTTTCATTTCTGATGTAATAACAGCAATGCGCACTGGTTTGAAAAAAAAAAAAAAAGTCTTTAGAGTGACGTCCGTCATTGGATGGAGTGACTGGCAGCCACTTGGAGAGAGGCGGACTCCCAACAGTGTGACTGAGCCTCGGAGTGTTTGAAAGGGATGCAAAGTTGAGGTTTTTAACAACTTCCAGTGGGACCGCTGACGCAACAATCAAATGTGTCTACGTTTCAGCAGCAGATGGAGCTCGACGGCGCTCCGGGGGGGTGGGGGGGCGGGCAACATTTTTATATTTTGCAGGTTTATTTCATTTTTTTCTGCCTCTTCCCGAAAAACGAGCATCTGCCACTGCGGAATGGGAAGGAGGAGGAGGACGAGGAGGAGGAGGGGGGCAAGGTTTGCATCTGTGATTCCGTGTTTCTCAGCAAAATCAGACACCGTGGAGCCTCTTTGTTATCCTCTTCAAGATTGCGCTCCCTAATCCCTTTTTCCACGGCACTAATAGCGCTGCTGATATGTGCAAACAAAAAAGGCGTAATCTCACGCCTGCGATTGAGCCGTCGGACCCCGCGTGCCCTCAACTCTCGGCTGAAAGCACTTCCACGAGCCCTGCACTGTGTAAACACTGCTACTTTTCAAACCCCAATGCACACGGGGGGGCTTGCAACTCAGCTGCACAAATAGCTGAGTAGACTATTTACACTTTAGCCGATTCGCATTTTGATCATTTAGAGGGACATGAACCCGCGGTGAAACTGATTCGCAGTTTGTCTGCTTATTAACTCGCAGCTCGGGATCAACCCGCCGGAGTCACTCGACGTGCCACGGCGTGGTAATCAGTGTCAACACTCGCAGAGTTCAAAAAGACGCGTCGCCTTTTCATATGCAAATCCACTCGAAACAACTCCTGCAAATGGGGTCAGCGCGCTCGATGGGGGCCCGCCGCACGTGCTGGAGAGAATAAAACAACAATCTGCTTTAATTGACAGCTGCAGTCAGGAAGTACAGCAGCCACGCGGCACGAACCAAGTACCCGCGCTGTGTCCTCTTGTTTCTCACAACTCCCGTTCTTTCGGGTGGAAGCGGTCAAGGGCACAGCCGAGACCACGTTGCATCCCACTTCGCCGACGGGAGAAGAAGTGTCTCAACTGTGTTTCTCTTTTTGCAAAAAAAAAAAGGGGACGACACAGGCGACCTGTGAGCGCCAACGCGTCTCGTCAAACACCTGCACAAAAAATAAGCCAAGTATAGCGGAGGAGTTGCCGGGGAATCAGTTTCATTCCCACAAAGCTGACGACTGGGGGAGATGGATGCCGACGGGCAGGAAAAGAAGACACTCACCTCTTAGTGGGACACTTCAGAGCGGAGACGCAGCCAGTTTAATCCAAGCGATCACTGAATCAAACTGTCCTCCTTTTCCTTCTTACTTCTTCTTTCTTTCCTGCAAGAGCAGACTCTCTTTCCTTTTGCTGCTTCTCGCTTCCTCTCCTTAATTCCCTCTCTCACCCTGCTGTCCTCTTTTTTTGGTGCCTTCCTCTCACACCATCCCACTCGGGAAGCCCACGCTGGAAACGCTCTTGCGGGGAAGAGAGACGAAGGTCTTTTCCCGGGAATCGAGAGATGTGGAACGCGAAAGGGAGCCGTTACCAAAGTGGTGCGCGTCGGTGCGGCTACAGGATGACGACTGAGAGAGAGAGGAGAGGGAGGTAGAGGAGAGGGAGCGGTGAAGTGAGAGAAAGAAGCTTGTGTGTGCGCGTGCATCGGAGAGTGAGAGGGGAAGTGTGTGTGAAGGAGAGAGAGAGGGAGGGAGGGAAAGGGGATGTGAGGGGGTTTGTGTGAGCGCTGCTGGCTCAGTGGCGAGCGACAGTCGTGATTGCATTGGTTGTAAGGCTGTAGTGCAACCACCCCTTGTTAGGTCCCCTGAGCACAGAGGGATCTTCATCATCAACGAGATTAGAGCTAACTAGCAAGCACACACACACACACTCCTAACCCCCCCCAATGACACACAGAGCCAGTGGTGTGTGCAGTGGTCACCGGGGATTTTCTAATCGAAGAGACACTCGGTGAGGCTCCTTTTGTCCGGAGCTGGAGCGCTCTGCAGATCCTTTAAAGTCCCAACTGACTCTCTGCAGTCAGAAGGGGGTTAATTCAGGGTGAAAGAAAAGTGTGTGTGTGTGTGTGTGTGTGTGTGTGTGTGTGTGTATAAATACTCTCTGAGGATACATCCTGTGATGTGGAGGTTGGGGGGTTTGGGGTGAAAGGTGTTCTGGTGTGGGGGTTCGCTGGTCTTTGTTTGACTGGCGGGGGATAAGCGGATACGTAATGTAACGTCAACAGACCTGTCCCGTTTAATCCGAATCCCACCCGGCTGAAGGTGTCTGACGACCTCCTGCTTCATGCTAATAACGTTAGGAAATACAATGTATTCGTCGGCCACCGTTTATGCAAATGTGGTTCCCAAATTTACATAAGCAGATACCCGCTGGCATCCCTACTGGCATATACACACAGCAGGGGAGGTTTTAGACCCCAAATAATCTTAGTTTGTTTCTTTTCGTTAGCAAATGACACATGTTGAAGTGGCACATAAACCACTTTTTATTTTCAACTTCAACGGCAGCGGAAAGGAGGCGACGCGTGGGAGCATTGGTGCGTTTCTATGTTCTACGTGCGTCATAATCCAGGAAAAAGCTTCCACAAAGTGCCACATGCGCTCACTTCTTCTGCAAGTTTCAAGGTGATGTTGTGGGGAACAAAAGAAATCACTCAATACACAGAGAATAAGTCCACGAGTCAAGAGGGGATCCAGGGTTAATTTAAGGTGACCTTTGACCTCAATTATATTGATTGAATTTCATTTAAAGTATACTCCTATATTAGATAGCTAGATAGATACTTTATTAATCCTGCAAGGGGAAATTGTTTCATTAACCCCTGCGGCATTAATAAAGTATATCTATCCATTTATCTAATATAGGAGTATACTATGTATTGATATTCATGGGGAGGATTTTAAGCGTCTATTTAAGGTGACGACTAGTTTTTGGTCAGTGTTAGTTTTTGTATTAGGTACGAAGAAGTTTTATCAGGATTAAATTGAGATTAGGAGGATGTCTGAGGTCAGCTAATGGTTGAGGGGCAATAGTCTGGGGGGGTTGTGGCAATCCGGCTGGAAGAGGAGGCATCAGCTGGTTCCTGCTAATACCCATAACCTCTCAAAGAGAACGCGCTATTAAAGAAACCCAACACCTCCCCCCGCGATTCCCAACAGAGATCACAAACAGAGAAAGAATTACATCATCAAAACATCAAAACTTTTACGGGTCTCTCTGAAGTCTGGCAGTTGTCACCGACGGTGACCTAAATTTTCTGTTTTTGATGTTTTGCATGATTTAATGCACTCCCACTTGCATTACTTGGTCATGCAGCACACAGATGGAATCTTGCATCTCGAGGAGCAACCACCAGTCATAACCTTTAAAATTAGTCCTTGATACGGTGGGCGAATCAAAGGTGGCACACATCACTCTATGGAAAAGGTTATTGAGGCATTAGCATTTAGTGCACTCTATATTTCTTTTTCACTGTCTTGAAGATGGACAGGGCCCACAGTGTGGGGGGAAAAAATCTATTTTTGTCTTTCCTTTTGCTTAAAATGATGTGAAAAGTAAAAACTTCTGGTTTGTTCTCCATCTTGATTGTCCTGAAATTAAAGCAATTTTCCTCAATCACCAAAAAATAAAATGAAAGCATTGTGTTTGACAGGAAACAACACATGTTTAAATCACTGTAGCATTTCACTCTGAAGATTCCCGCTTTTACTCCAATTTGCCAATCATCCCATTTCCTTTGTCAGCAGAAAAGTAAAAACTCAAATAATGCCAGAGGAAGCAGTGTAAAGAGTGTGTGTGTAGAGTGGGAAAAGAGAAAACACTAAATTGTGTGCAAATGACACTTTTGGAAGCGTAAAAGAAAAAGCTGAAAGCTGTACTTGATGTAGTTATGCAGCGTTTTATACACTCAGCATTCCTGGCTGACAACCACACTCCCAGATCAACCCTGTCCAGATGGCATGGCGTGGCCCTAGAGGACTCAATTTTTAATCCTCTTGGCACGGGCTCAGCTAAGCAAGAGGTGGAACGGATGCTCAGAGTCAGGCGTCAATCAGGGCGGGTTCCAGACCGGCCAACTGCTGTAACGGGAACACAGAAGTGTCCCGCGCAAAGTACGCCTGCAGGACACGGGGAGAGAAGCGTTGGACTCGGTCCACACAAAGGGATTGAGTGACTTTTAATTGAAGGTCATGATACGTTTCAGGGCGCCGCCGATACGACGGAGGCTCCAGCTGTGAACACATAACCTTCTGGAACAGATATGGGCTTCGGGCACCAACAACCCATTTGTTGTCGTAGTAAAGAAAAGCTGTGTGGCACACAGCATATGGAGCCTAACTGACGAATCAACATTACATAATGCTTGATAAGTTAAGCTGTTGTAGTGCAGGGCTCCTTTGGATAACCGCTCCGTGTGAACGCAGTTCAGACCGGGGAGGAGGAGGAGGACTGATAGACTCTATAAAGTGGCGGTGAATCTCAGTTTCCTCCCACCTGCCTGTCACAGATGAGTTCAAAAACATCAACAGGGATTTGAGGGAATACTAGGAGATCTGTTTAAAGATAAGGTAAATATAGTATGGTCAAAAATAGTAAAACTTTTACTTTAAACTTAACTGCAGTTTACTGGGATCCACAGGTCAAAGCCATGTCCCACAGATTTGATTCAACTATTGAAATATTGCTTACGAACATGAGTGAACTTGTTGATGAGCTAAGGGAGTACGTACACTGTAAAACTAATGCGCGGTAATAATTCCAAATTAATTGCATCGGGTTTATCTGTTAACTTTAATTGGCCATCAGAGGAGTACGATTCTTCAACCCCATTCTCTTTAAAATGTCTTTGGGCAACGACAGTAGGGATGAGCGTAACTACTGGAGGGCAAGGTGCATCAGAAGAGGAGGGAGAAGTGAGGGAAGCGTTACGCAATCTTTAACCCCTCGTCCAATTATCAGACGGTCCATCTCAAAGCATATATTCATGCGTTTAAAGTACAAGATGTGTCGTTTTATGAAACCTCTCTATTGCCACGAGTGTATATGAAAGGATATAAATTAATCACGCATGCTTTGATAATGTTTTTTTTTTACATTGATCATTTTCCGTATTCTGTTTGGCGTACTCTTCCAGTGTCGTTTCAAAGCGGCTGGACCGGCGGACACGTAGCTGAAATATTCCCGTCCTACTCCAATAATTGATTCATCTTCTTCTTCGCCACTCGTTATTTTTTCTGGAGCATGACTGGGGATAGTAGGGCTGGGAGGGGGTTGGGGGTCGGGGCCGATGGATGTGGATGTGTTGCCGGACAACAAGGACCCAGGTGGGTCTTCGTATTAGCGGGCTAAGTTAATGGAATCACTGGTCTGCCTCTCGCCGGCTGATGCAGCTCAAGACGAGACCGGCATGTCCTGAGGGAGGTCTGGCCCAGAAGAGGCATCTGGAGCCTCGGTCTGCCTCCTCCTCTCTGACGTACCGCAATTACCAGCAGCAGAGAGAGAGAGCGACGGGGCGTTATCCTGCAACACATGCACAAAATCTGTGGCTCATGACTCCTGCCTGGTTGGGGCGCCTCTTAGATGAAGCGCACCTTGTTTTTGAAAGGGGATAAATCGTTGAAATTAATCTAAACTGCTAGATTTGTTTTACATTTTTAATGTGGTTTGTGATTGAATGTTGTTCTATTCCCGAGATATTTATTAGATTGTAGTATTACCAGAACATCTTCATATATATCCCCCCCCTCCTCTCTCTAATGAAGAAATAACGACAAGTTGATTTACAATGTATTGTCCTTGCATTACGCAGCTAGTAATGTCATTAATGCATTATATGGATGATAGAGGAACATTTCATACCAACGTAATCACTCACTTTTTGTCGCAGGCAACACGTGTGCTTTGGGCAACGCGATCTCCGCAAAACAACATTGGGGTTTTTCAACAACTCAGTCGGGGCAGCGCTTCGACTAGCTAACGCGGGCGCGTTCGATTCTGAGAACTCCTTCACATCTAAAGTGTTAAATCAGAGCCAAAGCATCTTTGATTAGGCCTCGCTCACACGAACAGGCTCTTCAAAATCAAGACCCGAGGCACTTTGAGCGGGAGAGTGTTTTTTTAATTTTTTTTATAGGGAAAACTTGCATACTGATCCCGGCACCGGCGGCGCATTGATCTGAATGGAGCGGTAATTAAAAAAAACACAGCCGTGTGTTTTCCAGAAGAGTTTGCCTGAACGGAGCGAGCCAAGCACAATGCCTCGGCAATGCAGGTTGCCGTTAACGACAATCAGCCGAGGCGCGAGGAACGAGACGTCTAATCAGTTCCCTCAAAGCCGTAATGCCGAGCTAATGAAAGAGATTAAAAACGCTTATTTGAGGACGAACGGACGTTCTCCATGATGATGTTTTTTGAAGATAAAAGCAAGCCGACGATAGATAACGATGAGTGGGAGGCGTATTCTCCACCAGGATTGGCGAACGTTGAATTTCGAGTGATCGGGCTTCAAATGGAAACGGGGGGGTCACGTTTTTTGCGCAGGCAGGTAGGATTTGAAAACCGTCCCAAAAGTTTTGGCCGATTTGACAATTTGATCAGCGATCTTTGCAAGTAATCACTTCTGGCAGACACACAAGCCCACTGCTGTCAGCGCCAACGGGGGCCGCTGCGAAATGAGCCCGTATTACTCGTCTGCTGCAAAGGCTGAGGGATGCGTTGTCAAGCAAGCGTTTGGCAACGGTTTTAGAGTGGGAGTGGGTGAAGGAAGAAACGTATTAAATACTGTGGAGAGACGGAGCGGCCGGTATATGGGCTCTAGCCTGCAGAGGTGGAGGTATATTGAACAAGATGAGGACGTGACTGAACAGCCGGGGGGGGGGGGGGTGTAGTGCAGAAAAGCGCCTCGACTCTGAATTGTGCTCTGCAGCTACAGTATATTACCTTTTCATGCTGTCCACCTGACTGCAGCCCACGGCGCCGCACTTGATCCTATTGAGAGTATTTTAGTATTTTACTGCTGCATAAAAGTACCGCCAAAAAAAAACAAATAATAAAAGGATGTTGTCAACTCATTTGGTTACAGGCAGTTTGTGTCAGCATGCTTTTCACTGGGTTTGTTTTGGTGTGCGGATGACACAGTTGCGCCACTGTGGTCTGCTTTTCTGGCCACTGCAATGTGATGGGATAAGCACTGAGGTCTGTCCTGTTAGCGGTGGCGCGCCAACTTGGATGTTATGATGAAAACGTTAGACATGTAATCTCTGAGGGAGAGAGCGATGCCAGGGAAACGGCTTTCCTGTTTGTCCACGGCACGGATTTAGATCCCTTCATCCTCCTGCTCCCACTCCACACACACACACACACACACACACGGCATTCACGGGGTTATTATTCTCTGAATTCCCACAGTGTGGCCAATCAACAGATGTGTTTAAACAGAATTTGTCCTGCCTCCCGACAAGCCTCACGCACAGCCAGTGATATTCTATCATGTAACTGAACACGGCAAATTCGTCAGCGCTGCCAGGGTATTGTTTGCAAATGTGTTTTGCATGTGACTGACATTGATCGAACGCTTTGTCGTTTAGCTAAAATACAACACTTAGCTCGAGGCTTGTTGTCGTAAATGTGAAGTGTACCACATTTGTGAACATGAAATTAGTTCTGTTTTAAATCGCACATAAAAAAAGAAATCCTCTTTTTGTGTCATTATGGAAATAGCAGCAAGCTGGTCTTTGCAGGGAACACGCTTCTGAGAAATCAATCAGTTAACTGATGATAGCTTGTGTGATTTTAAAGCTTAAATGCAGCTGAACACTTGAGCAGTGACATTGACTGACTAACAGTCGGACAAACAATAATCAGCCGAGCAAAAATTATGTTTGAATATTCCTTTTAAAAATCTGCTTGTTTCTCCAGAAAAAATAAAAAAAGGTGGCTGTTGGCTATATTGTATTTAATGTAGCAATAGCAAGTATATTCACCCAAGCGGTTATGTGCCTTCATAGTGATGCCTGATTGTATAGAAGTCTATGCTTCATGTGTTAAAGCTGCATTCTCTCTACTGACCACCAGGGGGTGACTCCTCTGGAAGTATAGAAGTATACGCTTCATGTTTTAAAGCTGCATTCTCTCTACTGACCACCAGGGGGCGACTCCTCGGGTTGTATAGAAGTCTATACTTCATGTGTTAAAGCTGCATTCTCTCTACTGACCACCAGGGGGCGACTCCTCTGGTTGTATAGAAGTCTATACTTCATTTGTTAAAGGTGCATTCTCTCTACTGACCACTCCTGACCACCAGGGGGTGACTCCTCCGGTTGTATAGAAGTATACACTTCATGTGTGAAAGCTGCATTCTCTCTCCTGACCACCAGGGGTGACTCCTCTGGTTGTATAGAAGTCTATGCATCATTTGTTAAAGCTGTATTCACTCTCCTGACCACCAGTGGCGACTCCTCTGGTTGTATAGAAGTATATACTTAATTTGTTAAAGCTGCATCCTCTCTACTGACCACCAGGGGGCGACTCCTCTGGTTGTATAGAAGTCACTCTTGATTTATTCCCTCAGTAAACTTTGTAAACACAAGTGTATGCTCCCAACTAGACGTCTTCTTGATGATTCATAATGCAAATTAATATTCCATTTAAAAGTAAAATAGACTATAAATGCTTTAGGGCGGGGCTACCTTGTGATTGACAGGTCGCAAACAAGATGCTGTTTGCAACCAGATAATTTGCTTTTCCAGATAATTTAGCAGTTTCTTATATACAGTCGATGTGTAAGTCGCGGCATCTCTCTCTCCGTAGGGGAGAAAACACTATTGTTGAATTATTCCTCGTTCAGCTTGACCAAACATTTATCTATCATCATGTCCCTTATTATATATCTCTTTAAATAACATTGAAAAAAGAAGAAATCTAAATTGTGACGAGCACCTGCACGTTCAGGAACACCTGGGATGTTGCAGACACACAAGGCGGCTCTGCAGCAGTTACCATCCAGAGCCCAATTTGTTACTCAAGATGATTCCAGCAATTCTGTTTTCAAAATTGGGTCAATAAATTGCTGTCAGTCTAATTTATTTGGCACCGAGTCATTAAAGCCAGAATGATGCTGTTGCAGCACTGCTGCTTCCTCCAAAACTTGGCAAGCCGAGGGTTTAAATTAATATTCAGCCGGATTGTTTTGCATGCACACACACAGGGAGGAACAGATAACGAGAGCGGGAGACACCGCATTTAAAAAATATATAATTATGATACCAGTGCAATCGAATGACCGCCTTCACCTTCTCATTCTGCTGTTTTCCCCGGAGATAACAAGGGTACCTAAAGTTTCTGGAATAAATACTGAGCTTCATAAACTTGTATCACCTGCTGTATTTCATTAGTACATGCAGCTACTTCTTTTCACTGCCAGCTGTTTTCTTTGCGTTTTATACTGAGCCACATCTGTCTGAACATAAAAACCTTGTGGTTGTTATGTCGCAAAACATATTTCCCCCCCTCAATTCATCAAAAAGCATCTCACTCTGGGGTTTGCATCGTTCAGTCGGCTAAATGAGTTGTCCAATCCATTAGGCATACATGTATTATCAGTGGTCAACATGTGTGGCAAATGAGAAAAAAAAGGGGGATATTCTTAGTTTATGTAATTTCTGCAGGGAAATCCGAAAATGAAATGAATAAAAAAAAGAAAAAGGTGCCACAGATGGAGTGGGTGCTTTGCAAAAAAAAAAAAAGGCCACCCCATTTCTTCTGTAATCTCCACCAGAGGCTACTGGGACTTTCCGTTGCCTCTGAATGTGTGAGCTAATAGTGGAATATCATTTGATATGGTCCTCGACTGGGAACATAATTCATAGCACTGACACACATTTGTGTATCATAGTAAGAAGGGAAACAAGCTCTGGATATGCGAGCTCTTTGAGGAAAATACAGCGTGTGATCGTCTTACATGCAAGGGCATTTTCAATTTTCTTCTTTTTTCTTTTTCTACCAAAGGAAATCAAGTTTTTTTTTAGATGTTCTGCATTTCTGCATCTGTTGACAAGGAAAGAAACAATCACAGACATTCTTCACTAACATCAACAGAGGAACAATGCCGCTCCTGCTCACAGCGAACAGGAGATTTTTAATGTGTTTTCCCATTTAGACCAATCTGGAAAAAAATGAAATACACATGTACAGAGTACATCGGAGGTATATACAATTAAAGTGTCTTGCTGGGGGCTCATTATGTACAGCTGCACGACACCTCGGTCCGGGTTTGGAGAACGGTCGTCACTGTACGCTATTTCAACACGTACTTTTCTAAAGCCAGGTCCCGCCTTCTCAATAAGGGGTCTGGTGATTATAGCACTGAGCTTATGGTGATGCTGGACGTGGGATCATTATCAAACGCTTTCCTCCAGCGGGCGCTACGTAGCAGTGTGTTGGCAGCCGGAGGTCTCAAGCTGTTCAACCCTTGCTGCTCACTAATTGGTCTCTGTCAGCGAGGCCAGAATGTGTCGGTTCAGAAGTGTGGAAAAGGCTCGGGGACGGACCGAGGTAATGAAAGGAATTTAAGAAATGAAAAGAGTGTCCGTCGAATTCGGAGGCGGGAGGAAAGGAGACCTTTCAGAAGGGAAGAGAATATTAATCACCTTTGTAGTGTAGGGCAAACAACAACATTTCATTAATTTGGAATATCTTTACTCATCAAAGGTGTCATGTCTGAGGGTTAAGCACTGAAACTAGTGCTCATTTTTCCATACATTAATCCGCTGATTATTTCCTCCATTTTGTCCAAAATACAAGAAGCAGCATCCACGTCTAAGAAGCTGGAACCAGTGATTTTTTGTTGTTGTTGTTGTCATTTCTGCTTAAAACAAATAACTTGCCTATTAAGGGTCTTATTGTATCCTTTTGTAGGGAATGATACTCTTGAGTATGTTGTTGTTGTAATAAAAACACTGTAAAATGCACCATGGGACATTTTTTTATTACGTGAGAGAAACTGAAAGGAGATGAACAGGAAAATTGGAGGACATATTGGATTGAGCAAGTATATACATAGTCCTAAACAGTACAAAAATACAGTAAAATGTGAAAAACCCACGAAGAGGTTCCCACCCCGGAGGGCGCGTCACCGCCTTCGTAATCCGCTGCTGACGTCGTGCGCTGGAGTCAAGCAGTCGGGTTGTGTGGAAACCTCCGGTGACTTTTTTTTTTTTTTTTTTGCTCGGCTGATTGTGTCGCTCCTCTAATCACAACAAATCCACTCATGGTTAATGTATGTGGTGCTTTTGAGTGGAAGCAAGCAAAACTGCTCAATCTGCTCCCTCCTCGGGCGAAACAGAAAGAGAGCGTGTAATCAGATAAAAAATAAATAAATCAATAACACTATAAAGTCCAGGTGAAAGGAGAAAAGAAAAATGAGATCCGCCCTCAGAGCTCTTGTACCGCAAATAATGAAATTAATAAACGAAAGCAGAACAACGCCGTCTAAACAAACATGTTCAGGCACAATCTGCAAAATAAATGCAACTAAAATGGCAGCCCCTTTAGCTTCACAACATAAGCCTAATACATATTTTATAACTTCTATTTCTCTCCGTGCAGATGTTCAGAGATTTATGTTCCTTTGCAGGAATGTGCAGTTTCACATTCAGTTACATCCATTTCCACCTCGGGCGGTCCAGTGCAGTACTGTGCTACTTGTAAACAACAGGGATTTACTTGCCTTCTCCACGGAATATAGCCCGTTGTTTGTTCATGCTTTTCTGAAGTTCCTGGTAATCTTAGTCCCAGGCAGTGTTGGGGTAGTTACTCAGAAAAAGTAACTAGTTACAAGTTACTAGTTACTCTGAAAATTGTAACTAGATTACTGTACTAGTTACTGCATTTGAAAAGTAACTTCACTACTAGTTACTTTCCTTTCCTTTTTTTTTAAGCAAATGTCCAAATTAACCGCAAAGATACATGGACAAACATCATGGCCCTTTCATCACTTTATTTTCAATAAAGGGCATCTCTTAGCCTTTCCACATAGTGTATTGTAAACATGTAAAACCAAATGGCATATAAAACTCAGCCATTAACTTGAACGAACATTAACCCTGTTCACACTGTCTGACCAAAGAAATATGCCTCACTTTAAAATCCACAAACAACAGGATACAAGAGGCTGTGTATGGTGGGGACATTCAGGTCAGACAGCATAACACATTGAAAACAGGCTTTGGGAAACATGAGACCCCACTAAAGCAAATGGGGGCCGACTCCTAAGAACAAAACCAGCTTGTTATAGGAATCATTGTCAGGAATCATTAGAAACAGAAATGCACTTAACCCAAAAAGTAGAAATAGAAAAGGCAATTAAATAAACAGAAAATCCACTCCATCTTTGCCTAAATAAACAGAAAGTGCACTATATCCTATGAAGTTTATCATTTTTCTCTATTCTTCAAAATAGCGATTGTATCGCATGAGTAAAAGTCTCTTGAATCTTTTATCCGACAGCCTGTTCCTCCTTGGGGTCAGAACAATACTGCCCAGGCTGAAAGCCTTTCCACAGTGTTGTAACTTGTTTTATTACATGATTTACTCTTATTGTGAAGAGCGTGTAAACAGGAAGTGCTTTTACTTTGAAGGCAGAAAGTACAATGATACGTGCTTGTTGACGCTAACTAATGTTGATGTTACGTGTGGAAAATATATACATGTCTGGTGCAAGAGCGCGTTCTCAATGCTTTAACAGTTGTAATACTGCGGTTCACCAGTAGAGGGATTCTGTTCATACCAGACGTGTCTTGTCCTCATTAGAAGCTCCACGTCATTACAGACAGGTGCACTTGATGGTATTGGAGTGTTGTATTGCTTTGCAATATCCTTAATCCTAGGGAACCTGGAGAGAACCTCCCAGTTGGATCCGGGCTCTCCGTCTCCGTCTCATCCATTCCCCGCTTCCCTTCTACGCACCAGCAGCTACGTCACTCAAATCACTCAGATGGAGTTCTGTGATAGGTTGTACATGCAGGAAGTGTCGTGTGACTCGCGCGCCGCTAAAAGAGAACTTTTCGGACTGGTAAAAATGTCTTGAGTAACGTAGGAACGCGCGTTACTGAGGTCTAGTAAAGTAGTGTAGTTACCAATATTTTGAGTGTAATGCGTTACTTTACTTCGTTACCTATAAAAGTAATTACGTTACAGTAATCCGTTACTTTGTAACTCGTTACCCCCAACACTGATTCCAGGACTACTTTTCTAGTTACTAAAAGGTTCCTGTCTGCGTTTTCACCGCGATCTAATGATCTGCAGAGATGAGCCAAAGTAGTCTGCATGAATAACGCGTGAAAAAGCAAGACCCATAAACTCATATTTTTCAGTAGAGAGAATGCAGCTCTAACACATAAAGCATATACTTCTATACAACCAGAAGAGTCGCCCCCTGGTAGAGAGAATGCAGCTTTAACACATACAGCATATACTTCTATACAACCAGAGGAGTCGCCCCGTGGTTTAGGAGAGAGAAAGCAGCTTTAACACATGCAGCAGATACTTCTATACAACCAGAGGAGTCACCACCTGGTGGTCAGGAGATATTATGCAAATTTTAAGACACTTCAGCTTTTGGTTTACTCTTCATAACTGCAGTTTTAACACACATTCCATCTAAAGAAAAACATAAATAAACCTCAGGTTTTGTCTATAATAAATAATTGACTAGTATTTACCGATGCACGGTAGATGTAGCGTTCGTCTCCACAGTCAATCATCTGTTGAGTGTTTGATTGGTATTTATTTGTGCTGTGGAGCGTAATTGGCATTAAACAATCAGAAAATATATTTATTTTTCGATAAAATAAATATTTTCCACTCATCTCCCACTCGCCCTCTCAGCTGCTTGCACGGTCTCCTTTTTTGAATTTACTAAAATGAATCGACAGGAAAGCTTAACTTTAAAATAAGTTATCAGACGCAGAAAAATGCTCACTCTTTTTCCTAAAATGGTGCTAAATCTGTGGTGAGTTCCTCATAAAGTTCCTGGAACCTCGAGATAGAGCTCTGGCTTTCTAGACATTGAGTCGAGATGGGGAAAAAACAAAAAACAAATAGCGATAAAAAGCTGCTGTGGTCTTTGTCCAATGCAGAAAAAGTTACGGGAGACGCAGGTGAACTGTGGGCCATTGACTTTCATATGTGCAGATGATTGGGGGGGAATGACGGGGGGTCATTCACCAACACAGCCCTTTGATCAGCTCAACCTTCCATAGTGGAGGGGACCAAATGCATTATGGGCCTCATAGCAGCATGCAGCAGAGGAGGGCTTTTGAAAAAATCTAAATGAAGCACTCCAGTGTGTGCCGTTTTGACAGCTCCCCCTTTATTATGCCGCGTGTTGCCGTCTTGGTGTTCGACCCGTTTGCACATAAAGATGACGAAAGGGAAAACAGTCCTGGGAGAAGAGACATCCGCTCATTTTTTTTATTTTTTATAATAAAGTCACACAGTCAATTATTAATGCGCCAAATGTCCAGCTTGAGATATCAAATGCACTCTTGAAGTCTTGAAGGGATGTATCTTTTCACCTTGTTTGAAGCCGGTCCCAACAATATGAAAGGAGGTGTGTATACAGACAGAGAATATAAATTTGAGTGTGTGTTTACTTATTTATCTGTTTCATGCATTTACTCTTTTAGGGCTCGGTTCACAGGAAGTGCAGGGTGGACAGCTGAGCCTTTTGGGAAAGCATTTTTCATAAACTGCAGTAAGTGTAGTGAGCTAGCGGTAACTTGTCTTTCTTTGAAAGTAGCCCGTCGCTCCTTCGGGAGCGATGAGCTACTTTCCCCACCCTATAGAAATTGGATTGGCAGCTGCTTTCAAGTTTTTTATCACAAGAGAGGAAATAACTCAAGTGACAAACTTTCTGAGCATTTTCCACCGTGCAAGGACAGTCAGGTGGAGCGACTCCTTGTGTGTCAATAGATTCATCCAAAGGCCTGAAGACTGCATTATTGTTTTATTGGCTTTCTTCTGACCTTTTGTCAGATGATTTCATCCCTGCAAAACAAAAAAAAGGAAAAAAAATACATATTTTAGCTGACTTTCCGATATGGTATTGATTATAAACTCTATTCCCACAGAATCAATATTAAAGCCCCTATTCTTCTTCCCTCTTTTAAACCCCACATGGGGACTTAAGTTGATGGTGGGATGATTACAGCACTGCCACCTCTTCTGATTCTGTGACTTCAGGGAAGTGTCCTGAAAAGTGGAGCTGCAGGCTATTAGCAAGTAGTAAAAAAAAAATAAGAAAAATACTCACTGGGGGAATCACTGATCTTAATTTTGACGTTTAATTTGATTGATTTGGAATCATGCATCCTTAGTTTGGATTATATATTTGGGTGAGGACACTGGTGCTCATGTTAATTTAGTTCTTGTCATGTAATTACATTATTGTATGTGTTATGTATAACGGTGTCTTTGTCTTTATGTTGCAGACCTGCTGGTTCTCTGCATCTCCCGATATGAAAAATGCAAGCTTTAGGGAAAGAAGGGAAGCTTTTGAATATATTATTTAGGACAAATGAGACTTGTTTTTTGTTGCATTGAATCACACGGGGACGAATGTAAATGTGCTGTATCCAGGCCAATGGGTGGTTTCAGAGAATTCATATTGTCTCAACATATAATCCACAGACCACAGAGGTTGTTGATAGTTCATTAATTACCTGAGGTCCCAACATAATGAAGGTCTCGTGAGAGCCGGGGCTTACGGCTTTCTTCTGTGGATCTATTTCTGTTGGGGTATCAATGCGTTCACAGACACACACACACACACACACAAAACACACACTGAAAAACAGAAAACACCCTTTATTAAAAAAACCAAGATGAGAAAAACATCCTTTTGAATCTAGGTTCACTGTCCCTGCCAAAACCTTTGAATCTGAAATGATAAAATGTTGAAAATTGTCGGCAAATTGTCTGTGTTGTTCAGCTCCAAACAAACCACACACAAAGAAAGAGACTTATAAAAGACCATGTTGAAATTCCATTGACACAAGGACAAATGAAGTCTCCGGATGAACACATTTTAGGAATAAGTGCTCTAACACATGCAACACCACTACCAGGTATATGTCCTATATCAACAACATTCACAGACAAAGTATGTTCATTTGAAGTTTGAGAGTGAGGTCTTCTCTCACAGTTTAAATGTTGTCTTTGGTGATGAACCCCTCTACCAGTACCTGTCAGTCACGCTGCAGCAGCTCTGTGTTCCTCACTGCGGTGCATTGGATCGACTCCCGAACCGGTAATGCGGAAATTGAAAGAAAAATGAAAACTCGCAAATTAAAGTCCTCACCTCCTTCTGGCAGTTTCACTTCAAGAGGAGCTGTCGGGACTTGACCGGAGGGCTGACCTCTCTCAAGGATGGTGGTGATTACACAATGGAGGCCCACGTCTCGCACATTCCACAGTATGTGTTTGGGTTTTCTGAGCAGATTCACCTTCCCCTACTGTCCACAATCGATATTTGATCAAGGGTCCCCTTCATCAGAGCACACGCTAAACCACGTTTTTAACCGTTTTAATTCCCTCCCAGGGAAATCTGATCATCCGATTCAACTGGGATGGCAGCTTTAGCCAATATTTGATTCTCCAAGTGTGCAATCACAATCAGGGCCCTTTTGACCTGGATCATTTCAGGCATGAGGAGCTTCCATTGGGCCTCGAATTGACCCAAAGGTCGTGGTCTATAAACGCTTTCAGGGTTTCTGGCCACACGTCCGCCATGTGATGAGACAAAAAGTTGATCAAAAGCTTTAACGAAACGGAGAAAATAATGAATGCAAAACTACAAAATGTTGCAGTATTCATGTACAATGAGCAGTATTAGTCCGAGCTCATAAATGTTAATCTGAATATATCTGAAAAATGCACTTTTTTGAGAATACAACGCATTTCTTGCAGAATCCTATTTGTTAAGGAAACCCAATACATCATATAAAAAAAATAAAATACAAAAATTAACTTTCACTGGATGATTTTGCAGATAGGAGGTTTTGCACAAAATTCAGATTTTATCACATAATATACACATGTGTTGTCAGAATGTTTTCATACTTAACAGATGGATTTTTTTTGGTGTGTGTGTGTGTGTGTGTGTGAATTCACACTGTCAAAGTGCTAATGAATTACTCAAAATGGATGGCAGTCTTTGCAGTTTAGTGAACCTGTGGGTGTTAAAGTGATTTAGAGTTATTTTCAGAAGGCGTTAATATCTGTGAAAAAGTTTCTGCAGTAGTTATGGACCGTAACTAATTCAATTCATCACTATTTTTTTTTTTTTTTATTTCCCTTCTTTATGGAAAGGAAATGCAGGGTCGGGGAAATCGAATCAGGACTGGTGGAGGAACTCAATCCCCCGTTTTAGACGAGCACTTTGATGACGTTCCGAATGGGCAGTAATTAAAATCGTATTTGCATAATGTTCCTCAAAAACTTTATGGACAGCAAATTTAATTAAACTACCGTACTTAAACACTATGACCTTGCAGTTATTAAAAAAGAAATGCTATTTTCAAAGGTATGCTAATTATATAATTTGAGAGCATTTTTTTCCACCATTCCCCCAATTTTCTCAACGCGCAGCATACGTCTCTCTAGCGGTCACATAAAAATATCAGTGCGCTACTTAGAGTTTGAACTAGTAAGCAGGACAATTAGAAACCTCCGCGGTAAATATTAAGCGGATACTGTGCATTGGACTAAAAATGAGGGATTAACTGCTTAAAATGTTCTGCTTGATCCCTCGACTGGACTTCAAAGTGGAGTTACAGTGGAGAGGAGACGGGGCGTTATCTGTGGCCCTGTTGTGTCACTGACACGCAGAAGTCGCAAAATGCTTCCAAGAAAGTTTGAGCGCTGTGGTTGGGTAACCGCAGGACTAATGTGACAATCATACACTTCTGTGAAATCCAATCTATTTACAATATGCAACAATTTTATATCTGCTGTTGCAAATGTTTTGTTTCTATGAAATTATAATTTTTTTTAAATAATAATCCACTTGCAACAAAGCATGTGTTAATTGGGCTGAGAAAATAACAATTGCACTTTAAGGCTGAAAGCAACAAAAACAAAAAACGGTATAATTAAACTGAAAATCCGTCAACATCCGTATTTTTTTTAATCAACACAAGATAATACACTCATAAAGCCAAAAAGGCGTCTGCCTGCTACCCTTTACATTATTTAAAAAATATTTTTGAAAGGAAACAGCCGGCTTTGTGGCTTCATTTAAGATTTTGGATGTGGCGTATTTTAGTTTTGTGTGTAATACACGGACATAGCCTACGGTTTGTTAAAATATACAACTTAAATGAAATAGTCTGACGTTAAATAGCCAATAGATTTACCTATAGAACATCTCTAGTAGTAGAGTTCAGCAGAAATGAGTCGTGAAAAACCTCAGCGTTAGTATTTTATGCAATATTATTTTATGCAATATTACCAGGAAAGAGAAGCAGAAGGTTTCTGCACACTAGACGTTACCGTTCCTTACTTTACTAACAAGTGTGTGTATGGATCAAGTTTCCATGGATCGTGGCTGTGTCTGGAGCCAGTCCTCTTGCCATGGCCCTGCTGATGGAGCCGGTCCTGCCTCCTGCCATGGCCCTGCTGATGGAGCCGGTCCTGCCTCGTGCCATGGCCCTGCTGATGGAGCCGGTCCTGCCTCGTGCCATGGCCCTGCTGATGGAGCCAGTCCTGCCTCCTGCCATGGCCCTGCTGATGGAGCCGGTCCTGCCTCGTGCCATGGCCCTGCTGATGGAGCCAGTCCTGCCTCGTGCCATGGCCCTGCTGATGGAGCCAGTCCTGCCTCCTGCCATGGCCCTGCTGATGGAGCCGGTCCTGCCTCCTGCCATGGCCCTGCTAATAGCCAGTCCTGCCTCCTGCCATGGCCCTGCTGATGCCCCTCCTCTCTCCCTCCTTCTGCTTCATGGATCGTGGTTATCTGGATCGTGGACCATGCCTAATACTCATTATATGATTAATGTATATCATATTCATTGAATGTGATGTAACTGTGTTACATTGTTCACTCTGGTCACATGACATCTATTGCTTCTGTCCATCCGGGTAGAGGGATCCTCCTCTGTTGCTCTCCCGAAGGTTTCTTCCCTTTTTTTACCTGTGAAAGGGTTTTTACTATCTTTTATTTGGGGAGTTTTTCCTGATCCGATGTGAGGTCCCGGGACAGGGATGTTATGTGTACAGATTGTAAAGCCCTCCGAAGCAAATTTGTATTTGTTATGTTGAGCTATATAAAATAAACTGAATTGAATCTGATGCCAAAAGAGTCAGTATCACACAGTCACATGATCCCTTCACTCATAGCTGGTGCATGCATAAGGCAGCGTTCCACTCCAGCTCCACTGCGAAACAAACACAGGTTGTGTGTTCTTAAAGCTGCAGACTTGCTTATTTTTGGAGTAAGCCAACCTGCTTCTGCTCTTTATAGATGGTGTTTTACCCAAGCTGTCGCTTCCACCGGCTGTTTCTCCTTTATGGCTTATTTGCAGTCGGGATATGAGACGAGCGCTAGTATTTAGTGCTGGCACCGTTTCAGAGGCCGCTGGCTGCATAACACAGTGCTTGTGATTGCTTCTTTCGTGGCCAAGCGCAGATCAAAAAGGTGGTAAAACTCTGCTTTTGTTTTTCATTGCTTCATAATTAATGCCCTTCATGGACTCTCCCATTAATGAATTGGCCCTATTTTTTGGGTCTTTGCAGTAGATTGCTCTCAAATCAAATAACTTCTTGAGTGGTTTGTTGATTTCTAATATAATTGAAAAACAAAACAATAAAGATTCAGCTTTGTGCCAGACACCTTTGGAATCTACAGCCAAAGCACTCAACAAACCTGGAGAGCAACTTAGTGGGATTTCTCCTTCCAACTAATTAGAGAGCACATTTCTTTAATTGCTTGCTCGAAGCTGAACAGCAACCTTTATAATATAATATGAAAATAAATACGCAACTTCAATTTCATGAAGGAGTTTGCTATATTTCACTAAAAGACCTTTTTATATGAATGTAATTTCAGACAGTCAAAATGCATTGGGAGCACACTTTAATAACTGCAATATAAAACATGAATACCCAAATCATAAATTATTGGTTTTATGTTGGGCATGAATTGTCTGTTTCTTTTGTGTGTGTCGCTCGGGATGAAAATAATGCCAATGTAAGGTTAATTAAAATCCTTTGAATTAAATGCATCCACTTATCTAAACAACAGTCAGAGCAAGTGTCCAAGATTTCCACACTGCTTTGTGGTTTTGTTGCTTAAACCTGAATGTAATTAGTTTTTTAAGCCCAAACATCATGTATTTTCTTAACCTAACCAAGTGTGTTTGTTGCCTCTACTATCTTTCACTTTGAACGTAATGTCATCTCGGAAAAAAGAAAAAAAGAAAAGGAGACGGAACCGGGATAATAATTAATAAGTAATTAATTAAACAATGTCAAATTAACGTCGACGTGTGCTCTGGTTGTCACGTTTGGAGTGATGCAGTCTGTTCGGGAAAGGACTTGTTGGATCTATTTCCAGACATCATGTTGCGTGTTGGAGGAGGCGGTGAAGTCAAATGGGTATGAAATCTGTGGGAAACAACTTTGTTTATATTTTTACAAAGCTGTAGGTTGTAAAGTAACACTTCCTTGACAATACAAGAACTGATTGCTCCACCTTTTTCACCTTTTAGACTTTCTGTTCTTGTTTTCTTCCCATTCTCATGTGTCCTGTTCCTCTCTAAGCACTTCAAACTAATTGCAATCAGACACTTTGTCTCTGCTGTTGGTGTGAGTGCACAACCAGAAGACACTGCATTTTGTTTATATATATATATATATATATATATATATATATATATATATATATATATATATATATATATATAATATATATATATATTTGTGAACCTTTCATTGTAAATGAATTAGCGAGCAGTTTTGGTGATTTTTAATTGAATTAACAATCCTTAAAACAGAATTATATTGCTCCTTAGATGGAAACAATACATTGTTTGTTCATTATTTTCCATATGTTGCAAGTATTTCTTGCCAAATGATGAACGTGTCGCAGTACGAGTTAGGCATGGGACGGTATGAGCATTTTATTTCATTATTTTCCTCGCCATTCACCACATAGTATCCTGATACTCTTTCAAATATGTGTGTCTTAAAACGCCACTAAAACATACGGATGCTGTGAGAACTGTGATATTGATGCGAGTGCATGATGATCATTTTATTCATATTTATTCTTCTGTGTGGTTTAATTTACTGGAAAAACAAAGCGTTGTATTTCATGAACTCATGAATAAATGTATTGTCGTTAAAAAAGGTCAATATTTCCCTCTGAAATGCAGTGGAGTAGAAAGCAGCTTCCAAATGGTACTCAATGACACTTGTACTCGAGTAAATGTACTTTCCACCGCTGATGAATGCCATGATGGACCAAAAAAATGTCATAAGGTTTGTGATCTGCAGTGAAATGCTCTATTGTCTTTTCACTACTTGTTGACCCGTGTTTGAGACATTAATCCTTTGAACACGCAGCACCACGGCGTCACTTAGCTTCGGGCCAGAGACATGTTATTCCCTCTTATAGCTCTTCAACAGGGATGCTTATATTTCATACCTGCAAGGTTTTCTCAGGAGAGAATAGATTCAATCCCAGAGGGAAGGAGAAAAAAAAGTCCTCTGATATTGATACCATCAATTTTCTCCGGAACTCTTCCACCGTGGAAGACCTTCACGATGGTAAATCAGCTGTGGTGTACGATAAACAGACATCAGTGATCTATTTGTTATTGCAAATGTGCCCCCCCCCCCCCCCCCCCCTCCGCAAACTAATACATATTTGAATAAGTAAATCTTGCATTTGGTTGTTTTAGTTACTATGTTAAGAGAAAAACATAAAGCAATACATTTTCCGCAGAAGGCGGGTGTGGAAAAAAAGCGACGTGATTGATTAAAAATAATCTCGGCTATATTTGCCCGCTCCTTACTCGGCTCTTCTGCCTGGAGTCTGTGGCGGTATTTACATTTTTACGACGCACAACTCCAAACAAAAAATGAAGCCAAATCCATATTCCACTCTTTCTGTGCTATCAGGTTGTTGTGCGAGCAAAGAATACAAAGATGAAGCTCGAGGTCCCAACGCGGTTATAGACCATTATGTAGCCCTATAGAGTGTTGTACGAGTAAAACCTCACATTTTAGGGGTCATTTAATCGCACAGCTTTGGAAGTCTTTCTTGCCCGTAATGAACTGTCTAATTCAGGTCTCCTGGGAGAGGAAAAAGACTTCCAGACGTCTCACAGTGGTAATTTGCTATTGTTGCTGGCCAACAGACAAAAGGGGTGAACGATCCGGAGTTGGAATATGAAAAAAAAAAGCTTGATTCCAAACATGCCTTTAGATTATATAATTAAAATCTGTGCAGGAGTGCATTTTACTGACACCCCATTCAAGCGCCGCTGTAGCCGAATCAAGTGTGTCCGTGAACAATGAACTCGGCACAGCCGCTCAGGGAATTAATGGACCGTTGAAAGCATCGTTTAATCAAATATCAAACAATGAAATTGTCTTTCGGGCCCGATTTTGGAAAAGAAAAAGGATCTTTAAAAGATTGGATCAACATTTAAGATGGGCTCTAAATGCTCAGGACTCCTATGCATTCAGGAATAGGAGCTAAGAAGTTTAACTGGAACGTGTGTATTGCTGGAAGGCTGATATATACTATTCATAGAGAGCTTCTTTGTCAACCATCTGCCTTTTTCACAGTGTAGGAGTCCTCACAATTAAGGACTGTCCTCAAAGAAATCAACTGTGATAGCTTTGCCAAAGTCCTATGACAAATTATCGTGTTGGCTTTAGGCAAAGCTGGTAGCTGTTTTCTCAAATGCCGCAGGCAAATTTCGTTTGAAATTCTAATCAATTAGAGATTCATCTTGATTCCGCTTGTGCAAAATGAGCTTTTCCACGCAGCTGGTCGGTTCCCAAGGTTCCTTCTGGACTTCTTCCAACACTCTGCGTGGTGTTTGACCTCCACCAGAAGTGATACGAGACATGTAGACATAAGATGCTGCAGAGTAGCTCTAATTGGTTCTGATGCAACGCTATTAATATTATTACAGACAGGAAATAAGTGTTACCTTTTCTCCTCTCACTAAAAACCAAGCAGTGCGTCTGTTAAATAACCCCAGAATATTATTTAAAAACACAAATTGGTGTTTAATAAGCTGGTGAAACGTGATGCAAATACCTTTTTTAAATGAAATGTTGACATGCAAATTGTGTCACACCATGAAGTCAGCAAGGGAGCAGAGGGAGGGATTGGCCCTCGGAGTATCTCATTAAAATATTAAACCTCCAAGGGTTGAACCTGGTCGGAAGCAGCAGGAGATTTCAGTTTTTAATTATGTATGCACTACATAACAAGTGGTTGAGTTTAAAGCGGTGGTTTTGCTCTCACAGGTCAAGGACTAGGACTATAAACACCCAGGGGCCAGGCCACCTCCTTATTATGCACATTAGAAAGTGGAGCCAGTTAGGAGCAACAATGTCTCACTAGTACAATATCAATAATAGAATAACAAAACAAAACACGTTACAACCGAGGACCAGCAATTGTCACGTTTGAGAGAATAGGCGTCTCCCGAAGAAATGAAGGCTTGTGCGCCAGAACAAAGCCACTTGGCTACAGTCACGGAGATAAAAGGCCCGCCTACTGCAGTGCCATACAGTAGACGTCTCTGCTGGAGATCTAATTTCAGTAATTAGAGCCATAAAGGAAGTGGGATCTCATCACAGCTAGAAGATCAGATCGGACACATCTAAGGCTGCTTCAGATCTTCCATTGAGCTTCCTCAGACAAAGAGAGCTTTGGCAATTAAGTCTGGGAACCCCAATGGCTTTGGCTGATTCACTGTTATTAGTTAGAGGACAATGATTGGAATAATAAGTCTGCCCTGATTATTTAGCCATTTTCTAAATCATCCAAAAAAAGAAGAAAATGACTAGAGGGCTGCATGTACGTCAATGCATTAGCTTTTAAAAGGTATTATTAGTCACACCCACCGGCTGAGCAGTAATTCATGGTATTCTTGCATATATATATATATATATATATATATATATATATAGAGCATAGGCTGTAAAATCAATATTATACGATAGTGTGGATGTGTGATTCAATTTTTTTGTGAATGCAACCATCTTTTTCAACATGAGGAAGGTTGTATTTCAAAGTCTCGTTGCCAAAAGAATCCTTTCTGCATTCTAATAGCGGCATGACTCGCTCTGGCTTTCCGAGCACAACTTTCTCTCTCTCTCTCCCCTCTTATCCCCTGCAAATATATTACTGCGGCACGTTCAAGTTTTCAGACATTCATAATTGAGTAGGATATGATGAATAGCGCCCGGGCGTTCCATTTTAGGCTGACTGGAAAACAGAGAGGCAGGCTCTGCAGTGAGCCGATGCTTTCTTGCAGCTATCGAGCTCCACTCGCAGAGTGCAGGAGACAATTTGCCAAAAAGTCAGCGCAGGAGAAGGAGCAGGGATTTATGATCACTTGACACTTTTAACCATTTGCACTTCAGCGCCACCGCCAGTAATTTGTTCCTTTGAATTCAATGTTTTATCATGTTTAGGATTAAATGATTGAGATTCAATCAAATATCCCCCCAATTATAAGTACGTTGCTCAAATGGTTGTCAGGTTGTTTTCCAGTTTTTTTCTTCGATGCTTCTTCTTCTCTCATTTTGTGCCCTATCATTTCCTCTTCTTGTTTGTTTCTCAACACTTTCTCCCTCAATATTTAACAATTATCCTCATAATTGAACAGTAAACTGGATTTACACTCAGCATTGTGTATTACAGTTGGGTGGGTGTTAAGCATGCTGGTGGGTGGAAAACAACAATAACCTCCAACAGGAAACGAGTGGGATCCACTTTTTGCCAGACTCGTATACATCTGACCTTGACCGTCTTACAGGCATTGAGCTGAGCCCGGGACCTTTTACACCTTTTAAATGTGACCTTTTTTAAAAAGAAGACCATGTCAAAACAGGGATGCAGCGTGCTGATGGATTATCACTCACAGTAAGTCGTGCTTGCATGGAGCTACTGGAATTTGAAGCCTCCTCAAAACGAAGACATTTGGGGATGCATTGGGAAGCAACTGTATTTTGTATTTATTGAAACTTTATATTGGGAATACAACTCACATTCACCCTAGTCTGACAACATACATTTATGTTGGAGCACCTCAATGATGCTCGTACTAAAACCAAAATAGTGTTTTCTACATGAAAAAGTGGAGCAGCCTCAGGGCATGAAACATGAGCGTACTACTCCGTGTACCGAAGAAGTCCTGACATTAGCTGCAATTTTTCTACATTCCTGACTTTTGCTCAAATAATCAGAAAAGCATATCTTGTTATTTATTTATTTTTCCTGTAGAAGTGCTTGAGCCCAAACATTCAAACTCTGACAACCAAGCATTTAGTAAACCCAATGCCTGGCAAACTATTGATTTATTATCAGTCTTGCAGCTCTTGCCTTGGTGCCTCTTAATGGCTGTATTGATGAATGCCGCTCGATCCGCCGGAGATTAAATGAGGGGCTATTTTACATGCTTTTGTTCCTCGCGCTCATAAAGTCCTCCTATCCCATTAGGTGACACTTTAGTCTTTTGAACATGCTTGCCTCTAACCTAGGATTTATCGGTGCGCGATCATGAGATGGGTGCATAAATAAAAGCACTGACGGTTACATCAGCACCACAAGGTCACACTCACAAACTACCACTTCTCAGAACAAGCGTTTATTAGGGAGGGCACTCGCTTGATTAGAAAATGATTTAGATCGGGATCTGAGATGAGGGGCATTTAGCTTGGTTCATTATTTCTATACAACCTAATGGGGGAGTATTAAAACATTAAGGTCCTCTACGAGGTGAAGACGGGTGTTATGTCTTGCAGTGCATGCTGGGGTGACATCAATTAGCTGAAAGAAAAAGCTTAAACTGTCATGAGTCACATTTGTTCTCCTCGGGGAGTCATCATTTTGGGGTCAGTGTCTTGAGAACATGACGGGTCAAAGTATCTGCTTGTGGATCACTATTTCCTAACGAAATGAGACATCTGGTGAAGGCGTCTACTGAAGTGGAAAGACAGCTTCTGTTCAATATACGACTGACAGTTTACATTTTCTACAACATGTCTCTCCAAGTCAGTTATTCGATCTTTTTTTTTAACATGAAATCAACAGAAGGCTGTTCCATCAGCATCCTGACACTTAGAGGAATCATATTGGAAGTTGCATGTTTCTGGAGGTCGGAGCGAAAGCACAGAGTTTATAAATCCCACCAAGTGGTTTGTTGAACATGGACTGCTTAAATGCAGAAGGATTACACGCTGGAAGGCGAGAGAAGGAACTCTTGAGGGTGCTTTGATCGCGAGTTCAAAATCCATTTACTTTGGCTCAGTGGAGACAAGGAGATCCGGCAGTATAAATTAACATCAAAGGCAGATCAGCTAATGGGGAAAGGTCCGCCTCATACCCAAAGAAAGTAAAATGAGTACCAATACCTGTTTTAATTATTCTACATGAATCAGGGACATTGCTTGAAGCCTGAAAATGTTTCTATTCTCGTTAATAGTTTAGTTCTTTGTAAATAATATGTAGAAAGAATAGTTTCCAGTGGCTTATATATAGGTTTAATTTCCAATGTATGATTTGTAAGCATATATGTATTTGTAAATGTCACAATTTGGCCATGTGGAGTTATATTGCGCTCATCTGATTAAACAGAGTTTCCTCTAATATTCAAGCTGTCAAATTTCAATGATAAAACCATTAACAGCTGAATTATTTTTGACATTATTCGTAAATGACAGTGCCGTAACAGAACCATATCTCAACTTGGCAAATTACCCTGTACGTGGAAAAAAAAGAAAGAAACGTGCATTGGTAGATACAAGGGGATGACGGTTATGAAACTGAATTAGTAAATGTTCTGTCATGTTGCAATAGATCACAGCTGCAGGTTTAAAAGGCTACTTGGATGTAAAAAAGAATAATATCCGTATTCAGTTCACGCTCCGAGACTTTTGGTTTGGCTCCACTTGCACCTGCAGCTATGTTGTTTAAATCATAGCGAGGGGAAACTAAACCACCACGATTTCCTCTTTTTCTGGCTGTGAACGTGAGTTTAGCTGGAACACAGCTGAGCGTCGCTCAAGGACAGGGGCTATTTTCACTGGAGATGTTTCTTTACAAACTGCAGGAGTTTAAAAAACCGAACGGATTTTGAAATTAGGGTCACGTCACACACCTGAGAAGCTTCACAGATGTTCTTCTCTCTCAAAATAATGGCGCCCTGCAGGGGTTTTTTGTTTTGTTTAAAGATCCTCTCTTGCAAGAGGGAGCACGTGATCTCATGGGGTCGTCCGGGTGAGAAAATGGCCGCAGCGACGCGGTCAATATGGGTTGTCAACTGTCCAAAGAGAGCTTGTGGTGAGATTTTACTCCGTCAAGAGCGGTATGCTAGCTAACGTTAGCCGCAAGGGCCAGAACGTTTACCGTTGCTCACATCACCAGATAATCGAACATCGCTGGCATCCAATTGTCTTGAGGGGTAAGAACAGATCCATGTGTAACTGCAGTGGTTTTTAGCATGGATTTATATTGAGAAAACATGAGCACGGTTAAATTTTTCAAATGTCAAAGGATATATAATCCTGCTCCTGTTAATGTATCCCACAAATGTACAGGGGGTATTTTTATTGAAGTATTTCATGTTCAGTTTAAGAGACGATAATCTCAAGTGATTTCTTTTCCTCTTTCCATCTGCAGCAATCCAGGATAGATGATTTTCTCAGCTTTTTTTCCCCGTGAATTCGGTGCAATCTCCATCTTGGTGGAGCAGTTTCCGGCTAATCAAGACATACGAGCAGCGGCATCCTTTTGGAAGTTCCTTTTTTCCACCTTGCAGGGTTGCGATTGGTTCAGCAAACGCAACGATGCACACATTTCCCACGAGACAATACCTTTAATTAACTGTCTTTTGTCAGGAGCCACCAAAAAAATGTGATGGCTTTAGAGGACAATCAAGACAATAGCTATCATTAGCCTTTACAATACCAGACCCATAGTGATTGAAAAAATGAATGAAGAGGGCAGGAAGAAGAAGGAAAGCAGAGCATGCTGAACCATAAGAATCAGCACTATTCTGTCTGCTCTCATTGAGAGCTCATTAGTTACCCTTGCAAGTATTTGTCATGTCAGTCTCATTAACAGCAGGGTTATTTCTTTTCAATGCTTTTGGGTTGTTTCCTTTTCACGCAGGTAGGACGGCTCACATATTATTCATCTCTCACAACAACTATAGTCTTTCTGTTGAGTACATACAAAAACTCATTGGAAACCTAGATGGCAATCTAGTTTCTAGCCAAAATCATTGCTCTTCTACAGAAATAACAGCCTTGGTGTTCATGCCAACCACTGCAGACGCGCAAATACATCTTCTTTATTTATTCCACACAAAAACAACCACAGTTACTTCAGTGGATGTGACACACTGCTATTTCGCCAGACACACACAAAAAAAAGGTTTAAACTCTCCGGTCGATCTCTTCATCGTCAGTTTTCAGCACCTTGACTACAATCTCCACAGCGACGGCTACCGCGTCACACCCTCGGATGCTAATGCAGGCAAACAAGGGAGGCTGCGCTGGGCGCAAAGGGTGAAACCGTGTACCGGTTGTTTCGTGTCAGCGTGAGCATCTTCCTGGGTCTGACAGATCGGCCAATTAACCTTATTTACCGTGTCTCCCCTGCTCCGCTAACGAGCTCCACTGGGCTTCTTTCTAATAACGAGCTGCTGAGATTGGGGACCATTGGTGTGTCGGTCGCAATGCATCCGTGCTGCAATTATTAAGGTGACAAGTTACCGGCTCATGTACTCCTGTACCGGCTGAGCTTGAATATTCATGCTGTTGTGCATGTTGTTTGTTTTTCCATGATTCGTACGCCTCACGCAGAGTTGCTTGGACTTCAATTAGTGTAACCCTTGTGCGGAAATTTATTTGCTCACTTGTCAAATGATTTAGGTTCATAGGGAGTACATTAACACAAATATAACGGGATTATCTCTTCTACACAAATGGAAAGCAATAGGGAGTCTTTTTTTTTTTTTTACATGTTTACAAGGTTGAGTAAGCAAGTGGAAAACTGCTTAGTGCAGCGCTTTCTCCGTGAACCTCTTTCACGGTCAGTCTAAACTACCAATGTTGAGTTTGAATGGAAATGATGATAAATGTCGAGGTTGCCTCATAGAGAGGCTGCAGTGCTCACAGCAAGAAGGACACATTCATTTAATTAAATTGAACACAATACAGTAGTGGTGTAACAGACTGTAGTTGATCGGTGATCCGTACAGATCTTCTCTCGCGGTTCGGTTAATTACCCAGTACAACAATCCATCCATCCATCTATTATTAGACGCTTATCCGGGGTCGGGTCGCGGTGGCAGCAGGCCCAGCAGGCCGACTCAGGCTTGCCTCTCACCCGCAACACTTTGCAGCTCATTCTGAGGGATCCCGAGGTGTTGCCAGGCAAGCTGGGAGATATAATCCCTCCAGCGTGTCCTGGGTCTTCCCCGGGGTCTCCTACCAGTTGGACGTGCCTGGGAGGCGTCCAGGAGGCATCCTGATTAGATGCCTGCACCTCAGCTGACTGCTTTCGAGTATAGAGGCTCAACTCCAAGTTCCCTCCTGATGGCCGAGCTCCTTACCCTCTCTCTAAGGCACAATCGTGTCGGGAAAATCAAGCTTTACTGGTGATCGTTATCGGCTGATATTTAGTAAAGAAATATGTGATCGGGACACCGATCCCTGATTGGGATTCATTGCGAACAACACATCGATGTTGGAAGTCGGCAGGAGGAGACCGAGTGACGTTAGCAGCCCTGGAGCAGCTAACATACAGAATGCTACTTTATGATGGCTTTATTCTTTATTCAGTTAACTATTGGGCAAAGGTAAACGATCACGTTAACATATACTCAAAGTAATTTAAGGTTAACATTTTGATGGTTTACACTGACCATAGGGCGGTTGAAATGATTTTTCCAAGTCTTTTCGACAATTGGCGGCAAAAATACGTGATCAGGGAGTTATATTTGTGCCCTTTTTTTGTATTTTTTTGCTGATCAGATCCACGACTCAAAGCTTTGATATGTTTTATTCGTTTTTAGATCTGTTACGACCCTACAATACAGTAAATAATAGGAACATTGAGAAAGTATTGAGTCAATGAGATGTTGCTTTTAATTCCAGTTTATTTTGAATGGAATTAACTGGCAGAACAGACTATTTTTCCAAAAGAGCATCATGACACTAGGAGAGCTTGACATAGTATTAGTTTGCAGTAAATTGTAATGTCACATGTATTACCGTAGCTTGCAGAAAGAAACCCAGAATATATCGCCGAAGCTCACTTCCTTTAATACTTTTTGGGCTCCGTCATTCAGACTGTAAATGTTGAAACTCACCGGCAAATGTATGCAGAAGTGGATACAGAACTTGTGTTGTTTATGGTTTAAGTACAAGTCCGGGTGTCTTCTTAAGCTTTTTATTCTGTGTTTTTGTAAAAGTCACATCCCCAACTTTACCTGACTTTATTGTTTTTTACTAAAAGTTCACCTCAGCAAGCAAAGGGAGAAAAAAAACAACCCCCACCTCTTCTCGAGTCATTTGTGATTCATCTATTCACGTAAGCCTGCCTTTGGAGCAGAAAAACTCTCCGCTCCATGACCTTCACTGGACAAGCGTTGGTTTCAGGGCTGTGATTTTAAGGTCCCCACTGTGTTTGGTGTGGATGCCTGTGGAGACACTAATACAAGCCGTAGTGCCGAGCTTTAATACGGTACCCTGAGCCGGTGCTGAGAATCCTCTTCTCCTCAACCTTCAGCCTTCTTGAGTTCTTCGCTCTCCACGTTGCCTCTTCTGCAAAGCAAACGTGTCCGTCGTAAAACCAGACGCACAAATACCACTTGACTAAAAGAAAAGACGACACATTGTGTGTGTGCGTGCATGTGTGTGTGTGTGTGTGAATGCATTACTGTATTTGTCTTGATACCTTTAGTCACGTTTATTGCCCTAAATACCTCTGGGGCCTTTTTGCTCGCGTATAAACAGTCGTTTACGGAGTCGGTGTGCCCAGTTAATGTCCATTCAAAAAACAACCAATAAATGAACATGATCCAAACCAAGTGATGTGCTGTGGCTTCTTATAATACCTGGTGTTTTTATTGTCTCAGTAAGTGCTGTCACTGCAACAAGCTGACTGAGTTACTGCAGCAAAGCTCAGTTTTACAAGATGTGATTTAAAAAAAGGCTCGTATTTACCTCTATGTCCTGTACAAACACTTATGAATAAGTAGGTAAAAGCTTCTGAAGATATATATTAGTGACTATAGTCAATATTTGGCATTGTATATGGGTCATGTATATTGCATTATGCATTTGGATATTTCGGATTAGGCTTTATTCAGAATGTTTTATATGGAGAGAAACATGCCCACAGAACAAAACACAACTTCTTTTAAATATCATGAAAGACTTGGATATTGACTTACAGGTCATAGCTTCTCACATGTGAATATTTGGTGGTTTGTTTTCATTTATATTATAGTGAACTGAATGTGATTCATAGAATAGTATTAAAACAACAAAACAGTTATTGGGATAATGGGTTTAACGTTAACAATTACACTTTAACTCGCTATATTCAAACACATCCACACTATTCAGATATCACTCTTCTCCACAATGTCCACAGTTAGCATCAAAGAAAGATTTCATCTCAAACATGGAATATTTCCAAAAGCAATTCCACTTCCCTCTCAAGTTCGTAGTAAATCTAAATTTGCGAGCCGTGACAGAGAGTGCACTATAATTTTGGTAGCTCCTCATCTTAAAAAGCTAAAAAAAAAACACACACACACACGGCGGTTCACATCAGAGAAAATGTAACATGTCATCTTCTCTAATGCAGCGGGAGCCATCCCATAATCAAGCTGGCAGGCTGCACTCCCTTTTATTTGAACTGTAAAAGTTGATGAATCAGACTTGGCTGCACAGTTACGACCCCGCTAGCCTGCTCTCCTTTTGTCTGTTGCTCGGCCAAGAGTGCCGTCTCCTCCTCCTCCGATATGCTACCCTTCAACGTGTGCACAGGGGGGATCATTTCTATCCAATTGAATCACAAAGCATGGCCGTTGCATTGTGTTTTTAATAGCGCTTCTGCATTGAATTCCTTAAATTTGCTTGAGAGACATTGACAGAACTGTGGGTGTTGTGCTTTTCTTCAAGGCTCTCTTGGGGCAAAGAAGCTCTGCCCGCCCTTGAAAGGTAATAGAGCAATCATGACACCTCTCTGTACCCACAATGCCTCTGTGCATCCTGTATTATAAAGATGCGGCTCTTTAAACGGCTACATGCAACAGACATATTGTTGCAACATAATCATAATGTACGGAAAACCAACCGGCATTTTAAATCACGCCGTTATATTCACGCTGAACAAGCAGTTTTTATTATTATTATAAAATATAACACATATTATGTGATAATATGAATTTACAAATAACCAACCCCTAAAATAATCACAGCTTTAAGTAGTCTTGGAGAAAATGTATAACCTTTGGCTTGTTCTCTTACTCCAACACAGAGATGTTGGTTTTAAGAAAAAGAAGAAAAAAAACATGTTTTCTTTAATAAATGCAGAGCACTTTGCCTCTATTGAAAGAGTAACACGCTGCACAATGAGCGAGCGACAGGTGTCGAAAAGGCTGACGCAGCAAAGTGTGTCAAGCCAAGAAAAGCCCTTCGCAAATCAGATTTATTATTACAGCACTTTGCATCATGATATGATACTTTATCATTTACAATTTTTTGTTGTCAGATCTTGTCTCTTAATTAGCTATCTTACTCAACCCTTTTGTGGGACTAAATAAAATACGGGCTGTCATAGCTGTCATAGCTCAAGGGGACAGGGAGGGAGGGGAGTGTTGACGGAGATGACACACACACACACACACACACACACACACACACAGAGAGAGAGTCTTTCATGTTACCTACTGTAATAATCAAAACAAAATAATTTGAATTTATTCATCCTCATCCTGAATAATTTGTGTCATTTCCCTGGCCTATTTGGTACCTTTCAAACGTAGACACGGGTAATTATTTTACACACGCTTGAAATGTGGATTGAAACAGTGTTGCAATATATTCTATGTGTGTATATATATTATATATATGTGTGTGTGTGTGTGAATATGAGTCATCATATATATATATATATTGCACAAGGCTCCATGGGGACTATATGCACCACACACAGAGATGGGCTGGGTTGTTGTTGATGCACTTCCGCGTAACAGGAACTGTATCAATAACCTTCACTGTACAATGAATCACAAGGATGCTGTAATTTCGGAGGCAGCAGGGCCTTCTTAACAATCCCGGTTCACGGGCGAATCCCAGACAGCCCCGCTGTGCTCCGTCTTCCCCTCCTTTGTTCTAATTTCTATTTCCACCCGCTGGACATGATCCTCATTGTCAGTTGTCGGCCTCGGCGATTGAATAGCCTCGTCAAGCCTCCCCAGAGTCTCCTGCTCCAGCAGCCTTGGCAGGAGATGGGGGGGTGGGGGGGCACTTGACTTGCCCGTCTCTGCCCTTCTCTCAGAAATGCTGGCACTTTAGCCTTTTGTTGTTGCGTTGATTGATTTCCTCGTCGACGGTTTGGACCTTACCTCGGCCAATGCGATGACGTTTACAACGTTGTTTCACCTCGCGGTGATCGAGAATTCCCACAGATTTGGATGCGTTTCGGAGTCGGGCGATGAAAGTCTTTTCCATTGTTTTGCTTTGATTGCCACTAAAGCAACATTTTATAGTTTTATTATAGCGGAAATAAAGGTCAGTTCAGTTCCGGATTAGTGTGTAATGTGTAATAAAAAAGACATTCAGGCTTCCTTCTTCCTTCTATCGTATGTGTTTTGTATCCAAACACACTAAACCTCAAAGACAACTAAACCAAACCTAAAAGCTATACAGCAAAGCTGAAATATAAAAAAAGGGGACAATTATCTGCTTTCCATGAAATTAGCTATTCATATTGAGATTAAAGTCTTTCTAGGACAGTCTCACTGCGAGTACCATCACCTCAGGCATGCATGCTCTGCCTCTGTGGTTTTATCTGGAAGGAAAAGGACTTTCTACATTTTGTCTGAGGCTCCGATTACCTCACCGAATATTCCTCTAGCTCACTTACAAGGGACAAAAGAATAAATCTTACATCTACCTCCAGAGGCACTGACTTTTACCCTTTTTTTCATCGCTCAACACCCACTCAATAATATGAGTGTTTGTTCGCTGTAAGATATTCAGAATCGTGCACAGCAGCCGGCGCGGCGGTCAGGCGTCCATGCGCCCCCCGGCACATCTCTTGTGTAGCTCAGCACTCTCCAGGAACAGAAACCCTTCTTTTGGCTGTCACAGTCGTCTTCTTGCATAAGTGCAGACGTGGACAGATTGTGCCTGGCCTTGCGTGCACATGGCCTTTTGTTTTGAGTCCCTCTGGACCTCCGCTTCGTGACAGGCCCCGGTGTTCAGGTGGAAACCCTGCCGAGCACCCTGCCGGCAGGTTAAGTGCTCTTGCACGTCACTATGGGAACTGAAGACAGACAGATTAAGAAGGTGTTTCGCTATTCTCTCTCAAGTGTTTTTTTTTGTTCTTGCAGCGCTCCTTAGTGTATTGCTAATATCAGGTTTTCTGTTTCTGTTGGTTTGATTTCTTTTTGTACTTGTAGAATACTGGTTGAAGTGGCAGGAGGTATCTTTCCAGCTGTTTCACTTTAGCTTCCATTGTTGTGTCGTTGTGTCTTCTACAAATGTTCTTATACATGCTGAAACATATCAATATTTGATACTGTTAAAATACCATTATACAATACCATTGTTAAAAGAATACTTCAGCAAGCGCACCGCCTGCTACCTCACATTCTCCCACGGTGGATTGATAATCTTAAAATAAAAAATAAAAAGTGCTTTGATAAGTACAAAAACAACAGAACCATGAGAAAAAAATCTGTTTACAGATTCTCACACAACTTGTGAAGTATTTTTATTATTAGCTTTTTAATGTTTGGATGTCATTTATTATCTCGCTGCAGCGCACATCTGCTCTGTTCTCTCTGTCTGCTGAGCTCCTCCCACACACACACACACACACACACACACACACACACACACACACACACACACACACACACACACACACACACGAAGCGCGAGCAGAGACCGTGAAGTGCGGTGAAGTGGATGAACCAGGTGAAATGAAGGATACTGGAGTTGACGGAAACGACGCTTGTACTGCACGTGGAATAAAATATTTGCGAGAAAAAAGCCAATACTTTATCAATACATCTGTGGACATGTAAACAAAAGTGAAACCTAATTAAATTGTTCACCGCCAGCTTGTTTACACAAGCACAGCATGCGCGATCAGCTAAATATTTTATGGAATGATGATTCCTTATTCTGTATGAACTTCATTCAGAAGTTTTTTTAACTTTATTAACAGTTTACATTGTTTCCAGCGAGATATCATTTACTTTTTAAAGTGTTGTAAACATAACTGTTGCCGCTCTATAAACAATATTTAGATACATTTTAAATATAAATTGGAATTCTGTTCGGTATTTACCGTAAAAGTCGGGTTACAAGCCGCTACTACCTTCGGTCAGTGTCCCCGTTAGCTCCCCGATGTAGCCAGCTAGCGCTCCTGCTAGCTCTCCGCTAGCTCCCCGACAACCACTGAAGGTAGCGGAACCAGACCCGGCTCGACACCCGACTAGCGCTGCTGCTAGGTTGCTACAGATAGCTTGCTACAGCTAGCTTGCTACAGCAGGGACACCCACCGGAGGTAGAAGCGGCTTGTACCCCGACTTTTACGGTAGGTAGTTTTTGAAATTCTAGGTTTCGAAAACAAATCATTTAGTCATGTAGAAAAGATGAGTATAGATACGAATAGCTTCTAGTTGTACTACAATGCTAAAGATAACTCTCCCTAACTGAAGGCCCCGTAGTTCTTCAACACGCTGAGAAAGGGAGGCGTGAGTAGATGGGTATTTTTGTTGGTTGAAATCTGCAACACACCACTAGATGCCACTAAATCTGACAACACTGGGCCTTTAAAAAGCACACGATCATTTAGTGGATGACGTAATCCTTCTTAAGGTGCTAAATTCGAAATTCAGAGCATAAAAAATTGACTCTACACTTCTGCGACTTTGCTGCAACCGCAGAAATAATCGTACTTGAAATTTGGACTATACTTCCTTTTTCCTGTTCATATGTCCACATCAGAGTTGAAAAGATACAATGCTTTTCCTCTTTTTACATTTTTACTTTTTTACATTGTTCACACTTGCCAGAACACATCACAGCTCTGCGCGTGGAGGTACAATTTGAGAAGCTTTGAGCGAGTGTGACTGTAGCACAGTGACAAACTGAAAATCATATGCCCACTTTGCCGTTTGGTCGTCTTCCCCGTCTATTGTTTGCCGTGTTCAGTTCTACTGCCAGGGGCGTCTACTGAACAAGCAGCTTTTCTTCTGCCAATTTCTTGACTGTTGAAAGTCCAATTGCGTCAAGGCAAATGTTTTTCCATGAAGATAATTCCCGGAGAGCGAAGACTTAATTAAGTGTGCTTGATTTGTTTTCTGGATCTTCTGTTCATCAGCGAAGTACAATCGGGGAACTAAACCGCTGTGTTTGAACCTATTCATTGCAATCAACTTCAACAGGCATTGTCTCTCCATTGTTCGTTGCTCTCCCTCTCTGGTTGTCGTAAGTGTTTAATGGGAGCTTTATTCCACGAGAAATGCACGCGTTTGACTTTGCACATGATGCCGGTAAACTTGCTGAGCACGGCACTTGTATTAATACTCATGTTAGAAGCGATGAGAGGTAATAGGCCTCAGCATCTGTAACAGCAAAGCCAAAAAGGTGTGCTGTAGGAATGTGACCCTTTCGTCATTTACTATTCCATCACAGTTTATACTTTGTGTGCAGTTTTTCCACCCCTGTTATTTGGAGTAACACTTGCTATACTATTATGGACATTCAGCTTTTGTCCTAGAGGACAAACACAACTTCCGTTCAACACTTCATGCACAAACACAGCTTCTTACGCCGTCCATCAGCAGCCAAACTATGACACGATGAGAGAAAAAGTTCAAATGTTCCCATACCGTATTTCAACAATATCCCATTTTTCTTTGGCTGGGAATGAGCTCACTAAAGCTGATAACACTGCCATTGGACAGGGTGATGTTCAGGATCACATTAGCGTTGAAATGGTACTTTGTGGACGAGGGTATTTTGAACAGGCCGCACTCGGTTGTGTTGTGAAAACGCCAAAGGTCACGTCACGCGATGGCACATGCAGGTTTGAGGACTTTACGTAACGTTGTTTTCTTCCCAAACTTGTTTTAAATGTTTGAATAAAGTCGGTAAAATGTATTTATATCACACTTTTTACAGACAGAGGTCACAAAGTGCTTGACAGGAGTAGAAAAACAGAATTAACACAATGTGACCAATACACGACGAGACGTTTTTAACACAAGACAAAAATTGGTTAGCATGTCGGGTTCAGATGCTAAAGTTGACGTGCTAGCTAGCTTATTCTGCATCCAAAGGCTTGTGATGCAACTCTGGCGAGGAGAAATGGTTTAAAATGTGTGTCGTCGTTGTTGCTGTTGGCCAATGAATGGGAAGCTAAGGTCAAAACAAAACACCCGTTAAATACTAGCTAACGCTACTTATTTACTTTGCTAGCAATGAGTCTCCATACACAATGCTGCACTGTAAAATAGACTCAAATAGGACAACACTTATTATTATCAGTTTGATAGCATTTAATCATCATAGTAAACCCAACCAAGCTATTTAAAGTTATTCTAGATTTGTCAGTAGGCACTATTTATGTTACTGGTGTACATTCTATTCAGTTATTGATATTGAGGCAGCAATGGTTAATATAATTAATCAGAAAATTGAGTGTACGGCACTGTCCTCGTCTGCCATACCAGCTTTATCATCACTGAAATGTAGTGTAAAAGTCCTGCAAAATTATCTCTAAAGTGTGGAAACCCTGAAAAAACATTAATTATTAGGTATACCATTTTCATTTTTAAACAAACAGGATGTGACAGTGTATGACTCCCCGCACAATGGTGATTGGTCCATCAGGGGAAAATAAGATGAGCGCAATGCGGTGTACCACAGGGAGCATGCAGTCTCTCTATGAAATGTTGAGCCAAGAATGAAACAAAAATGAAATAAATCCTGATGTTTTTATCCTATAGGACAGTGACTCTAATACTCACTGGAGTAAACAACAGGTTTTTACAACTGCCCTGAAAACGCACAATCATCAAAATCCTCCCACCTTTCAACCCTACACCCCCATTCACCGCCCATGGACTCCCTGGATTCTCCTCATTATCGACCTCTCCCCGTTCAACTCAACGCAATATATGTGACTTGAGGGATCTGGGGGTATTTTCATTTACCTGGATCTCAAACATGCACTTACTTACTTTTATTATTTATTTTCGGGGGTTCTGAACGGATTTTGAGATGATTGCGTCCCCACTGACCTTATTATAAAGGGTGAGAGCCATAGCGAGTGAGAGAGACAGAGGGGTGAGAGAAGAAGAAATGGGTCGTCCCATTCTCCTCTGCAGGTTCTCCGTCGGGCAGACGCAAAAGGCAGCGATGTGACTAATGCTGTAAATGTGCTGGTGTGCTTACAATACGGGCCGCTTGAGTGAGCCGGGCCAATCGGCGCTCCGCTGCCCGTCTCCTCTCCAACACAATATCGAAAGTATCGAGAGAAGCAATTTAAACTTTTGTCTCACTTGGTTTTTCACCTTCACTTAGAGGGGTGATAGAAATAGTATGACGCCCGGGCTATGAGTACAAGCTGTTTGCTTTGAAGGGTTGGAAGAGACAAAAGGACTGAAGCGTGGCATGCAATATAGCGTGTGAGCTCTCCAACATCCAGAAACATTTTTAGCATCACATTGCTTCAATTGGCAAGCATTAACTGAGCTAAAGAACTAATACAAAACGGTTGTTTGTGCAGACTTTTGGCCGCTTTGCCCTGAGAATGAGACCAGCAGTTTAAGCTTTGGGCACGGGCGATACACAACGGGCAACCGGACACCCTTCAGACGCTCCTCTCAATGGCACAATGACAACTCCGAACACACGCCTCCAGTTTGGCTCGTCCCTGCTGTCAGATTAATTTACATCAACCTGTCCAAGCGTGGGGGAAACTTGGCGGTCTGGAAAATGTTTGCGCCATTGTCCCGCGGACTGGATTTCATCTTTTTCAGGGATGACAATAACTGTGAAGTATTTGCATGCTCAGAGATCAGAAAATAACCTCATTAACAGAAAAGCTATTGGTCATTTTCTTTCTCAAAATAAATTAATGTGAGATACTTCAATTTGTTGAGAATCGTTGTAATGCTATATTTTTACGTCATTATTACAACAAAATAAAAAATAAATAGTATTTTTCAATTCTTTCAAAATTGTAATAATTTTAATCATGTATATCTTTTTAATTATGATAACAAATACATATTCACTGATACCAGATGGAAGAATCAAACCTCTCAGATTAAAGAAAACAACTCAAAAATGCAAAATAATCTCATACAATATGAAAATACTAATACGATAGTACTTGCATAGTGTTTGGTGCACTTTGCACTTGCTGCACCAGTTTTACCCTCTACTTCACATTTCACATTCTTTTGAAAAGACATCTTGGCCCTGGCATGTTTTTGGAGTGAGTGGGGTTGAAATGCATTAATTGTATTATATGTGTGCATTTCATTCCTGGCCACCTCTGGGGTGGGTATAGACTTAGCATCTGTCTATGTCCAACAGCATTTATTATTTATTGTTCTTTGAGAGCACAAACGTGTTCTTGGTGTCAGGGGGCAATATCAAAATGGGTTATTTAAGTGCGTCTAACGCCAGTTCTCCCTTTGCACACTTCAGGGCGTCCTGTCGCTGCAGATTTGTTTAAAGAGGCATATTGGTCCCTTTGTGACAATAAACACTTCCTCCATTTACTCTTTGTTAGTCTATGAGGATCACTGACCAACGTCACCAACTGATTTGTTGTACACTGCACATATCATAGTCCAGCCACAAAACACCAACACAAATGGTTTACTGCACCTCGAAAGGTAGCAAGCAAGGTAGCAAGGTAACATGCAAGCCGAACTATCGATGCCTTTGTCTTAACAATGGATCTGATGTGAAAGGTGTTGCGTCACATGGTGACAAACCCACAGAGAATGTTACCCAACAGCCGGCAGCTGTTTGTAGTGCTATCCTAAGCAGTTAGCAACTAGCGGGTGCACATAGTGAAGCATTTAGCAGCTGGAGACGGCGGTATTTTTCTCAGGGGATGGAGACCAAAACATGGCTGAACGAGGACTCAAAGTTAGGCTTTCAGTCATCAGGTGACCAGAGATACCAAGTAGCTGAAAGATTTAAAAGTGTTCATATTTTAAGAAAATAAATCAGAAATCAAGTGGTCATAGATCTAAAAATGGCAGTTTTCTGCTTTTCTTTTGTTGAGATTGCATTGTCTTACTTTTTGAGACTCGTGTGCATACAGATATTTTGTCCGAAGGCACAACTCTCTCAATGTGACAAATTGCAGCAATTACTTTGATGAAGTTCAAGGATGACACCATTATGGTGATGTAATAATGAGCCTGGCCCTCCTGACAGGTTCTAATAGGAAAGTGCCGAAGGACATTCCAGTGATGAATGAGTATATTCCTCCTTGTGTATTGCCTTTTTTTTTTGTCAAACTCAACTATAACCTGGATCTAAATAAACCTTTCCTCTGGGAGTCAAAAGTCCAGAAAGCTCATGTCCGGGAGGGGATGAAAAAAACTTGTTTAACGCAAAATGTAATATCCTGTCAGGAGCTGCCTTTTAGATTGTTGAATGAGATTAACGCATATCTGTTAAATTGGATTTGAAGTATCTAAACTGTATGAAAACTGGCCTTGTATGCAGTCAGATTGAGTTAGCAAGCAGCAATAACACATGGATTTAATAACACATACTGTCGTAATTTGAATACTAATATACTGAAACACATTTTAAGGGTTATCTAATTACCTCAAACCATAGACCATGGGAAGTAATGCAAAATAGACTGGACTCTACTATAACTGTCTCAAAGCAGCACTTAAAAAACTCATAGACCCATAAACATTTGCTCTACATTGTAACAATTGCATTATTGTCCTTTGAAAATGTGAGTTTATTGCTACTCACAATATGGCCTACATGCACATGGCTTTTTCTCCCCATTGTGGCATAATTGTGTGCAAAGGCAATACTTAACTGGGCTTGTCTGGTGGTGGTGGTGGTGGTAGTTGTTTGCCAGGAAATTTCTGATAAAACCTCCAAAGTGTTTACCTTTACAGAGATCTGCTACCATTTGCAATGGCATCTCAAGTCCATTAGCCTTTAAAGGTTCTTGCCTGAATTGTATTAGGAACACTTGAGAGCCCCTGCTGTGGAGGAGCCTGCAGGAACAGCTGAGAGTGTGGGCACAGCAGCTGGTGGCCAACCTCCAGACCCCCTCGGCGCTCCTCTAATGGCCCCGTGGGCCGCCTCGCTGTCACGGCCCCCATCCAACAATCTCCCTGGGGGGAACGGCCACAGTAATAAGAGAGAGACGTGTGTAAAAATCCACCAAAAAGAAAAGAGCCAGCGACAGCGCATCAAATATGAATGGCCCGTCTACCCGGGTCCGCTAATGTGTTTGTCCATAAGTGAGCACATTAAGACGGGGATGGAGGACGTGGGGATGCTGAGAACGGCCTGAGGATTCGTGTTTTCTTCGAGTGAGTAATGATTGGACTCTGAAGAGGTTATGAAGCTTTTGCAATGGTCTCTATCAATCTCAACTTATTTTGAAGAACTCTACACTTTAAGAGCAAATGTGTTTTTGTACTAATGTGTGATTGCTTACTTCATCAGTAGCAGTGCTTTTGTAGTCTATCGAGCTTGTTTTATGGTTTTTATTTCCTTTTTAGACAAAGGTGCATTATTGCTGCTTCGTAATGCATTCAAAGGCATTTAGTCTGGAAGTGTTCCGGGTTGGTGCATTAATAGAGTTGCATCAATACCGATATCTCAAACAGATGGATCGCTTACCGGTGACAAAACATACATTATATCAGAATCAGAAACCGCTTATTTGCCAGGAATGTTTACACAAATGAGGATTTTTTCTAGGCAGAAGGTGCATACATTAGACATGAGACAATGAACAATCAACGACAACAACAGTGCAATGATATTAAATCAAGTATAAGATAAAGTGCTCAGACAAACAGATAACGTTCATGTAAGTGTATGTTAAAGTGACGTGTGTGTGTTTAAGTTACAGTGTACGTTAAGTGGCATGAGTGTTTAAATATGAAGTGTGCAGGGGAGTGACCGGTAAGAGGAAAGAAAAGAATGAAACAAAATATTCCGAAAAATAGTCCTGGGGGTGAACAAATAGTCCGAAAAGTAGTACTGGAGTTTTAATGCGTTGCTGCAATTACAAGTTTCACACTAGAAATGTAACTGAAGTTTCCCCCCAAGTTGTTGGTGCACCATTTTATTATTTTTACACTAAATGACAAGTCCGTAAACGCACACACCTGTGTTTTTATTTACTGATGTTTTCACGGTCGCTGCGTTCCAACGCTCAAACGAGCGCAGCCGCACCTCTGCTCGAGCCCCGCGGCGAAGATGACGCGTTGCCGGGTTTTTAATGGATGCAGCCGAAGGGCACACTTCATGCTCATGTGTGTGTGTGTGTGTGTGTGTGTGTGTGTGTAAACAGACACACAGTCACGCTGTTTCTGCACACAGCAGAGGAGAGAGAGAGGAGCCGTGAGGAAAACACAGCCACGTAACAACCCGTTCTCATCCGCCACGCATAGATGCTTGGCGTCTGATGGAGCTATAGGGCTGTGACACAGCAGCAGTATTTGAAGACCCGAATGGGATGCATGGCCTGCATGCTGTTGCTGGCCGGCGGTTACACCCCCACGTGGCGCCTGAAGACTCTTTGCCGATGTCCAGATCTGTGGATACAGAAACCACCTCAACACTTGCAGTGCAGGTGATAGGTGACGATGGAGAGGGATGCTTTTTGCAAGAGTCCTGCAGGAGTCCTGCATATTAGGGGTGTGCATTGTTCCACACGTTGCCTGCCATATAATGCATAAACAATACAGTCAAGCATGTGCTGATTCGACACAGTTAGATAACGCACTACTTTGAAACGATGCCATTCAGCTCTGATTCGATTCAGCTTAAGTGTTTAAGTATCCCTTTGTTCCTACGACATATCATATATTTCCCATAACAATATGACACACTGCAGCTCAGTGCCCATGGTTATGATTTAAAATGCATTCATGTCTATATATATATATATATATATATATATATATATATATATATATATATATATATATATATATATATTTGGCTGACTCTTACACCACATCTGATTTAAGGCCTTCCTGTCAGACCTGGAATGCACCACTCTAAACACTGGTCAAAACAATCAATACATCTGACTGCATTAACTTACATGGGTGCTATTTATCAATTGAAATATATACGGCCATAACGGGCTCAAACTAAACATAGCCGAATAATAACAATAAATTTACACATAATATGTATATTTAATTTCCACACAGTGTCTGCAGTCTGGTAATGTTGGCCTGGATGTCTGTGCATACACATATGTATTCAATCATAATATTTAGTCTGGTACTTTTGGAATTTTTATATTATTAATTTGCTTGAGTTTGTATTTTTGTCAGGTCTTAAAAGAGTCATTATAAGTAATTAAAGAACCCAAAACTGCACTTCTGTGAGTGAAATAGACAATGGATTCCTCCGCCTGTTTGGTCATCCAATCCACATTACTGGGGATTTTCCACTTTTATTAGATATTTATTGCATGTGTGCAAAACACACACTGAAAGATTAAAAGAATGAGATTACTAAATATAACGTGCCATGGGTGTGGAGGGTTGGGGGTTTGTTCTGGAAGTCTTTATGATGGATGTGTATCCTGACAGACCCAAACTGAAGGAAATGCATTCTTTTTGTAATGAACCAATTTAATGTCATTGACTTCAATTCTGATGACAATTCTACCATAAAGGCATGGTAAAAAAAATTTAACCATCTTAAGAAAAAAATTGCTTAAACTTCAGTCTACCTACAAACATATAGCATAGCAACATGTTATAAAATGCAATAGTTTATATATAGCATAGTATATTTAGCATATAACATCTCTTTCTTTTGCCAATATTGCAAACAGCAATATCTCAGTACTACCCTCGTGACATAAAGCTATTGTGTTATTATTGTGCCGTCATCAAACACACTTCTTCCACCTCATTGCCTCCATCTGCACAGAATCTCTGCTAGTTTGCTGAACATACAGGTGCCAGATGCAGGGATTATTGCAGGACTGTTATTCCACCTGTTCAACATTTGTTTGGAAGTTTCACCCAATGGTTCAATCAATGAACAAAGAAATGTAAAAGTTTCATATGATTCAAAGTGGAAATGGTGAAAATGAGTCAGCATTTTCCCCCCAGTGTGCAAAACAGCAGACATCCCCAAAGAAGTTTGGGAAATACTGCTATACAGTAGGGTTATTATAATTAATATAAAGAAATGTGACAAAGAGTCTCTCCCACAAATACAAATAAATACATTGAACTATAGTTATTATAATTCACCTCCCGCACTAAATAAAATGTTACACCGGAATCTAAATGTCACAACTGTCATGCTTTTGACATCCATCAGAGTATGCATCATCATTTGACGCTTCATTGTTTTTTGTTTCTGTACACTTTCACCATAAGTCACTCTATAAATATTCATAAATATCAAGCAGGAGCAAAAAACTGAGACGTTGTGACACATGCAAATCGTACTCCAGTCTCACTTTTGATCATAATCAAGGATGTCCGTCTGCATTTTGTGTCAAAACTGTGTACTTGAGTAAAATGGCAATATGTGCTTTAGATCTTAGCGGTTATCTGTAATGCGTTTGAAGCAACGCCGTCAGGAATAAGAACCACCGCCGTCCTCAGAGTGAGCGCTGCACCGCGGGGATTATTTCATCTCAGTGATATTCATCAGCAGCCTGCATCACGCAACAGAGGCTCTTGTTCCTCTTTGTATTGCAGAAAGCCCGCACCGCATTTTGGAGAATTACTCACCTGCAGATTAGCAAAGGATTATTTGTTTAATTCCTTACATTACATTGCCGCCTATTAAAAATCCCATCCAGCTAAAAAATGTAATCTCTCCACGTACGTATGGGTGCAGCCATATGATTTAGATCAAAATGACCCCATAATTTTGGGTTCCCTAACTGTTGAATATGAATGATACGATAAGCTCCACTAAACGCCTGACAGGTAGTACATCTCCTCTAATTAGAGGCATTTCAAGACGTGGCTCTTTTTATCTCCTACTAGTGATTACAAGCATGCTCTGCCCTAATCCATTGACTTTAAAATATTGCTCTAAGAGGGGTAGGAAGATGAATGTTTATTGCCAGTAATCCCTGACTGTGATGCATGAGTGCTGCCGTTGTATGCAAACCGCCATTCAGCATGCTGGTTGCCATTACACTGTCCTGTTGGAATTCTCTTTTTTTTTCTTCTTCTCAATAGGCGTCAAATAATGTTTTCACCTTCATAAAGTATTTCCCATGTCGACATTGACAGGCTCTTAGAAGAGCATCAAGGCTAAGTCCGGGTTAGCTGTCACCAAAGTGTAAAGGATGTCATTGCAATCTCTTTATCGCCACAGTGGCCACATGGCTCCGTTACAGGAAATGGCTGAGTGTACTGTACGTATTTCACTCCTGTACAAATTAGATGTCCTGATTTATTGAGGCCCATGAGTAACCGCCGTATAAATCACCGCAGTTCACAGCTCACTCCAACATATAGATAGCGACGGAGGCTTTCAACTCCTCAGCTCTATGCAAACCATAAATCAAGCCGCTTCTTTTCAACAGCTGGGTTTTTTTAGGTTATCTTCCCAGAGAGATGGTTCCTGAAGATTACGATGGAAGATGTTAAACGCTGAAGAAAGCAGCTTCTTTTATTTGGTGTTTGAAATGTAGTTGGTCAAAGATGGAGGGCAGCTTCGCATTGAAGGTCCTCGTCTCTTTTATTTGTTGGCAAAAAAACTTTTTCTCATGATGCAGTTGGTATTTGTCCTGAGGAGGCGCTTGTCTAAATCAATTTTCTCTTGGATGGCTACACAATGGACTCACTGTCACACCCTTAATGGCTGCAACACATTGAATTTCTTTAGGAATAACATCCTCTGGTGAGCGAGTCTATAAGGACCGGCCAATGGTCTGATTCCTTTAACGCATGGCTCATTTTCAGCACATCTGTATTTGTTAGCATTTCTAAATCATGTTTTAATCTTCCACCTAAACATGTGACTTATTTGATCTATTCATCGTATGTAGAACAACTTTGAGAGACATACATCATCTGATTATCTTGAGGACCAAAATAAAGGAAGTCCTCTGACCAAGCTCAGACCCCTCAACGCCGTCATACCATTTCCACCTGATGCTTTTTTAAATTTTTTCTTGAGCCGGTGTTCAACCGGTCAAGGACATGTTGGACATTTTGTACAGTCAGCTGGAGTTTAACGCACCACCTTCCAAGGGTTTTGTGGCACAATGTGTCTTTGTGTGTTACGCTTATTCATTAGACTGCTTCTGAATGTCGATACTGCCTTTACCATCGCTTCCACTCTTCAGTGCGTCTAAGATGCAGGTAATAATGTGCTTGTTATTGTGATTGTGCGCCTCTTTCTACGTCGTTTTCAAGGTTTTCAACACCTTTTTGTGTCTGGTGATGGTTGAAATGTTTGAATGTATTGCTTAGCATCATTTTGATTATTGAAAAATCTGAACATTTCAGTCCCGATACCGATCCTCCAACGATTGTTTTATATTAAAGAGAATACCAGGTGTGACTTCAATATTACTTCCATAACTTTAAAAAAAACAAAATGTAACCAATGAATACACAGAAACAAATTTGCTTTATTGTTATTTAATAATAAATCATACACCAGCGACTCCTCAAATTACAATTCAGTTGTAAACCTTTCAAATGATGCAACTTGGCCAAGATTACAGGATATAATGTAGTAAATAAAGATATTTATTAATTAAATACATCTGCCCCATTATCGCCGATATCCAATCCAGCTATTGAAGGCAGTATCGGCTCGATGTAATATCGGTGCACGTCAAGTTAATTCGACGTGTATGTATGCATATATAATATATGATGGGGTGTTAATTCCATGGGGCGTGTGCACACGTTTGCTCTCGGTCATTGAGAAAATCAACTTTCCTTTTGAAGTCAAGTTAAATTGGCTCGGGCCGGAGGAGGAGTTGGTGCTTTACGGGATCCGTGACCCCTGGGACCCCGCAGTAACCATCTCTTCAAGATTGCTGAGGGCATTTAATCAAACCCTTCAAAATGAAACCACTATCACATGCATGTATAGACACACACACATGGGCAAGCTCACACATGCACACACACCTCTCCGTTCTCATTTTATGAAGTGAAACGCAACAAATGCACCATTAAATCGCTAAAAAACAATGCAATCGCTGTCATTTCTCATCCCACTCGGCAGTGTGCTTCTGCCGGCACCTTTATTTGGATTTCAACCAATTTCATTTTGACATCAGATAAAGAAAAAAAAAGCTCATTAGCATCACTCTAATTAGATCTTTGCCATGACTCTGTTATTAGCTCAAAAAAACACTTCTCAGATCTCCTAAGTTACATCAAAAGGAAAATCTTGCTCAATTAGAATTCAGTCCCATGTAATTCTCCCCTTTGTTTACCTTTTCTGAGCAACAGTCTGCTTACAATATAGCAGTTGACAGCTAGCATCCTGATGATTTCCATATCTGCCCGCCCCCTAACCAGTGGTTTTCTGGCTTTAAAAAAATAATATTAAAATTAAGTTTGACACACTTTTGCGAGGCATAAAGTCCACCTGCAGACCTCACAGTGCACAGAGTGGAGCTGATGCAAAACTCCAATATGACCTGGATATGTTAGCTTTGGTAAAAGTAACAATGATGAACAATCAAAGTAACCATCTGATGATGAACAATCTCAAAACTAGAATTCATTTCATCAACGAAAGCCACGTAAAAATATTTGTACATTGACGAGACTAAACTGACTTAATTAAACAACATCGTCAACATGAGAAAAGAAACAAAAAATGGCGACTTAAATGGAATTTTAAAATATAAACTCATGAAATCTCTTCATTTTACGGGTTTCACAATTTCACAGCATTTAATGTTTAAAAGAAAATGTAAAAAACTTAAAGTTTTGAGCTTGAATACAATATGTATAATGTGTAGTCTGCATAATAAATGTCGGCCTGCAGTTGAAGCCCCCTAACCAATGGAGCTTAAAACTCAGTTCTAGATGCCCCCAAGTCTGACTTTGAATGTGTATTTGTTTTTTCTGAAATGTAGTCATTTGAGAGACTGGTGTATTATTTTAGAAAGTTTGGGTAAGCTTAGTTGTCCCCCTTTCCTGCTTCAGAGGTTGTGAAATAACCCCTGAATAAATAACCCATAAAGTAGGACAACTTATGTCCCACATCCTTAGAAGCTGAGTTGCTTCACATGTATTATACTTGCAGTGTAAGTTGCTGCCGTTTTACATGTTAAAATCTACATTGATCTTTGACTGACCCGCTCCATTAAAGGAGAATTATTCTGTCACTCAAGACTTTGCCTCGCCGTGGACATGGCAGGCTTTTCAGAGGTTGCTCCCGGGGCATACGCACTAAACATGTCACCAAATGATTTGTTGAGAGAGGCCTTTTAAATATGAAGTGCCCGGCAATATTCAAGGGGAGTGAGCACACATCATTCAATGACACGTCACCCGGAGAGGAGCGTGGTGCGACTTGACATTTTACACGCGATAATGTCGGTTTTTAGGAGTTTATTTTTGTTGGAATCCATAGATTCTTCCGTGTGCTGCAGTCCTTGTCAAGACCGACACCCTCTGTTGACCTCGGGAGTGTACCCGTCAATGAGGAGCATCACCGGGCGTCACACATGTGTGTGTGTGTGTGTGTGTGTGTGGGAGGGGGATCTGACCAGCGACATGAACGTGGTCCACGACTGATATTCCCCTGTATCACTCCCAGCTGTGTTTGATGGGGCGCCCGGCCAAGCCAAAGACACACAGCGAGGGATTACACCCAGGGGTGCTGTAGCAGCAGGGGGGGTGTTCTTCTCCTGGCGACCTCGGGACATATTTCTTTAATGTCATCGGAGCTGCAACTAAACTTCATTGTTGATTAATCTGCAGATTATTTACCTGTAAATCGTGGTTGAGAATATACATTTTCTCAAGCCCAAATTGACCAACAGTCCAAAAACCTGACGAATGAATTTAAAGTATGAATATATTCACATGAATCAAAGACAAAAAGTAAATCCTCAAAACTTGTTTGCAATTCATTTTTCAATTATCCAATAATGTAATTGACTAATTGTTTCAAATATTCATGTATTTTCCTCAAATGGTCCGTTTACCTTTAGTCATAGAGATATGGAAACGCCAGGTGAGGATCTTAGATGTCGGCAGATACCTGTAGCCCAGGTAGCGGTATCTGGACCGAACAAAGACGTAGATAAAGCACAAGAAGAAACCATCTGACCAACTCACTGACTGACTCAGGAAATAGATGCAGGATGGCTGGATGGACAGATTCTGAAATAAAAAGCTTTTGGTTTGTATTCACTGATGCAGAATCATCGCCAGCTCAGGAAAGACATGATAAGTATTTCCATATTCTTTTTGAATACCAGGACTTTGATCACTCAACTGGAGACGTAGTGTTGCGTTAAAGTGCAATAAATTGGCTTCGTCAAACAGAGTACCATTGAATGAAAATGACAGCAAGACTCAATTATGTGGTGCGAGTATATGATCCATGTCCATATTGAAGAACGCCACGTTTCAACGTTCCCTGTCAATTTCCAACAGGGCTCACTCAATCTGGTTTAATGACGAAGATGACTGTGTTATTATTGTCTGATATCGCTGTCCCCCGCCTCACACTTCCAGAACATTTCTCAAGAGTTTGGGTCAGAATAAATACAAAATAAATATATCATGGAACAAAAACAACACCAGTCTTAGTGCTTCTCCCCAAACACGGAGCACAGGGTGTTTGCAAGGCCTTTGCATTGCAATGCAGACTACTGACCAGAGCAAGTTGAGTCGCATTACCCCCCGAAAAAACATATCTAAATGAGCAACAAACATGTTGCATGTAATTCCAAATGTAAAAACAATACATCAACAACTGATGCAAACGTTAATCAGTGAGATATTGACACTAATGGATAAAAATCCTACAGCCACAACAGTTCCCTCCGTTGAGAGGAGAGATCATCTGTGTGTAATTTAAGGTTTGAAAAGGGATTTTGAGTTTTTGGCAACACTCTGGAAAATAAAAGTAAGAAACAAAAATCCTCATCTGACATTTTTAAATATGGTGTTTACCAAAAAGTGATGCGAGAGGCTGAAAAGAAATGGAAGAAAGATGGGAGCAAAATTGAGCTTTTGTCAATCATTTTAAATGGCATGTTTGTTTACAATCAATAAGTCAATGGACACATTGACACATGAGATTTTGTTTATGTCAAGACCGAAATAAAGTACTCAAGATCCTGGAATAGATTGGCCATCAGGCAGTGCATCTTGGTTACATATTCCACCAAAGATGTACCAGAACCAAATGAAAGCAGAAAAGCAGATCACAGCAAGTCATTCGCGGCATTAAAATGTGTAATTACATCTAATTTACACTGCAGTCTGTTAATGAGTGAATGCTAAAAGTACTTATAGGCAAACTGTATCCAATTATGATACCCCCACCTGTGTTGGAAGATCTGATTGAAGAGACATATACTGAATGTGAGAGAAAGAAAACTATAAATAATGATGTGGCAAAGGTGGAAAATATTAGCACCTCAGAGTGTTACATGTAAACCTGTTTAGATTCACACTTGAGTGCGTAATATATTATTCCAGATGTAGGCTTACGGCTAAGTAGATAACGTGACTGATTCCTGCAAATGTAACACTGTATATTTTTACGTAAAGCCCACTATACAGACAAAGACTCATATCAGATAAAACATACAATACGTATGGAAATAATGTCGATAAATTATCAAATACTAGATTATAATTGCCGTTAGTACAGATACAACGAAGGTAAAAATTGCTCACGGTACATTAATACGATTGTTAAGTTAACCTCCAAACAAAGTGGCAACTATACTGTGAAGTTAATTCCGTAATTTAAGTTTTAACGCATATCTTCAACAGCAGAACCCATATTTGAATTACCAGACATCCTTATCCTCTTCTTAAATGTTCACACACGCTATGTACTCCCTTTAATAATACATTTATTTCAATGTTAATATTCATTCTGAAGAACATGCGGATACCAATCTCATCTCGTCTGGGTACCTTAACACATGGACATGTCGCTACAGTTATGTCTTCATTCTGCTCTCCACCAAAGTACAAGCACAGACCCACATCTTCACACATGCCAGGCTCTGTGTGAGATAAGTAATTTGCAGCTGCCACTGACTGTAGTCCAGAAGCTGCTTGCACTATAATGCATGAGTAGCCGGCAGGGAGTCGGGGTGTTAGTGGTGGCTGGTGACTTGCTCTCAATCTAAGGCAACCCCGCTGTCAGAACACAGAGGAACGTTGGCAAGAACATGTGGCCTAATACACCAAACTGTCAGAATGCTAACAGGCTTGGCTCACTGTTCCTTGCCTGAGAGGCAGAATCATTCATATTCTCCAATTAAACGTGAACATATGAGTCTTCCCCGACCACATCACAGTGTCCTTACTCAAGCTAATAACGATGACTAAAACTATTATTAAAAAAAACAGTAATCTTCTAATGGATACATGTGGGAAGCAACTACTTTAGTGTACTGTTTGTGCAAAAAACATGTACATAATGTGGTTTTCCAAGCCAAATGAGGGCGATTTGCTATGATACCAGTTTACTGCCATTAAGTGTCGTAATATGCTCTTGACATTATAAAATGGGGCCAGCACCCCGAGAGCCGTGTTGATTATCACTCATTCGCTCACGACGCCACACGTTGCCGATCTGTGTAATCGTGTTTATGTGCTGGATATTCATTGTTCTCAGTGGGGAAGGCAAATGTCAAATCAAACTTAATTGGCTTCAGCTAATATATATACATTGTTGTTTAAAGCTGAACCTCAGCTGAAGTCTGGGGCGATGGTTAAATGCTCATCTGTGCTGCTTCACGTTGGTTAGATGCTTCACCAAAGTGCCTGTGATCTGCAAGGGTTGAGCTGTACAACCCACTGCAGGCAAAATCAATAATGCATTATTTATTGTCTTTAATTCAACTGGGATAGAAAAAAATCTATAAAAAACTACTGATCGCAGTAAGTGGGGCTTCCATTTGCTTTGTATTGTCCTTTTTTCAGGATAGATGTCTGCATGGGTAAATGTTTCAGGCATTTACTTGTGATACCTAATATTAGCAGCTGTTAGCGTTTCCCCTGCCAATACAAATACTAGATTATTATGAAGAATACAAACATTTCAAATGGTAGACTGTATCGCAGGGTGGTGGAGGTTATAAAAACGCACAAACCGATACCAGTATATCAAACTTTACCGCTAGACTCAAACGGACCGGGGCTGAAGTTGTCGCTCACTTCGGTTTTCGCCTTCACTTTAATCAGCAGGTGACAAGCAAGACAACTTGGCTTGGTTCTCATCAAGGATATTCTAAACTGTTGACACATTGCACTGCTACGTTCACAGCTATCACCATCACATAATCTCTCTCTTGCTTATAATACGCTCCCCTAGGCTAGCTAAACACCGACTAACAAGCTAGTTTCGTCTCCCCCAAAAAACGTGTATACTTTCTAGTAAACAAACACAATCCTTCCATCCTCTACTGAAATGTGCCATCCATCGGCTTGCTCCATTTTTAAACAAAGATAGTATTAGCTTAGTTGTGTTGCCATATTGCTTATTACGACATCTCCAATAGCGCTTAGCGGATTTAGTGTCTTGATGCTGTCGGCACAGATTGCTCATGTAGGCAACTTTTCCTGGTTTTTGTCAAGGATATTCTAAACTGTAGACACACTGCACTGCTACGTTCACAGCTATAACGTTACAGCTAACCTTATATTAATCACCGTCACATAATCTCTCTCTTGTTTATAATACGCTCCCCAAGGCTAGCTAAACACCGGCTAACAGAAGCTAGTTTCGTCTCCCCAAAAAAACTCATGTACTTTCTAGCAAACAAACACAACGTGCCTCCATCTTCTACTGAAATGTACCGTCCATCGGCTCGTCCGTTTTTAAACAAAGATAGTATTAGCTTAGTTGCGTCCATATTGCTTATTACGAAACCTCCAATAGCGCTTAACGGATTTAGCGCCTTGATGCTGTCGGCACAGATTGCTCATGTAGGCAACTTTTCCTGGTTTTTGTCAAGGATATTCTAAACTGTAGACACACTGCACTGCTACGTTCACAGCTATAACGTTACAGCTAACCTTATATTAATCACCGTCACATAATCTCTCTCTTGCTTATAATACACTCCCCGAGGCTAGCTAAACACCGGCTAACAGAAGCTAGTTTCGTCTCCCCAAAAAAACTCATGTACTTTCTAGCAAACAAACACAACGTGCCTCCATCTTCTACTGAAATGTGACGTCCATCGGCTCGCTCCGTTTTTAAACAAAGATAGTATTAGCTTAGTTGCGTCCATATTGCTTATTACGAAACCTCCAATAGCGCTTAACGGATTTAGCGCCTTGATGCTGTCGGCACAGATTGCTCATGTAAGCAACTTTTCCATTTTCCAGAACGTCTCAATATGATCAACTTCAGCCAGTTTGCGCAACATCAAACTGTGTAAACTTGTGTACTGGACCGGATCGTCAAAACTAGAAATAGACGCAACTTTAATGTATACGAGTGTAAGGGTTAGCTGCTAAATGTGTTTGTTTTTTTCTTTTTTTCTTTTACACAACCATTATATTAGGAGTTAGTCAGTACTTTTATTTTATTTTTTAAGCCCCTGGTTTTCTCACCTTGGCTGGTTTGTGACATGAACTGTTATCTATGAGATTAATCGAGATACGGTGCAAAATGGCGACCATTTTGACACCATTTTGCTGTATGCTGAAGTTCATGTCATTAGCTGGGCAACTTACATCAAGGGCACCCTTCAGTCACACCATTAAGTGAACTTGTTTTAATTTAATTGCCTTCCACTACGAGTCCTTTATGGCCTAAGGTTTCTCTCGAGAACACGCGATGAGTGAATTCTAAATCTGCCCGTAGAAGAGGAGGTCCAGTGGTAATATTACATTTCAGTTTCAGGCTTTGGGATAATGAGCTTAGGTATAAGAGCAACGAGCCAGCCAGGACCAGAGTGACAGCACTTGAAGAAGCCGAGGAACTCCAGGGACACAACTTCTTAAATCCTCATCCCTTTTATGTCAGAACTTTACTCACACTCAAAGAAGATACAAGCATGGGAAGCAGAAAGGCTTTTAAATGGAACATTAGCAATTTATCACACTTCCCTTCAGTTAAACTAACTGACGTTTTAAATATGAAATGCCAGCTGCACGCTCCACTGTGTCTCCGAGGTACGTCATTTAAATACTTATTTCATATACAACTTCTATAGGTTGTCTTTAATATCTCAGCAAACTTTTAGTGGACTTCAAAAAAAAAAAGATTGGAGCTCTGGAGGGCAATTACTTACAACATAGTTATTGCTGAACCATAGCTTGTAGTATAAGAAGTCACATAGGAGGGAAATTCAATACGTTGCATTCACAAAAACCTAACAGGACAGAAGTTATAGTTACAATTTCACATTATGTCAGAATAAATATGTATATGTGTACATATGTGTATCATAAATACAACATTTAGGAATAACCACTATCCATAATCCCCATTCAGTTCCTGATCTTAACCTTTTCATCAAAAGGAAAAATGCAATGCACGTAAACGCATACTGGTCCCTGGATCAGCCCCATCAAGCAGCATCATCACTTTAAAACTCATCCATGTGAAACACTGCACGTCGCTGCCCCGATGAATTGCTGTACTGAAAGTCTGTTACGCAATATTTATTGCATAAATTAGTTTAAATCTCCATCTACAGTGCGGGAGGTGAAAAAAAAAAAACTTCTCCGCCCTCAAACTGACAATGTAATCTGTTACTAAATCAGCAGATGACGAAAGATACTTTTTGAGGACATCTGTGTTTTTCTAAAAACAGATGTTCCCTCTAATCCTTCTCCATTTTTGCTAAATTCTTTCCCATCCTCCTCTTTTTAGTCCTCCCTAAATCCAATGTTGTACTTCTCCTGATGTACTGCCACGTCACCAGTAGTTCACAGTTCAGTTTTTGGGGGGGTTATCCCAGCAACCCCTGCACCGAATTTCATCAAAATTGGCACAAATGTACTCCTGGACTCAAGAATGAAGTGACCAGATTTTATTGATCAGAGGTCAAGGTCACTGTGGCCATGACTGAGTAATTCACGTCCTAATTATGACAATTCAACACAAATATCTAAGAGGATGATGATTTTGGACAGACGTGAACATAAACTGCAACTTGACTGGTTGGTGCAGACGACGCAGGTATTCTTGTTCTTTTTGCCTCTTTAAAATAAACCGTATTTGAATCAATTAAACATTGATACAAAATACTTACAAATATGCCATTATTTCTTAAATATGACAATAAGCACTTTCTGAATGGTCAAGAGACAAAAAAGGTTTCGTAGATATATCTAAGACAATGATGTAACGCCCCCCCCCCCCCCCCCCCCCGCTGAAAACCAGTGATTAAAACACAGCATTTCATCTCTCAACCTTATTCAGCAACGAATCCTATTCTAATTCTGTTTAACAGCATCAGAGAAACGGCAGCAACAAGAACCATGGGAACTCGGAGGAACGTACCTATGTTAATGAAGCAACTTCAGAGTCTTTTCAATGGAGACCACTAATGAGACACGGATTGGCAGAGGGGATTGTTATACGTTTGAAATGCTAATTAAATGTAGAAGTGAAATTACAGTTCGGTCGCACGGCGATACCGAGGCTCCGCTAATATCAGTGCAGTCACAAGAGAAAGGAAAAGTTAAAGAACAACAACTATAAATGAACTGTATTTTCTTACTACCGTGGTGAATGATTCAGAAGGCGGGGACAAAGTTCAAATCAGTTGCAGAAAAGCTCCTTTTCAAAGAGACGCGATCTTGAGGTTTAAATTGGGTGGTTGATGGGGGTCACTAAGAAGTGATTCATATTCATGCTGCAATGAGATAAACACTAAAGAGATCACAGCAGCCACAATCTACTCCTTTTAAAAAGGGAATCCATTATGGGGTTGGAACAGAAGCAGCTGGCGTGTGTTCATCCTCGTTTGAGCTGCTTTGGCTGATGTGGGCATATGCTGCCTCTGTAGACGGTTAGTTTTAGTGTCAGTTCATCACTGGAACAGGGCTCTGTGTGCACAGCAGACGTTGTATTAATGCACACAACATGACAACGTGTTCAATAAATACTGTTATTGTTACAATACATTGGTTTGACAGCGAAGCCGTTTTAATCCAAAATGCATTGATTTCAACAGAAAGGATTTCTTTATAATGAGACTGAGAACCAACACACTAATACTACAGTAAATAAACTATTCCCTCCAAAAACATGCCCAATGCATGTATTCATATGGTATCTACGTTTAAACTCATCTAATTTAAAATAGTTTTTTGATATAATTTGGAAATTTCAGTATATATACTTTTGTTTTTCATGCTGCATTTGCGTTTGTTTTAATATTCCACGTTTATCATTTTCTTATTTTTTCTTCTGTCTTTTGAGGCTAGTATTTTACTATGCATCCTGTAGTGTACATGTGCCGAACGAAAAATAAAATAAAAACATGAATGCTTATTGTTTGACTTCTTGGTTTGAGTTTTTGTTTTGTGTACAATTACTGTCAGAAAGCATTTCAAATTGCAGGACATAACTGCCCTTTGAAAGGTCACTAAATGCAAAGAGCTCCAAAGCTATTTCTGTGCTTTAATGTTTGGCATTTGCTCTGAAAAAAAAAACATCTTGGTAATGTATTGTAGTTAAGACAAGGACTTAGTCAGACACTTTAGTTTGCTATGGTTTAAAATGCTGCTTGAGATCAGAGACGCTAAGATGAACTATTGATCCATGTGGAAAAAAATGGGTCATTGCAGAAAAATACTGCGCTTGAATTGTGCATCAAAAAAGAAAGAAAAGCCATATTGAATGGGAATGGAAAAGTTAAGGTTGTTATTAATAAATGACATGAAAGATTGAACATTATTTGATGTCTAAAATGTAATGTTGCCCTGTGGAGTGGACATACATTTCAGGATATTTCACATTAGGGGGAACGGGCCAGCCAAAGGAGCATGGGCGCTGTATAATTCAACATTGTTTGCTGGACAGCCTTTTCAAAACCAGCACAATCATTTGGACACACAGGTTACAGAGGTCAAGCTCTCCACATCATGTAACTGCTTTCCCAGTCGGAAGCACTCTGCGAATTAGCCCAATGAATGGTCTCCTGGGACATCCGTCAGGATTGCAAAGAGAAAGAGGGAGTGTGCACGAGGGAGTGTGCACGAGGGAGTGTGCACGAGGCAGACGCAGCAATCAACGATAAAAGCAGCAAGAAAGCGACAAGGTTGATTTTATTTTCCTCGCTAATGCACTCAGTCTTAAAGCCCACGTCATTGAGGGGGAGGAAAATAAAGTTGAGGGATTAAATTGATGACTATAGCATCCCGATTAGAAATGACAGCCTCGCCTCCTTGTAGACATTTAGACCGCCAAGTGCAGCGCTGTCAACCAGCACATCGTTTACGCTGAACGCCTGCAGAGCGCCCGCATCGATTCAGCTCGCCTCTTCACAATGGGGCCCAACAACACGCCACGTCTTCCCACCTTGTCAATGGCAATTTGACGAGAGGTTATGATGACCGATGGCTGCCGTCGCGTCAAATTAAACGTGACGTGGGGCGCACGCTCGGCAGATGATGTTGATGAGTCCGTGCTAGCTGTCGCTCAGGAGACGCGCCTTTTTTTAATGGCTTTTAATGATTTAAGAAGTCGAACCGTTAGCGTAATTTAAAGGGCTAGTTGGACATTTCTCTCATATAACTACATCCAGCAGCTAGTTAGCTCAGCTTCGCATGAAAACTGGGAATCGCTGCTCCAGGCAAATACATAGTTCAGCGCACAGCCCCTCATACAACTTGTAAATTATTGTTTTTACACTTCGATTTTGTGCGAATAGAGCAAACTATATTTAGTTTGCTAATCAGTGAACTTTAGAGGTGCTGTTGGGAAGATTCAATTACCTTTGGGTGCTAAACTAAACAGCTGCTGGCTGTAGCTTCATACTTAAAAAGGACAGACATGAGTTATATTCTTTCAAACATCATGGCTTAATGCCTTTATGATTTCATTTTGGGTGCTTGAAAGAAAATCAATAACGCTGATGTGATCAGGATGAGATGTTTACGCTCTTGCCAAACGTCATTTGGGCCGAGAGGTGGGCAGAAATCAACAGCGAAGGCATTAACCCCTCCAGCGTGAGCTCTGGGCTCAATAGGCCCGGACTGTTCCACACCTACACCTCCGTGAACTCTCAAAAAAAACATCGTTCCTGTGCTTCGACTCTCCACTTGACTTGTAGATTAAATAACTGTGTTTATCCCCAATTGACGACGGGATTTCCTTGTTAAGTCTTCCTGAAGTGCTGCTCGTCCTCCGAGGAGCCCGTGACACCGCGCATCTCTGTTCGGCTGCCGTAACGAGAAGAAGCAGCTACCTGCCATTTTAATTGCGTTTCTCACTTTTGACTAATCACTGGAGACACGGTGGCTCGCTAGGCAACCAGCCAGCTGGAGCAGAAGGACACTGTGTCAAATTTATTCCCTGGCAACCCCAAAAAAAAAATATACAACACCGCAACAAAGAAGTGTCTGCCTCAAATGAAATGTGTTAATTCTGTCTCTGGAGTTTCTTTGTAATTTGATTTCCTGACATGTGCTTTGCCAGATGTTTTGTTATTTTGGGAACGTTGTTTTTAAGTTGATTCAAGATAACGGTGCTCCTTTATGATTCAGTTCACTGAACTCATTTAAAATAGAGAACGCAGAAGGAAGACAGCTACTTAATATTCGAGTAAAACATGTACCAGAGATGATAAGTCAGTTTAAGACGTGTCCATTGACTTGCAACACATTGCACAGGGTTCCAGTTTTAACACTTGTTGTGAACAAGTAAAACATGACAAGGACCAGAGACTCTAAAGAAAGCTTCATAAAAGCATAAACGCCACACTGAACGCTTTCGAGGACTTTTGGATCGCATTGCATCATCGACATTGCAACTTATATTTCTCAGTTTAAAGTAAGTCAAATAAAGTCGTCAATAATTAGTTTAATCGAGTGTTAAATCAAAGTAAGAGTGGAACAGTCGTTGGCCTCGTAATAGAGGCGGATTTGGTTTCATCTTCATCAGTTTTCTGTTCATGATAAGACACTCAAATGAACAAACTGATCTGTTCTCTGGAACTTCTTTGAGAGACCATAACAGCAGCATTACTGTGGTCAGTAGTCAATAATCAACAACAGTTTCCAATTGAAGCCATTATCTTCCACAGTGAATGAGCCCCAGGAGAGACTTATTTTTCTCTCTAACAGGCAATCAAAAAGGCCCTTAGCCATGACCTGAAGACAAAAACAAAAACAAAAAAAAAACGGCCATCTGAATCAATGTTTTCTGACATCTCTGTCCATATAGTGCTCCACGCCGCGCTATGTATTAATGGAGTTTGTTTGCCTCACAGCACTTTTCATTTCCCAGCTGTGATTGTCACACACGAGCGCTCGCTTGTCTGTTTGCGATGTGCTGATAGGACAGATCCGAGATAGATATCCCCCAACCGCACGCCTCGGAGGCCGACCCGTGCCGCGGCGAGGAAAAAAAAAAAAAGGGCTCACCCCTGCCACCTCCATAAAATGCTGGCCTTGCAGAGGCACCACGGGTGGAGTAATCTCCATGCTGTAAAAGATATATGCCTCACACATGCCAGATCTCCTCGTCCAAAAGCAGCACGGCGCATGCAGAGGTTGCATCTGAACGCAGCTCTTCGGGGTGCAATTACATGCCGTTCTCTTCTGAACTATCTATAGAGCAATTAGGTTTCCAAACAAAACATTGTTATGGCAGTATTGTGTGCAGATCGCTATCCTCCGAGATGATTCAACAGCTTACAGTAAATTAATTGGATGGACTGGATGGACCATGGAGGGGAGACGCATCTAATGTGTGTAAAACACTGGGTATTGGTGTTGTTTTTGATAATTAATCTTGCAGGAATTTTCTCGCCCAGTTATTTTTAGGCTCCTCATTATTCCGCCAACACAAGGTCACGCTCACGAAACCGCCGAGTGACTCACCGGTATAGCCGGTCCCTCTACTTAACAGTCAACTCATCATTGAGTTTTAATTTCCTAATAATGCTATACCATTAGCATTCCGCGGCGGAGCTTTAATCTGTTGGTCACGCAGCCTCTTCTGGCCTCAAGCGATGTTCACGGCGTGACATATTTGGAGGGCACAGTTGAAATGTTGAAAAAAAAGAGTTAGAATACAAACAATATAAATAAACTCTTATTTCACCATGGAAATATTTGGAGGAATGTAAAAATAATTAGCTGACGAGAGATAAAACAGGACTGTAAATACGTTCTGAAAGAAAGGAACGGCTTACTCCAGCAACTTGACTCTTTAACTTATCTGATATGAGTGTAGGTGGGTCTTGAGTTCACTTTGATCTCGTTGAATACCTCCGTGTACGGCCTGGCAGCGCGCTCATGATTAAAAACCTCAGACTCAAGTGCACCTGCGATTCACGAGAACAAAGTTGTCAAAATATTGTTTCTTTCTTTGAGCAACTGCTAAAAGTCGTTCTTGCAAGCGACAGCTCCCGGGATTAATGCCTCATGATGGGTTTCTTATGCAATGTGTGCAATATTTAAGCTCTTTGAATTCCCCTTTTTGTTTCCAATGCCGCGTTGGAAACACGGTGCCCTCGCTTGGCCTAACGAGGGCTCGTCTGGTTGCACATTTCCGTTAGCCGGGGATTAAGCTGACGTCCTTGTTCCAGAGTGGCCAACATGACGGCTCGGTTTCCTGCTTGAGGATACTTCCCCATGACTCATTGATGTCGACGGACACTCTGCTTTGCAGTAAACATGATTCATGACAAAAGGACGTCTAGAAATATATTCAGAGGCTCCAAACCAATAAATAAGCTCACTTTAAAATGCTGTTTTGTTGTCTTCAACAAAAAACTGAGTAATGTCCTGTCTTCCCGTTTCAAACTGGCCAAACTACATAAATAGTGCCTTCCATTTGTTTCTTTTCTCTTTTAACAGCTGATGGAGATCCAGTTGTTCAAAGAGTGGAAGTGGCAGCAGGGACAGCAGGTCAGCTCATGGCTAAGTTGTCACACTGCTCACTACTCAAAAAAGCAGAGGGCACAATGATTTATGCCAGTTCCTGTTCTGGGGTCAGCTTCCTGTTCCGACACAGTTCTCATAACAGACTAAAATGACCTTGTCGGGGTGTTTTTTTTGCCAACAAACAGTCCACTGCAAAAATGATTGGTGAAGATGTGCGACATAATATTTCAAAAGAGAAAAGAGTAACGGGGTTAATAGAATTAAAGGTTCTCTTTGCTGATACTCAGAGCATTCATAAAGCAGAAAACAGCATCATGCTTTGAAAAGATGTCGTGCAGCAGTTTCTACCCTTCGTGAGACCAGAACCAGTCAAGCGTCGGGTTCATGTGCTAACTTAAGGTGCTCATTGTGCTTCTCAAAGCAGGGCAGTAGGGAAGTAGAGCAGATTGAGAGGCAGAAGGATGGAGGAGAAACCAGTGGCTCTAGAGGCTACTCTCACTACTCTGTCAGTGCCTGTTCATCATCCTGATTATTCATGGATGCACGCTAATGCATTGATGCATTTTGGATTTGATTAGTAAAAGGTTCTAAAAGTGTTTTTCAGAAAGAATGGGTAATGTTCTAGTTTGCTAAGAAAGCTTTGTGTTTGTTTGTATCAATGCTTATTGAGGTGGTATAACTCCAGTGGCCTATATATGCACTCCATTTATTTTTATCTGATCAAATTGACCAAAAAAAAGAAGGTATTGAGATATTTTATGACTGTCGGATTAGGAAAAGCGTCACAGCCTTCCTGGGACCCCCTCTTCCAACACAAGGTGAGTAAATGCAACCCGACTGAACTGGCTCGGGACGACCCGTCACACACAGAAAACCTTCACGTGAGCGGCTGGTTCCCGTCGGATCCTCTGCAGGCAGCGGTGAGCGCAGTAACAGTGTTTAGCTTGTATCTATCTCCTGCAAGTAGGCAGACTTCTGCGGGTTAGATTAGCTCCCGCTAGCTTAGCAATTAGCCATTATGTACCTGTTGAGTGAAAGATGTTTTGTTTGCAAGGATGTTTTTTTCCTTTGCTTCCCCCTGAGTGTTTTCAGATTCTTGTGTGTGACTTATAGCTGTGGGTGCTGCTGTTAACCTTTTTAGTTTTGAACTTTACTCTTCTTTGACCTTTTGTAGGTCAGGTTTTTGTAGCATCCGGATCACAGCGATGACTAGAAATTGGATGGCGAGCTACGAATGAAGGAGCAACCGAGTCCCCCCATCCTTGCCACAAGTGTGGTAGGATTGTGTTGAGAACTGAACTCTTCTTCTCCCCCCACACAACATCCACAGAGCGCGATAATTGTTTGTTATCAATGAATATTTGTGGATGTGTATTTGTGTAGCCATTGATTGTTGTTGATAGATTTACAGTAAAGACTGGTTGACCTAAAATGCTTTGTGACTGTTTCTCACAAGAATTGGACTCCGTAGCCGAACCTATGATTTAGTCCATTGTGCTAGTTCACACGATTTTAAAATAGAGCCACAGGTTACATCTGAGTTAAGGTTTCCTTCAAATAAAATAGAAAAATGAACACCCTTCAGTCTTCTCCTGTAGGTCTCCTTATAATGTTCACTTACGTTTTCATGTTCTTCCTCCGTATGTGTGTGTATACTTAAAGAATCCATTGGTCAGTTAAACCTTTGCACACACAAGATCCCTCTGACTCTCTTGAGTCTAAGTTTATGGCAATGAATGAATAAAAATGAAAGCATGATACACGGATATACTGCCTGCATTGTGAGGCTGATTTATAAAAAACATACTCAAAAGGCAAAGCCTTAAAACTGTTCCACCCAAAGCAAGCTGCCATTAATGAGTAAAAAAACAGCTGTATCACTATATTCCTGTCTCCTACAGCTTCCATTACAATTATGCAAATTAGGTGATGACGTCATTTAGCGACTTCTAGGACAGCCAATAGCAACTTTCCTTGCTGGAGTTGGCAACGCTGTGTACAGGCCGTTCACTTTGGCTGCTGGAGGCATCATTTCAAGCCAAACTCTTCTTCCCTTGATCTCAAATGATCTCTCTGGAAACGGTACAATTTCTACCTCTTTAAAATCTCTTTCCATACAGTAAATGCCTTCAAGCTTGTTCTAAGCTAAAGAAACATTTGAAAAGATTCTGTGCAGCGCCCTTTAGTAAGTCCCTCAGCTGGGGAGGAAGTAAGCCTTTTGTCATACTTAAAGTGGAAACTTAAGGTTGCTCTGTGCAACCGGCACATTCGGGTCAAAAGACTAGAGCCTGAAATTCGCAACCAGAGAGCGAAGTGCGGCGTAAGCTCTGAACACGCTTTTGAGTGCACGGCAACTACGAGGGGTCGATGCTGCCGGAGGAGTCTATTTGGACGGCTCCACCTCTGCAAACATATATTTTTCTAATGCAGTGAATAAAACAAAAAGCACAGAGGACATCGTATTGCATCACCGCGTCGGTCTCACAGGATGTTCCTGCGAGCTACAGAATGAAGGATATTGGTAATACTTTTGAAATTAAAATAGCTAATACAACAATTTTATGAGTGGCCTAGCATGAAATTAGATCCTACTCAAGCCCTAAAACTGCATTATTGAATTTCATCTGCGCGCGGCCCACGCGATGCTGATGCGGGGCCAGATGTGATGTGAATGTAACCGATACGGCACGAGGCTGCAGACAGAGATTAACAAATCTAATCTAGATAATCAAATAATGTAGAATAAAGCCAGTGCCGTTAAACCTTATGCCTTTCAATGATCTCACCTTTTAACCGTGCCAATATAATATATATATATATACATTCTGTTCAGTTTCATCAGTATGCTGGGTCATGCACCTCTCCCATAACATCCCAGTTTGGAGCTGGACGAGACAGAGCGGTCCTATTTGTCCTCACAACCGGTCTCTTTACTGTTGTGAGGCGACTCAGGCTTTGCGGGTGTGGAAGGAAAATGTTTATATTTATATATATAGGGTTCATACACATTTTGACCAATGGATTTCCATGACTTTCCATGACCAAACATTTAGGGAAATCTGGGTGTGAACATTAAAAAGTGAGTAAATGTAGTATTTAAACTAACAATGAGAATACAAAGCATACAGTAAACCTTAAATGACACAAATGAATGAGACAATAGTTTGATTAAAAGAATAAACATTTATATAGATGCCTGTATGCTTATATTTTGAGCGTCTTTCTTTTAAAAGCATATTCATTATTTCAAACTCAGTGTAAATGAACGTCATGAACACATGAATCTAACACATTTACATGACCTTTCCAAAACCTTTGGGATTTTATTTTTTTCAAGGACTTTTCCAGGCCTGGAAATAACCATTTTAAAATTCCATGACTTTTCCAGGTCTTGTGTTCAGTTTTATATTATACGTAAAGTACAACTGCAAAACTCCCATGAGAGCACATTTAACATGTCGTTGTGAGATACGTTCATATGGACAGGAGAGCAGGCCCGTAATACACAGTGAGAGTTAAATGTGAGTTAACTTACTAAATGGGACCATCGGGCGCAGATAGCCGCGGTGACCTTGTTCTGTTCCAGTATTACCCGGTAGAAAGCGGGCTTTATGTGCCAAAGAAACCAGGACAAGAAGACGTCAGCTAGAGCAGCACATTCCTTAAAGTCACCGGTTTGAACTGGTCTACATGGGGAGAGTGGGTGACGAGTACAGTGCACATACTACACTGTACCTGAAACTGTTTTGTTATGATACAATAATGTTCGTTTGTTCAGGAGTTGCTGCGTTGGTCAGACGGGGACGGGAGCTGTTGTCTAATGATACCGGGTGCAAGTCGCTTTATATGTCAAACTGTGTGTATATATAAATACATTTACGTGAAGTGAACTCTATTCACAACTCTCTGTATTCTGTGGGTGTTTCCATTACTGAGGTCCCGTGAGTGAGTCAGATAGGTAAGATTCCACTTCATACGGCATCAGGTTTAGAAAGATGAAATCATCATCGAAGGAAATCAGCCACAACAGGGGGGGATGCATATTGATGCATGATGAGTGTCCATATTACGCTAATGAACTGCAGAAGCCCCTTTCATCCACAGAATGATTTGTGGTGGGCGCTAATGGCTAAGCGTCACACAGGCTAGTGGGCGAATCCAAAACGGGACTCCCGCTGCAGCAAAGCAACCTAAAAGGATCGAGCTGGAGGTTCCTGAGAAGTGTCGATGTATTCATGAGGCTGATGCAACGCTTGCCTCAAGACCATACATGTGATGGTTCAATGCACACGTTACCATTTTATCATAAATTATCATTTTCAGAATTGACAATATTGAAATGCTGTGCGACTATGGACGTCATACCAAAGGGGCGGGGCTTACATTTTGCCGTTGCCTCTTATCCCAGTTCTGATTATTGATTTTTGGCAGTTGTGGAATCACACTTCTGATTCCTGTCTCAAGTTGGGTTTAGCTGCTTCTTCAGGCTGATCAGTATGACTGGGGTCCAATACTTCATATATATATATATATATATACACACACACTACTTGTGACGGGGCCTTAGGGGGGAAATATATATATATAATATAAGAAATATAAGTTTAACGACCCTGACACAGATTCTTTACCGATATTTGGCCAGTACGTGTTTCGTAAAATGAAGAAGAAATTCAAAGGAATCAATGAAAATAATAAGTTACACCGGTCAAACCGTGCAAAACAGAAGCAAAATGGAGGCAGCAAAACAGCAGCAGGTGAACCTATACATGATAAACAGTGATTAAAAGGTAACACCTGCAAAATAATACAAATTTAGATTGTGACTACTTCCCACCTCACATGGGGTACTTATGGGGTAAGTAGTTGGAAGCCAGGACAATACAGGAATGTCTGAAACTCACCATGAGCCACCACAGGGCCAACAGTGAGTGAGGTCATGACAACAGGTGCTTTTTATATACTATATACTATATATACTGCGTTTGTTGCCCCCTTAAAACGAACAGTCAACAAACACGTCCATCTTCGGTTTGCAACTTTTATTATAAAAAATCCACGGTTAAACACGAGCACATGTTTTTGTCTTCAGCCTGCATACTGCAACTCCTCTCTTAAAGAGACAGCGCTCTCTTCTAACGGGTCTTCCCTTCACAGTCAGTATGTGTGCAGGTAATTAATCTTCTCAAACATTGAAATAACATATGAATTAACTTAAACACATATTTAAAGTAAATCATTAGAAATGTACACAGCTGTATTAAATCAGTAAGACATATGAAATAACATATTTCAGAGCGCTACACGTTCAAAACCTACACTTCCTTCTCTGTGGAGCATTCCCCACTACATACTAATAATACAAGTCCAATATTATGCTGCATATTTTACATCTGTCCCCACGTGTGCAAGACAGCAAACAGTGCTTTTTCAGCCCAATGCAGAGAATACACAGTCCTTGTTTCTACCGTAGAATCACTACTATTTTATTTTTTGCACGGATGACAAAAACAAATAAGGAAACATTGCTCAAAAGGTACAACCTTTTTTAAAAACCCTTCAGGGTCCCATAAACTGGCAGGACAATCCCTCGAAGTAGGTGGAAGTGGCTGCTGTGAATACTGAAACGGTATCTCACTTGAAAACCCACAGTCAAAATGGCAGTTAAAAATACACCTGTAGCAGCGGCTCCGCAGTTAAAAGACCTTCAAACACGGAGAGTCAAAGTGAAGCGGAAGGTTCCCCGGGTTCCAGTTCAGACGTGGGTCTTATAACAGCAGGGCAGCAAGGTTTAGGATTACAAGAGTTGTTTCAACTTCCACTGAACCCCAGGAACACTTTTCCTTTTTTTCCTCTTTTATTTTTTAGAAAGACCAATGACAGAAGTGCTGAATGAGAGACTGCTTTGAATCAAAGCAGTTGGTGAAACAGAGGCTAACCAGCACAAAACTTCCCCAGGCTTCCATGACGGGCTACATTTCAACTTCGGGAAAATATGGCCATTGTCGTGAAGCTGTGTAGCTGCGTAGCTGCTTTAGCTGTTTAGCTCTGTAGCTGCGTAGCTGCTTTAGCTGTTTAGCTCTGTAGCTGCGTAGCTGCTTTAGCTGTTTAGCTCTGTAGCTGCTGTAGCTGCTTTAGCTGTTTAGCTCTGTAGCTGCTGTAGCTGCTTTAGCTGTTTAGCTATGTAGCTGCTCTAGCTGCTTTAGCTGTTTAGCTCTGTAGCTGCTTTAGCTGTTTAGCTCTGTAGCTGCTGTAGCTGCTTTAGCTGTTTAGCTCTGTAGCTGATGTAGCTGTTTAGCTCTGTAGCTGATGTAGCTGTTTAGCTCTGTAGCTGCTATAGCTGCTGTAGCTGCTTTAGCTGTTTAGCTCTGTAGCTGCTGTAGCTGTTTAGCTCTGTAGCTGCTGTAGCTGCTGTAGCTGCTTTAGCTGTTTAGCTCTCTAGCTGCTGTAGCTGCTTTAGCTGTTTAGCTCTGTAGCTGCAGTAGCTGCTTTAGCTGTTTAGCTCTGTAGCTGCTGTAGCTGCTTTAGCTGTTTAGCTCTGTAGCTGCTTTAGCTGTTTAGTTCTGTAGCTGCTTTAGCTGTTTAGCTATGTAGCTGCTGAAGCTAACATTAGCTACACTGACATGATGACCAACTTACAACACCTAGGGTCCCAATTCAGAGCATTCAAGAAGATAAGATGATCCGTTTAAAACTACACTATCTCAGGTTTCCCTGGCCACAAAGACGGGTACTACCATTCGATAGCTCCGCTGTCTGCATTGTTTAAGCACCGTTAAATTAGTGAAGCTCGGACAGCACGAGTTACAAACAGATCTATAGCTTTGCAGTGCGGTGGCACAAAAAAAGCCACATTAAAAACTGTTAATTAGTGGTTTTGAAATTCTTCAAATCCAGGAATAAGTCAATAATTTGGATGTTTTTCCGTACACTCATTGTCTCCTCTGCAGGATTTAAGTCACCCGAGTGTGTCAGCTTAACGCCCCGAGGTCGTCACTCTTAATGTTACCATGGGACTCTATTCTGTGCTGCTTCACTTGCTCAGGGAACCTAATGTCTCTCTCTCTCTCTCCAAAATATATCTGGCAGGGATGAATTTATGCATGAATCATGCATGTGATTGTTAAGTGAATGAAGCAAATGCCGTGTTGCCAAAGGGTTTGTCTTTTTTTTGTTTTTGCTCAAATATGCATGAATATCTGTTGAGATGTATGATTAAGAAACCCTCTTCAAGGTTGATTAGTTCTCATGCGGCATCATTGCCAGATGATTTGATAAAACAAATAACATTTGGTCCATCTTGACAACAAAAGTCAAGACATTTCATTTTGGCACCTCGGCGCCCCGTGAAAGCGCTACATCTGCTGCCTTCTATTACTTTTCACATTTGTTACAACTTTTGCCAGGGCTTCACTCGCACGCTCTCACAGTCAGAGCCGAGCGTCTTTCCCATTGACATTCAGCGCCAGTGCGGCATACAACTCCTATCCTGAATGTTAAACAGATATGACACGGGGCTTCGATTGTAAATAATTTGGCTCAAGCTTCGGGGTCAGCCGACCGAGGAGCATCTACTCTCTCTTCATATCAAGGCCTTCTGTTCCTCCAGCTGCCGAGCTGCCTGTAGTTGAGACAGGTGTCATCGTAGCCGTGTGAAACACCTTCACTCTTGATACAATTATCCTCGGTAACTTAACCTACGGCGTGGCTGGGAGGCCTCCCAGTGCTTCCAGGAAAACCTGCGGCCCGTGCCGGAACGCTATGACATGAATGATATAGATGTGATGAGTTGACCCAGCCTAATGCAGCTCTCTTTGAAAAGTGCACCGTCAACCGGAGCTCCGCAGTGATAAATCAATGTGTTAAACAGGCTCCCCTTTTCTCTTTCTGCAGAAAGGGATTCGCAAGAGGAGGGTTCACGTGTCTTCAGAGCAGCTGCACCTCAGAATGAAACACTAATTAACCTGCTTTCATTCATAGCTTTAATTTGTTTCTAATTGGAGAAAAAGGCAAGTAACTCAGCATTAAAAGAAGAGTCATGCTACTCTGTCCACTTAGGCTTTCACAAAAGTATACACACACATATATATTACATTTTTTGCACAGTGGACAATCTTTCAAAGGGAAGACCTCAAATGTGCATCACATCCAGAACATCACAGTTATTAGAGAGACACTTTGCATGTTTGAAAGTGTTTATACATTATGTTTACTGAGTTTCATCAACTTAGCTGTCAGTAAGACAACTGAGGTAATAGGAGAAGACGTTAGTGATTAACTCACAATGAGGGAAATATATATATATGGGTGAATAATGCTAATATTAAAAATATCTATAAACCCCTCAGTGATGAAGATTACATGTTTTCTTTTTACCGTAGAATCCAATTGTATATTACAGAACCAGCTCCAGCCGTTAACCTAAAATACCATTTGGAACTTATTTTTTGACGTAACATTCATCATTTTATTGATCAGCTTCGGTTTAGTTAAAATCACAACTTAAACACACTACTTCTTCTTTATAATCACCATCATGTCATGCAATTGACTTAAAATGGTATAAAAGGGAGAACCCTGATCACCAGGAGAAGCCCTTTTATGAAATTGAATATTTGGGGGAGTCTGTGAGGGTGCAGTGCTAAGAACTGAAGGAAGGAACAAGGGACTCCACCTCCAGGGGCAACTGGCTCGCCATCCATCAGCTTGTCGGTAAAATGAGGCTCCGACTCCAGTTTCGCTAGCAGGGCTTCCACGTTTTTGGACAATTCCTCTTCGTCCGACTGAAATAAATTAAACCAGAGAGACATAAACATAGAACATTTATTAGATTTTAAATTTTTGGTATTTCATTTTTTGGGCAAAAACCCTTTCATGATTCTGATTGATAATTTAGATATTAGCTTAAAGTGAAGATTTCTTGGATTTTCTGGGAGGGAACCTGAGTACCAGGAAAAATATATACAATAAACAAACCTCGTTGTTCAACTCCACTGGGGAAACAAGGGCCTCAATCTCTGCGGGCGGTGGCTTGCCATCTATCAGCTTGTCGGTAAAGCTTGTCTCTTTGTATTCTAACCAGAAGGACTCATAGACTCCTAGTCGTTGAGCAGGTGAGTTAAGCTGCTGACGTCCACAGTGGCTAAAACAAAGGTTTTTACAATTTAATTTAATATCTGAGTCTCTGAGATGAAGTAAGACATTTCTTCATACTTCACAATTATGACTAATAGTGTGACTAACTAGTTATTACGCTTATTGATGTCTTACTAGTATTACTGTCAGAATAATAAAAGCACTATGTCTGGAGGGAAATTTCCCACCTTAAAATACAATTGTTTTTCCTACTTCTACTGTACTCGAGTTCAAAGAGAAATACTGTACTCTTCATTTATTTAAAGGCTACAGTTCATACTTACTTTGCAGAGAAACATTTTACACAACATATTTAATTTTATCTTTTATAAAACATGAAGCATTTTTAACAGTTAGCCAACAATACATAGTTTAGAATTGTTTTCACCTGCACAGCATGCTACATTTAAATACAGCTCACATGTTGAGGAATCAGTATTAATAATCCAATAATATAAAATGTGATATAGAACTTTGAAATGAGCCAATCTGCATGATACTTATTTATTTTACAGTTATTCTACTGATAATACTTCTGAACCTGAGATTCATGAGTGTTTAACTTGTACTCTGGTTGAAAACACACATTGCTAATTGGCTAATAGGCTGCTTGAGTTCGCTAGCTAGCTATTTTTAAGCGCTTCTCTTCAGGAGAAGTTTTAGCTGCTTACTCCGTGAGGTCTTCAGGTGAAATGAGGACAAGAGAGTGAAACTTTTCTCTTACTCAAAATTCAAACGATAAATAATTATGTTAAAACCCGCTGTCACTGGGCGACGCCCCCTGGCTGCCGGAAGTCACCGACAGTGGCACATAATTAGTATGAGATATGTTTATTATTATTTGTTAAGAAATGGGTAACTGAAAAATGTGTGTAATATTGGGTCATGCATGGAGTGCAACTATGAAAATGCAGCATACATTCATTAAAATCCCAACCACAGTGCTGTGTATATACATTTTAATTGAATAAAGTCACACAAAAAATTGGCCTTCATTGTCTACAACAATATCCATAAATCATAAATCTGACAAAAGTTGGCCTACGTTACTGGAGAAACCATGATTTAGTACATCTTTCCTCCTGTCGGCAAAACTTGTTTAAAAATGAAACATCAATCATCTGTACACCAGAATATTTCCAGGTTTAGTCAAGATATTTTTATTTTCATTACACCCCTACGCATAAACGAGTGCCCAGTATGCTTCAACTTCAAACATATTTTATTTTGCGAAGCCCAGCAATAACTTGAATGCCTTTGACAATGTCATAAAAATGACATTCCCTTACATCTAAACTGTCATCAATTGCATTTCAAAGGAAACACTATGACGCCCATGTTTTAGTTATTTATAAACATACTTATACTTACATGTTATGATTTGCTTTAGCACTAAATATTCATAATAATTGATATCGATGACATAAACACAAGAAGCATTTTATAATGATTTAATGAGGTCATAATACTTTGTAATTGCTGGTCACGCTATGCCATTTTTTTAAAGCCAGTATCATAGTGAACCATTATCATGATACTTGACCCGATAAAATGCATTTATATGTTATGATTATTATTAAATATCTATGAGAGCCTATTTCTAACTACACAGTACTATTAGCAGATTATGCCACTTTTAACACGCGTTTAAAACCAAACTAAAATGCAACAAAACTACCGAGGCCCCGTAGTTCAACTTTGGTTATCTGACTTAATTAACCTTAACAAATCAGACAAATAAAAAAAAACGTTAAACACATAATTCAGGCTAAAGGTTGCAGCTAGAATGACAGCTATTAAAATATATCACAGACTGTGTGAATATGTAAATTAATAGACTTATAACTACCCCAGCTCAAGTAGATCTGACAATAATTCCATACGTGTCTTTCATTATTAAGTTCATGTGTTGATTAGATGTATTCATATAGAATAAACGATTCTGTGTAAAACACAGATCTGACAATAATTCCCTACGTGTCTTTCAGTAAGTTCATGTGTTGATAAGATAGATTCACATAGAATAGACGATTCTGTTTAAGACACAATTTTAGCCTTATTCTTTCAGCGCTGTGAAACAGCCCGGGGTCGCAGCTTGTCATGAGAATACATTGAAGGAACCGAAAAGTTTCACGGAATACATATCTATAACTTTAGTCAGATCTCGTAATGTAGCAGTGAACCTGAAGTTGCCTCACTAACCCATTTTGTTTCACATGGGTCTCCTGGGTGCAAGTCCCGTGTTTGTTTGACCCCTTTAATCCCAGAATCTACTTGGACCTCCCGCTGACTCAGACCCAGTGGTGTGCTGATATACAGTTACGTTAATGTTACATTGCTGACTCTGGCAGAGCGTTTCGGCTGCAACGGAAGAAGAAGAAGTGATTTTCCATGTCATAACTGAGTAGACGGCTCTCAAGTACAACAGATGACAGTCAAAACGCTGCAACGGTCGGGTCATAAATATCGCAAAGGCCGAGACAGTTCAGCTCAGACCGGTCAGAGCTGAACCTCTTCCCTGAAGACAAGCGGGAACATGTGTTTCCCACTTAATTAAAATCCGGCCTGGGCCCCATGTTGCATGATTAATTACCTCATACCTTGTAGTTACCCACAAACATTGATGACTCTCTGCTTTTATGTCATGAATAGGACTCACGCCATTCATCACCCCTGTAAACTCAAGCTCAGAGCTACATTGTGTTCTGTAATTAGAAGTCCCCGGTTCCACCCGCCATGCTCTCTCTTATTGCCTTTTGATTTTGACAAATACATTCTCGTCGACGACCTGTGTTGGGATGTCGACTAGCGTTCCCATGACAGTTTAAGATCAATGTTTGCATGCGCCGTAGAAGTATGAGATCAAACCTCATTACCTAGTTGGTCATGTTTCCGTGCAGAATTGAGTCGCCAACCATGATCAATGATGGAGAGCCGGATAGTGCGAGACATCACATTAAACCCGACGCTGAATAATGAGCGTTACTGTAAGTGGGAAGTAAAATACAGTCGTCTCAAGGTTAAAGCCAAATCTTAAAATATTCAAGTGGTAGAGTTCGGAGATATTCAGCACTGATACATATCAGACATCTTTTCCTGGGCTTTCCTGGGAGAGGAAAAAAAGCATTACATACCATTTTGGCTTTGGAGAATGCCACTGAGCAAATGTGTGTCTCCTGACACCTTGAGTTAATGATCAGCCAGCTTCCAGGGAGGCAATGTATTTTGAGTCACCAACGAAGCGTGACAATAACCTTTAACATTATCATTTACGCACGTATTATACCACGGGACAGATTGTCTATAGGCTGCCTCGCAGCAATAAGTCATCCACTGATAGAATTCCATCCTCGTTTTTTTCATGTTCAGATATGTGACTTTGAGGTGCTTTGCAGGCCAAAATCGTCCATCTTGTGCAATTTCTTTCTATTTTTCCTCTCAAGGTGAAATATTGTGATATTGCCACGGGCATAATGTTATGAGATTAAAAAGAGGAGGACAGAAGTGGGCAAATGAAATAAAGTGAATATTATCATATGGCTTGTCAAACAACATTAGTTTACGCTGAGATTTGAATTGCTGCGTGCGTTTTTGACTGCAGGGTAACAGTCTCAAGGCCGTATCATTGCGGCGCCATGAGAGGAATGAAATATTTTGGAGGAAATGCAGATTGACAGGCACCCGGGGAATCAAAGCTGTTGGATTGCAATGATTTGTTATGAATCATGCAGGACAGACGTTAACACCATGCAGCTCAGCGCTGGTGTCTGGTTTCTGTCTGTTTTAGTAGAACTGTCGTGACACGGCATTAACATTATCTCAAAGGACGGCTACATTTTTAACATGCATATTTATAAATGAAAGGTAAAATAGATGTAGATCTTGCCACATGATTTAAGTATAGTATAGCAATGTCATAATCCAGGTATTGAACTGGGACCGCGAGGAATGTGGTCGTCTTCTGTGTTATGTGGTTTTTTTAAGGTTGCAACGGATCACGAAACTCACAGTTTAGATTGTATCATGGTTTAGAGTCACAGATCAGATCAGGAGAAGAAGAAAAAGAGCAAACATTACTTTTACAGATGCCCTGGTCCCATTTTTATGTTTTGCCGTTGGTATGGATTTCCTGTCGTTGATGACAGGGTGCTAAAAGGGTGAATAAGCCCTTTACCAATATGCAATTATAATTGGAAGCATGTGCATTTGAGAGACAAAAAGACAATAATATAAAATACTACTGAAAAGTCTCAAGGAGGTCAAGAGTCAACGGACTAATTTGACCTGATCCGCCCAAGCTTTTTTTTACCGATTTTTCGTAAATGAGGAAGTGAGTTTTAAAAAACTCAAACGCTTCGAGATCATCAACCACAGGTCCGATTTATTAAATTTAAATGGCTAAAGGAATGTAAACCCTTGTGAGAAGAGAAACGATGGACTACATAAAAAAAAAGATCGTTATATTTACATATGCGGAAGGAGACGGTCATTTGAAGTTGGTTGTGACCAAGATTTAGGTAAAAATTGCTCATTTTTCTATTTCTGAACCGAAAAACATGATTTTTGGACTGGAAAGGCTTGATAACGTGTCATTGCTTGTATTTATTGCGATTATTATTGCAGATTTGGATGATTTAGGTCTTAATCTTTCTAAAAAGGTGCAGTATTATTCTGGGACATGATGGGAAGGCACCAAAAATACAATTCAAAAAGCCTGGGGAGCGATCGAAGAGTCATTTTTTGATCAGACTCTTGACTTTTGATCAAATTTATGCAGAAAATAAATAATAAATATACTTCTTTTTTTTTAAAGCCAAGGAGTTGCGGATTCTTTAGAGATCAAGGACAATAGGGTCTGGTGTTCATATCACGGTCATATGAGCTGCAGAGCACCTAGGTCAACCCTAGGGTACCCGGATCAGGGTACCCTAGGGTTGATGAGGTTAAAAGGTACAATTTATGTAGACTGTCCGTAGACTTTTCTAGAAGGGGGCTCATGTTTTCTATACTCGTCTGGACTAATTGTGTTTAAAAAAACAAAACTTCTACTTCATTGATGGTAATACACCTGTTCAAAATCATGCTTTTTGAAAGGATTAAGGAATGTGGAATTCTGTTATCTATGATTCTTCGGCTGATGTGGTAAAAGGGTGGCGATGCACCGAAGACGTGTCAGGAAAACACTGCAGTGAGATGTGTGGGTCCACATTCAGACCAACTTTAAATAAACAAGTGGACAAAAAAATAAACAATTATTGCAGTTTTCACAATAACAAAAATCGTAAATAATTGTAAAAATGTCACCACTGATATCATCTTTGTTATCTTAAACAATATGTGTCAGTTATATATGCACTGAAAAGCAAAGGCTTTGCATGAAACCTAATGCTAACTTCCTGGAAGCTTTTTTAATGAAACACAGCATGCACAACTAAGGCGGTAAGGGGAAATAATGAACATGGAACCAACAGGCAGTGATCCTGAAAAGAAAGTTGCCAACATTTTGTCAGCAGCACAGCGATGCAGCCGTTCCCCCTCCTGGGTCTCCAGACCCATCACAGATAATCACTGACTGCTTGCACAGTCAACTCTGCCTGTTGAAGATGTACTTAATTAATCCCTTCCCATCCAACAATGGGCAAGGGGAAGAAAAAAACAGTCCAGGGAGCTTTATTTTGTGTACAATTAAAGATGCCCTTCCCTCAAATGTCCTCCTCAATCAATGGCACAGGGGGACCAGTGAGACAAAGTTGATGCAACATCGCTGGGAGAGGAAGGGCAAAAAGTTTGTTTTCATTGGATGACCTTAAAGGCCTTTTGGAGCCCGTCAGTCTGGCCTGTGCAGCAGGGTTGTCGGCCTTTTGTATCACACTATGCTAAGGTTAGTGCTGGTTTGTGTGTACGCACTCTTGGTTTGGCCTTATTTTCCCAAGAGTTATTGTAAAGAATACGGCGAGTGAAGGAATAATACGAACATATGTTGCATCAAACCTATTCATGCCTGTGAGGCATTGTCAATAAGATGTTCCAATAGATTTGTGCAGGAATAGGACCAACTACTAGGATCCTATTGACCCAGAACAAGTTATTGTATAACCTAAGCTACTGTAAACTAGTTCATGAGTTCCTTTTGAGCAACGTGCTTTTTGTGAATTGAAGTTCCCTTTGAATAAAAGTTACCCAATGCTCATGTTGAGGGCTTTTAACGTGAAAGGGTGCGTGGATCTAGTCTCCCCTGCCTTTGTCTAAGAAGTTCACGTTTTAAAGGCGTAATAATTGGTTCAGACCAAGGAGCAGCTTTGTTGTTGTACAATATAGTGGACGCACAACGTGATCGGTCCATGCCTGTACTCACAGTGCAAAACCTCTGAAAAATTGACCTCGCTCAGGAAATAAATATGATATTGCTGTGTAATATTTGCGCTCTATGTAAAAGAACTCTTGGCCTAAACAACAGTTTGGAAAAACTTTCTTGACGGTCAAGTTAATCGCACGAAAAGAAAACCTGTTGTGCAAAAGCCTTTACGTGAATGAATGCTCGGGTATTACCGTAAAAGTCGGGTTACAAGCCGCTCCTACCTCCGGTCAGCTAGGAGCAGCGCTAGCTAGCCCGTGTGTCTCTTGGTAGCGCTGCTGCTAGCTCCCCGCTGCTGCTGCTACTGCTACTGCTACTGGCCGCGTCCCCCAAGTCAGGTGTCGAGCGGGGCTACCCCAGTCCCAGGCTGTCCCATTCGGTGGTTGTCGGGGGAGCTAGCGGAGCGCTAGCAGGAGCGGTAGCTGGCTACAGCGGGGAGCTAACTGGGACACTGACCGACTTTTAAGGTACACTCAGGCTGTTGCTGGGCACAGAACATGCACGTTCTTCCTCTAGAAACAACGTAGAACATGACCTTTTGTCATAACCAACCGGCAAACATGACTTATCACTTATGACGGCGACAGGCGTCTTGTTCTTGACTCAACTAGGATGCAGAACCATCGTTCTCTTTGCAAAGTCTTTGCAGAATGCTGCAGCACCCGCTGGTTAAATCATACTGTATCTTCTCAATGACCTATTAGTTGCACACACTCGCAAGCACAGTCTGCTGTTAAGAAATGTCTCTTTGATGGCACAGTTTGAAAAAGCCAAGAGCCATTTAATTTCAACACTTAAGCAAATAATAAAGTCAGGCTCACAGTAATGTTTGTGTTAATGGTGTTTTCTCTGCATATAAAACAATAAGGTGAAACAAATTCACAACGCTAGAGGCTTCTTAAAGTGTGTCAAATTTAGGCAAAAACTAAATCTGACTATTGATGACTGTGACAGATTGAAACATTAAAAGGAATTGCACTGAATTCTAGCTGCTATAAGTAAAATATGTTGGTGAATCATGCATCATTATAATGGCACGGCACATTTGTGGCATTGTTTTCCACAGGAGGTGGCATTGATCCACATGATCAAACAAATTGAAACATAATGAACAGCAACAATACAAAAGCATATCACGTAGTTACTATTTTGTTGACAAAAGCCTATTCAGCCATGCAGGGAGTCCATCTCGTAGAGTCTGAATGAACGTGTTTGTTTTTCCACCCACCGTCCGATCAACTGTTGTTCATTTGGGGGTGAACACATTTCAGCTTTTATCTAGACATTGCAGTTTGCGGTGTTACAGTTTGTCATTTTTTTAAGGAGGCAGGGTTGCCGCACAATTAATCGACTATTAATCTTGATCACGATGTGGGCTTCCAACTTTTAAATCAACACGATCAACGGTGAAATTGACCTTTTTAAAATGCGTGCTCGGCTCATAGAAATCTTGATTCCTAAATTAAACAACCGGCCACCAGGGGGCGATCAATACATCTTGGTTTTGCTTTGGCGGACCTGCCGTGCTGTCCTTCGTTTGCAGTTCAGAATAGAAAAGTATAGAATATATTTTTTGGGGCAGGGGTGAAAAAAAAAAGAATTCATGTGACAAAGAAACCTTTTTTTTTTAAGTCTTTAATTAGCAGAGCGCAGGGCAGCGCGGAAACAGGAGTGGGAGCATTTTCATGTGCTACGGTTTCAAATACCTGATGACTCATCCTGCACCCAGGGACATTTTCAACAACTTTGGGCAACTAGCTGGCCACACCACACTACCGTTCAAAGGTTTGGGGTCACCCAGACACATTATCAGTTTCTTCGCAATTTCTCACATGGAATAGCCTTAATTTCTAAGAACAAGAATACACTTTTTCTGGCCATTTTGAGAGTATAATCGAACCCACAAATGTGATGTGCCAGTTTTATAGCTTCTCTAACCAGCATAACTGTTTCAAGCTGTGCTAACATAATTGCACAAGGGTTTTCAAGGGTTTTCTTATCATCCATTAGTCTTCTATGCGATGAGCAAACACAATGTACCATTAGAACACTGAGTGATAGTTGCTGGAAATGGGCCTCTATACACCTATGTAGATATTTCATTAAAAACCAGACGCTTCCACCTAGAGTAGTCATTTACCACATTAACAATGTATAGTGTACTTCTGATTAATTTAATGTTATCTTCATTGAGAAAAACAGTGCTTTTCTTTGAAAAATAAGGACATTTCTAAGTGACCCCAAACTTTTGAACAGTAGTGTATATATGCAATATGTGTGTGTTTCGATATTACATTTCATTTAGCTGACGCTTTTATCCAAAGCGACTAACAATAAGTTCATTCAACCATGAGTACAAACTCAGAACAACAACAACAAGCAAGAAAGTACAATTTCTTCAAGAAAGCTAAACTATAACGTGCTATAAGTAAGTGCTTTAGTGAGCAAAATGGTTTCTTTTCCAAAACAATGTTGCTGAGCTCTAATTCATTGACAGGAAACTTTGCCACCCTTCAGCCGGGCTGTGTGTCCGCGGGATGACACAAAACTGACCCACACAGTTTTCCCTCGGGCGATAGCGACATGGACGGAGACACCGAGATGGAAATCTGCCAAATATCCCTCGTTCATCTCTACCTCGTCCTCCTCCTGATCCATCAGCAGGTGAGGACCTCACCGGTCCACATTGTGGCCAGATAACTCAGCCTGCCCACTTTTTAAGGACTCCAATGACATGCGGATGATTTGATTTAAATCCCCCTCGTAACGGTTCACCTCTCAAAAAAACCTCCATTTCACTGTGAAATGTGTTACAGCACAGAAGCTAAAAGACGCTCATCCAACCGCTGTTTCACTTTATTTTTTGGGGGTAAAAAGTTTCGGAGCGGATTCATTTGATCCTCGGTGAAGCAGCGTCAATGAGGCACCGGCATATTTAGATGCAGACACTTGTACATACGCAGCAATTGAACACAACATGGAAGCTTGAATTTAAATGTGAAAGTGAGAAGAAAAAAAAAAAAAAAAAAAAAATAAAAATAAAAAATATATATATATATATATATATATATATATATATATATATATATATATATATATATATATATATATATATATATATACATTTTCCATGAAACCAATGGATAATTTTGATAAATAGACATGATCTCAATATTATGGCCATTATTGTGCAGCCCTCGCTGCAGTGGCCGGATGGATGGTCATGCTGGCTATCGGATGAATTGTTCTTTCTGTTATAGATCTCCACTCACAAGTTTAACGATCACCGAGAGCTCCTTCTTCTTTCCTTTCTCTATTCCGGTAGATAGCGGCATGCGGTGACCTGTCCCTGGGAGAGCAAAAAAAAGTTCCCACCACGGGGGGTAATGGTGGAGCATCTTTAGGTGTCAAATGCAGCATTATTATTATACTCGGTGCCAGATATTGCTCAGGTATACGCAGGGAGTGGGTGTAAGGCGACACAGTGTGCTGAACAACTAGGACACTTTCAACTATTTCACCCCGGCGGCACCGAGTTCTTGCAAAAGAGACTGAAATAGCACCAGGAGAGGAAAAAAAGGGCGGAAAATGTGGAAGGGTGCATTCGTTCACCGCCATTTAGTGGAATTAATGTAGCAGCTGTTGTAAATGTAGTCCACGTTTCACTGCTTTTGACGAGAGCAGCAGCAGCGTAACCGTGCTGGGAACTGGCTGACCCGCCGGTGTCACCCCGGGGATGAACTCGGAACCAGAAGATATTTGGAGCGGTCTGCAAGCTGAGGAAGTTTAGGGCCATGAGGATAGTCGGCTAAGGTGATAATAATTAGAAAAACTGTGCTAAAATGGAAAGCCACAGGTTTAGGTGTTCTTCCTGAAGCATGTACTCTGACATTGAGAACCTGCTGATAGCAGGTCAGATGGCAGCAGCTGACCACAGGATGCCAGTCGGGGCCCAAAGACACATCGACATGTGGACAGGAGGAGCCGGGGATCGAACCGCCGTCTGTGATGAGCGGACTACCCTGAGCCACACTATTTATGCAAAAACATGTCAGTAAATAGACAAATCAACAAGACAACACTTGCATATTTGTTTTTTATAAATATGATTCAAACAGCAGGAAGTTATATTTGCGGTTGTTTGGGTATTATTAGCGAGCAAATCACGTAGTCCGATATCGCCGCGTTCTCCAGGGAACAAATCGAGGCAGCCGATCAACCCGGGAGCCGAGATCACCTTCAAAGAAACGGCTAATTAATTATTATCATCACGAGCGATGGTAATGCCTGCGATTCAAACAATGAATGCTCATCGCTTGCTGTCAGTTACGGAAGTTAGAGACGGTTCGACTTCGTGGTTTCATAAAAAAAATCTTGAATCAGGATCAGGTTTTTGCGGCAGATTATAAGTTGGGTTTTATCCGGGTTTTATTCAGCTTTATGCCAGTTGGTGGGGACATGTGCAGCAGTGCAATGCAATGCTCATATCTGATGATATGTTTCACACTTTTTGCTTTTAGCCTTTCCAACCAGAGATGCAGCGATTTCATGATTCCAATTTCAGTGTTTTTCCAAGTCTGATGTGCCATTTTCGATTTTTGCGGATTCTAATTTTGTTTCTAATAAACTTGATTTGACAGCAAGGCCTCAGTTAAAAAAATTCTAAACCTCATATTTTTTTTTAACTTTATTTTAATCTGTAGAGGCTATTTGCATGAAAACACACAAATTAAATGATTACTAAATATATGATATATATTATTTGATTTGATAATAATAAATATTAGACCGTAGTATTTGTAATTTGACTCTCTGTTCACTTACTGTACAATAAGTGTAACATTTGTTGTTTGACAAATTGGGACTTTTACGTCTTCTTCAGTCATGCTGTGTGTGTGTGTGTGTGTGTGTGTGTGTGTGTGTGTGTGTGTGTGTGTGTGTGTGTGTGTGTGTGTGTGTGTGTGTGTGTGCCAACAGGAAACTATTCTGCAATGTGAAATACAAGAGTGACCCCGCAGGTCATGGCCAATCAACTGAACACCAGCTGGTTTGATGGGTTGGTATAAATATATATATATATATATATATATATATATATATATATATATATATATATATATATATATATATATATATATATGCACACACACATGGCATATAGATACATATATTTATTTAATTAGTAACCCTTTTTAATTTCATTACAAACACCACCTTATGTGTTTGTTATGCCACTTCCATTACCAATGCATCTCTGCAGGCCGTAAAAAAAAAAAGAGAAAAAGAATAAAAATAGTACTATAAGTGTACAAAAATGCAATTATTGATGAAATATGTTATGGCCTTTGAGCCATCCTTTTAGCTAGCAAAATAGATAATAAACTTGACACATAAAGTGAAATCTTAAATCTGTCTCCCTTTATATCGCCCGTAGCTGTTCACATCTTCCTCAGCAATAATGTGATTCTGCCAAATTAAGATATAATGTGACCCGGGGTTGGCAGCATCGCTTGTTGCAGAGCAGATTAGAAAAACAATCTGTGATGTTTCTCGAGGCGGATTTAAGTGTAGATTTAAATTGGCCCGCTCCTCGCGCTGTGGAATCTGGCGCACTTTGAATCAACGCTGCCGTTAATATGGATCAGCTCCTATGTTGAAACTTGTGAATGCACGTTGTTTTTCATAATTCTGCAATGCACAAACTTAAGTTACTCTCGTACTTCTCTTTTATTTGATTGGCATCTTTTCTTCATTAGACTGTGTGCCAGCGGCGTTATCTCATAAAAAATAAAGGCATAAAGGGAGTATTTGAAGCGCACACCTTTTATTACTACCCCCTTTGGTAGATGATAATAAAAAAATAATTATTCTCCCATGTTTGGCTGCCCACTTGGGACCAAGTTGCTGCACATCAGTGGACTCACGAGTGGAGGAGCCGGAGTCCTCTAAGAACCATTCATTATTTTAATTTCCATGTCTGTCCATCACACAGGCGCTCCCAAGTGAGCATTATCTCTCATTGCACAACGATACCAGACTTAACATGGGGAATATGCACATCTCAATTTGAAGAGTAATTATACTTGATATTCACTCAGCTAGTATTCAACGCCCGGCTTTGGTGTGGCCTTCGCTGGTGTGACTGTCAACGCAGAGGAGCATTTGCATTCAATGTTTTTTGTTTTTCCTCCAATGCCGATGCACAATCAGGGGAATATAGGGAGCATCACTGAAGCGTAATCCACGTCGATCTCCTGCTCATTATTAAACATACATTACAGAGAATGTCACTGCAGACTTTCCACAAATTTTTATTTGCAAATTTAAGTTGTGTGAGCTTATTGTGGCTCGAGGAAGCTAAAGGGTGAAGTCAGTTGGGGAGGCCTCGCAAGTTCATCTTCTGAGTTTCCTCCAATAAAAGCAGGTGTTTCCTTCTGTGGGCATGTATTCATTTTTATTCTTTTTTGACATTAATTTGGGCTTACAGCCTTGTATAAAACACGTTTAGTGGGAGAGGGCAGCGGAGACGCTGAGAGCAGACAGGTTAGTGACGGTGTGACATTTTAAAATCTCAGCACAGCAAACTTCAGAGGCTGCTCTCCTCTTTACGTTTTGAAACTTTCACACACACTCACACCGTATGATGACAGACAATTCTGACGCCACAGAATAGTGTCTCTGAAGCTCTCTATCGAGGGGTTAAAGCTCATCTCCGGTCACGATGGTCCTCGACCACCGACCCTCTCCTTCTCCTTTGATCACCACCGAAGCTCTGGAGCCCGGATCGTTATATATTTGGGGACAGCCCTCCCACACCACATTGCTCAGTGGGAAATTAAAACAAACAGAATAGCCCACATTTCTCCAGGCGCATAATTCAATATAATACGGCGTATTGCCAGTGGAGAGCCACCCCTTTCTCCTTGATAGGATGGCCTAATTAATGGCAAGGATAATTAACTGAGTCCCATTTCATTGGCCACAAAGTGCAAGGCGACAGCCCCATTATCCTGTTGATAACTGGAGTGTCCTTCCTTTCATCCCCACTCTTAATGTCATCAAATACCATTACTGATTGTCCAATTTACAGAGTGCTCTGGGATCTCACTTCTTGTTGAGGCGGCGGAGTGCATCACAAATATGAGGCGGATGCTCGGCGAGGCGTAATCAGCAGTGGGCATCACTTGATATCTTCCACCTTCCTGGTTGGATGGGGGGGTGGGTGTTGCAGAATGCCAGTATGGGATATCATATCAGATGCCCAGCATATTTCACACTTATCATGGTGGGTATGGACAAGGTGGGTTTATCAGAGATTAGCCTTGCTGGTCTCCCCCGCATGCTAAACGGTTTTTCAGCGGTGAGCACGGATGACCGTGAGCTCCAAAGTAAAGCTATTTTGGCCAGATGATGGCGGCCGCAAAAAGAAAAAATGTTGAAGAGATTGTAGAAATGGGAGGTCAGAGTCGTGTAACCTTGGTGGCTCGGGTAAGAGGACCAAGATTAAGTGTAAGAACTACAGAGTAGTGTGCACTCCCTATGCGGGATCTACTCACAGAAGTAGACACCGAATGCAGACTCACACCGTAGGGACAGTTTTACCTTTCAAGTCCAGCCTGTGCTACATGCAGACCTGGGGTTTACTGCGATCGCATAAAAGAAACAAAAACAAGTTGTACAAAACATGAGATTTCTATTTAAAAGTATATTTAATGCAGTGGTTCTCAAACCTTTTTTGTCACACCCCACTTTGGAGGAAGGGAAATGTCCCAACAAAAAGCCGATCTCCGTGAGATAAATACATTTCGCCATATATTTATTAATGACGTTTTATGTCCGTGTACTTTGTACTTTTGTACTATGTGAAGTTCTCATGTAGCTCATGGGGAGAGTGTTCGTCCTGAAAGCACAAGGTTGACGGTTCGATCCCTGGTCTCCCCATAGTTTGCATGTTGAAGTGTCCTTGAGCAAGACACTGAACCCCCAGTTGCTCCCCGGGTGCCTTACAGCAGCCCCCTGCTCATTAATCACTAAGGATGCAGAGAATAATTTCCCCACTGTGGGATTAATAAAGGATTATAGAGAAGAAGATAAAAAAAATCAACATGCCCCACCTGTAATGCCTCCACGCCCCACTAGAGGGTCGCGCCCCACAGTTTGAGAACCACTGATTTAATGCAATATTTTCAATGTACTGGTTGCTGGCAAATTCTATGTATGCATCGTATACGATCTCATATAGTAATATAATACACAATAAGAATACTCACAAGCACAGACTAAACTTTAGTCTGCCAGGGTGATTATTTTAAGTTGTCCTGAACAACAGCTGCGTGAGGATTTCTATTCACAACATTGCAATTTCTTTTTTTTTTTGTGTGTGTTTAAAGGCCAGCAACTTGTTGCCATGTTGCAGACTATAAAGCATGTCTGATGTCATTTGTAATAGCAAAGATGGGCTGAGCGTAAAGAAATGTTTTGTTATTTCTTTCTGTTGATGAAACCGTACTGACAGTTGCGGAAGCATTACCGCTGTGGGTTTATATTCTTTAGGGATTATGGGGAATCAACACAGCTGCAGCGAAGGTGGTGTTAACTGAAGCAGATGTTATTTGTTTTAATACTTAGCGGGGAGGAGGAGGAGGGGTGTTGCTGCCACGGGCATCTTCGCCTCAGGCACTTTTTTTAATTTTCAGCACAGCATTTATGTCTCTATTAAAACGCCTACTTGGTAAACATATATGTTTCTGAGGCCCAGTGAAATGAAGAAATAAAGCCCAGGTGTGTGCATAGACTATTCTCTTGAATGTTCCATTGTCTGTTTTTGTTTGTTCATCGTGTTACATGTTAGTACGTAAACACCTGTATGGCATTAACCTCCTCTCAGGTAATAAATGGCCGACAGCACACTCTGCTGTTTGAGTGAAATCTGCTACGTGGATGTGTTTGTTGTAAAATACGTAATATCCAAAACTCGTAGGCCTTTTGGCATTATTGTGTGAGTGCATCTTTCCACATTACCTCCAGATGTGTGTGGTATATTTAATGCATGTTTTATTATCTATGGGAATGTTCAATTTCCACATACAAATATACGTTTTTTGTTGTTGTTTTTTACCCAACTTTTGTCCTTTCAGGAGGTCAAAGAGCCCCAAAAATGCTAAATCCTTATCTTTTCGGTTCTTCGGCGACCTGCACATCTTTAAACATTGTGTGTGCACATACGAGTTAGATTCCAATCTCGGGCATTTTGTGCTTGCTAAAAAAAAAAAAAAAGAAGAAGATATTATGAGTGATAGGAGCGCAAGAAAAACACAGTATATCACCAGGAGACCGCGGCTGACGGGGACCAGACCGCTGATGGAGATAACGCATGCATTAGAGATCCACACCTGGAACTTAACCAAGGTCGAAACCTTAAAACACGCGCCGTGGAACAGCTCCTAAAAAATGTGAACGCGCAATTTGATGTGCTTAGAGATACGGGGCCGTGATGTATAGCGGGTGCCACGTCGGCCTCACCCGACTCATTTGCCGGGACACCTTTTATATCCTGTTTCCAATAAATCTCATATTGACACGGTCTTATCGTGTCCAGCCCGAAGCACACACACACACACACACACACACACACACACACACACAATACTACCCTTGAAAGAGCCACTTGTGATGAGTCGCACCGGGCGCCTAAGCTACGCGGCGCCGCTTGTAAACAGCCAACGAGGACAGATCTCCGCCTCCCGCTGTGGGGAGTCAGGTGGGAGGACGGGGGCGAGGGTCTCTATGCTGCTTCAAAAGTGCTGATCCTGATGTAATATTGACAGGCGCTGAGCCAGGCGCGGTCCCGGGGTCTGACACATTGAGGTCATATTACTTCCTCCAACCTTTCAGCACTAAAGATAGCACTCGGCCGATACTGGGGGCCAACTGTTGCCATGTTGGTGATTAAAAATTCATGGGCCTTTAATGTTAAACATGGGAAAGGACAATGAGTCAATACGTTTCTTTTCTTTTTTTGTTGGGACATGCGCGCTGGGAGACATTTAACCAGACAACCGGAGTCTGTCAATGTCAGACGGAAGGTTTATGATATATATAAAAAAAAAAAAGAAGAAACGCATTCACACCGAGCTGAAATCAAAACAAAGCCGTAGGTTTGATGTTCCTAATCGGATGTTGTGATTCGCCCTCTTTAAAAAGCTGGACGGACTATATCTTACTGAAGTGTCAGAGAGACAACAAAACAAAAAAAATCGATATCGTCTTGGCAGCATAAATAATGCATCGCGGGGCTCTTAGGGTAAAAAGTAGAGGGGAGGTTATAAATATGAAACATATGATGTTGTATTGACGAGGGCGAGCCGAGCTGGCACCCGTCACCGGCAGCGCGGCTTCCAGTGAAACAACAGACGAGCGCCCTTCATCATCGCTGCGCCCTTCATCGTCCCTGCGTCCTTCATCATCGCTGCCCTCTGTTGGGCCTCTGGAGGTCACACGTGTGCACGCACTGCACCTTGGGAAAAGGTGAAACCTGCTGATGTTGGGCTTCAGCCAAACACAACTTAGCGTAATTACTTTAAAAAGGATTGGATTCTTTCTTTTCCGCCGTTATATATCTTCCTCGACACAAATAACGACAACAACAAATGAAGCAGGAACCTCTCTATGTATTTTTGGGGCACATTGAGTGATGGGCTTCATATGCTTTTCTCCGTAACGGCTATCACAAAACACCCGAAGCAATAAGATATATGTCGTCTCTGGAAGTGTTTATTTTGAGATCGTAAACAGCAGCACCCGCCTAATGCAGTCGGTTATTTGTGTCTCGCCCCGGCTTAAAAATAGGAGCGCAGGATACTCTATTCAATGTGTTTTAATTGGAAAGGGAATAGGAGTCTTTATCTTAATTCAGAGAGCTGCCATGATTTTTGAGCTACCTTTTCGGAGAGATAACGATCAGCCGGATCGATGATTTCATCCCTCGGCCCGGATGATTCCTCACCGGTCACAGTGGCGGAGAGTTGCTGTACTCGTGGGGGAACATGTAAAGCCAGATTAATGGTCCACGCACACTCAACTCCAGTTACAGAGCTCAGCGCCTCTAACCCCGGAGAGAGAATAACTTACAGTCCCCATGAATCCAGGCGCATGTTAATGGCCACGTCGTAAATCACGAGCAACAATCTCCAACGAGGATAGAGAGCGTTACACGGGATCCGGAGGAAGACGACCTGCCTGCTCATCGAATATCCGGTTCAGCACACGATGGAGGAAACAGTTATGTTACCAAATGCACCTGCATGCAAACGTTTGTGCAACTCGATTGTTCAGTTGTGGGATTTTAGAAGTTTTGAAAGAAGCGTTTGGGATGAGTCAACATCATGAGATCAACATCAACCAATCTTTCAATCTTTCAGTGGACAGGAGTAGACTTAGACTTTTACGTGTTCATGTCCAGCAGACAAATGAGATGGACATGCAGTAAACAATGAATCAGCTGAAGATTAGTCCTGTCACACCACTGACAGAACGGCACATCATCGATTGGGCTTTAGGAGACATTTGGTAGAGTAGTTAAATGCACATTTATTAATTTATGTTTGATAAACCCAACTGCTAAACTTCCATCCTTTATTAAACAATTCAAACAGCATGAAACTTTAAAAGCAGAGTACCCAGCAAGGAATATATATATATATATATATATATATATATATATATATATATATATATATATATATTCATTTTTAATGTCCTGTATTATTTTTATTTATTTTTTCAATTAAAATGATCACAACCCGGCTCAGAGACTGCAACAAAGCGAGCGGGCCGCTAATAAGAAAACATTTATTTTTAACAAACATAAGTCAAAGCAAGTTAAAACAGTTATTAGTAGTGAAGTGCATGTATGGATGTGTGGCAGCGTGCAAAGAAACAGAACTACAACATGAAGCCACAGCTTCTGTGTCACAAAGGATCTCCTCCCTGCAACAGACAAGCAGACGCAACAGTGACACCTAGGGGATGGGAGGAGGAGGGTCTGGTTGGGACGGTAGAATGTATATCTCTGCCTCACAAAATGCTTTTTTGGGGGAAATAAAACCAGGTTTTCTGGTATGACATTGCTGTGGTGAAGGTTTGGTTAGAGTTTCGACACTTTGTAGCAAACGTTGGTGAAATCTTTTAAAAAGTCAAATGGAAATAAATGAGCAGATGTTACTTTTATTGCCTGGATTTACAAGTGAGACAATAATGCCTTTTTATTTTTCCTGCTGCCGACAACCTGATTTATATTCAGTCCAGAGCTGGTAACCTGTGTATTAGCGGCTGCAAAAACAGATATTCAAATATGAAAATGTATATTCGATCAAAAACGTAGTACTACTGCATCTATCTTCCCCTCCATGATGGGGGTCTTCCAACCTCACTGTCATTAATTAAAAATGTACTGGCTGGGAAACCCTTCTGGAGGCGAGACGACGGGCCTCAGCGTCTCTCGGTAAACGTCTCGCTAACCTGCCTTCACTCGGGCTGACTGACGGCAGACATTTTACGGACCGAAACAGTCTTCGTGCCGACTCCACGCGAATAAATTAAGGTGTTTTCAAGGCACGTGTATTGATTATTGATTTTGCTTCCCTGCCGCCCACTGACTGAGAGTGAAGGGGAATCTGCCTCGCAGGGAAACAGAAGAGATATCAGACGGACTGAAGGGCCTCGATCCATCAATGGGAATACAGTTAATGAGTGCAAAAGACGGCAGGGTATTAGTGCGAGTTAGACAACTGTCTAATCGATCACGCATCACTCGTAGAAACAAACGTAGAGGTGGATTGGTGAAGATGAACGAGGAAATCAGACTGGAGACGTCACACTGAGAAGATGAGCGAGTGGTACTTGCTATCCTCAACTGTTTGTACTTTTCAACAGAAAACACAGGTTTTATATTGCGATATTCACTGGAAATGACATACAATATAACCAAACAGGAAGTAGGAAGCTTCCAGCTCCCTCTCACCCGCTGACACACCTTTTTAGGTTTTTGTGAAGCGAAATGAAGATATAGGAATCAGCCGTTCCTCATCCACTGAAGGAATAAGTAGAAACCAGTTAGGGCTCGATGCCATAGACATATGCATGTGCAAAAAATAGATATTTCAATCGTTCAATGATCGTCATTTTTTACTAATTTTGAGAGCCCGACTGTGTAGCCCATGTACAGTACATGACGTGCAAGATATCCTTCAAGTGTCAAAATGATTCACTGCACATCTGGTGTAGTTGTTTCATAATTATCTCTCCCGCCATAGTAATGACTGACTGAAAATGTTCTGAAAAAAATGAATACATAAATATATGTTTTTTTAAAAAAAGCCTTCATTCACAGATGGCATGAGTCAGGAAGTTGACAGGCGGATGCAGACGTCGATCCGCTTACTTCCCAGGATGCAGCTCAATTCAGCTTTCACCTGCATCTCCTCCGCCTAATCCTTTCAGAGTGAGAACATGTGTTGGTCTCACTTTGCCTGTATATGCTATGACTCACAACACCTGTGTTACGAGCAGCAAATGGTGGCTTTTTACTCGCCGGGAAAAAAAAGTGGGTTCCTCTGGTCTTTTCCCAATTCTGACTCCCTGCTGTCTCGTTTTTTTGTCACTTTTCTGTCGTACCAAATGTTGTCATTACACCCTCCTGCTGCTCCCCTCGGATCCTCGAGCTGCTTTCTTGCCATCATCCTGGAACTCATACTCTACCTTTTCTCACTCCAATAAAGCCAACACACAACACACACACAACACAAACACACACACAAATAGAAATGCCCTTTTTCAATTGTTCTGAGTCAATATTATGGCTAAAGGCAGAGCATTTCATATCGGTAAACATACTGAAGTAAAAGTAGGGCTGCGCCATGTGGAGAAAATCAAACATTACAATATTTTGTATCCAATACTTTCATCAATATTGCCACAATATCATAGGATCGACTATTATTCAGATTTTTGCTTAATAATCATCAGTATTGTGGATATAATGACTTAGTGAGTAAAGCCAAATAGTAGAAGAGCTAAAACAGCCTTTAAAACCAGGAAATTACACGTTGAATACCTACAATCTAATAAAATATCTAGTTTCATTAAACAATATCTATGTGTAACCACTGTGAGATGTCTTCTGCTTATAGGACTCTCCTGAAGCTGCTTTGGTTCAACACCGTTTTATTCATGTGTCTTGACAAGAATCCTTTGTTACTGAGCAATAATACAGTATTTATACAGAATAAATACGGTGAACATTAAACAGTGATCGTATAGTGATTTCTTTTACATAATAAAATAAATGAAACAGAACAGAAAATATCTCTCTCTTAGAAACATGAGAAATACAAAACAAAACACCACCACAACAGAACAACACACTGTACATACCTGCATTCAAGACAAGGACAAAGGACACTTGTAACAGTCTGCTTCTGTATAAAAAGACGACATTGTGTTAGCATCGCGCGCTAGCGTCGCGCTAGCATCGTGCTAGCATAAGCTAACTACTAGCGACATTAATGTTGACAGTAAAACGAGTAGTTTACAGAATACAAAACCAGGTGAATACAGTAACTTTACAACAATTAACGCCCGCTCAACTCTCACATACTTTTATATTATTTACACAACTTTTCTACAGACATTCGGACACGTTACCTTGACAAGAATCCTTTGTTACTGAGGATTTCCCACAGTCCTTTGCGGTACATATACAGTGCAGGTACAAATTTACAACAGCAGGTGGCACAGTCTTCCCTTTTTAGCTGGATTTATAATGCAACCTTTTCAACTATGTTACATATGCAACCTTATTTCTGCCCTGAACTTTGGGGCTTCCACATTGCATCGTTTTGTAATTTTCTTTAAAAAAAAGCTGTTTTTAAGTTTTTTTAAAGCTGTGAGTGCGTGTCAACAATTTCCAGGTGAGAACGTGTGCATTTAGATCAGCGATGTGCGATCAGTGGATGGGAATAAAACCCCCGTTTGGAAATGTAAGGTGGCATTTTTCTCGCTGTGAGGAGCTGATTGCTGCAGGAGGCCGGCTGGGACAAAAAGCACACGTTGATCCTGTTTTTGTATTAACTCTCACAGCCGGAACACTGCCTGTTTAACCATGGGGTTTTCACAATGAATGACGAATTCAATCAAGAATCACCAATGTGACAATAGCCATGTGCAGTAGTTATATAGCCAGCAAGAGGCTAGCTACCTGCCGGTTACCTGCCAGCTAGCTAGCTGCCAGCTAGCTGCTAGCCAGCGGAAAGCCATGAAAACAGGCTGATTTAAGTCTCTCTCGACTATAAATATACTCATACTATAATATACTGAGGCTAAAATGTACCTTTGTCTTCCCCTGTGGCAGCGAGAGCAGCCTAATTCCATAACCACCGTTAACATGTGCTTTTGTATGCCGAGTTTGACCAGCATATTGATGTTTCTCTACTTTTGTGTTGCCTCATATATGATTTTTAGGATATTTCTATTATGTATTCTATCCAGTCAGTGCTTTAAAACCATCGGATGGTCTCAGTGCAGCTGAGCTTCATGTTTCCAAATGTCAAAGCTGTGGACAAAGGTGTTGAAGTGAGTTGATAAAGTTTAAAGTAGAGAGTCCGTAAAGTATAGAGTCTGTAATATACAGCAACATAATAATGCTCGGGAGACTTAGGAACATAAACTAATTAACATTTTTTAATTAATGTGGAGGCTCACAGTGTAAGTGATTTCCAGCTAAGCATTTAAGTGTTTCAATTCTAGTTAGATTACTTTTTTTTTCTTCTTTTAGGTATTTGAGTCTTTGACAAAAATCCCCCCTGCTAACCTTTTGTATAATAATACAAAACAATTCTGGTGATGTTTTCATCAAATAACTAAAATACTTCCCCTGTATTTTTGCATTAATAGCTTTCTTAATATATATATAGAGAGGTGTACTTCCCTTCTTAATTGCTTTATGTCTAGTGTTGTTGTTATGTAACACAAACCCTAACGTCTTCAAATTGCTTGTTCTTTAATAAAGAAAAATCATATTCACTTTTAAGATATTTAGTTTATCTAATTTCTCTGTGTAACCTGCTGTCTCATTGTTTACTCTGCAATGAAAAAAATGCAATTAGATTATAAAGCCCCATACCCCCTGGAAATGCCTGCTGCTAACATAAAATGTTTTTAATAACACATTTCCACGAGTATGCATGTGTGTTTTCTTCTGTACTTTTGGGATACGGTGTAAAAAAGTGACCAATTTGCTCAATTAGTTTGACCTGCGGGATGCCGCACAATGCATTGCCAGTTTCTAACAACGTATGTAATACGTACACGGAAAATACAATTAATGAATAGAATGAAAAACGTATTTACTGTTGCAAACTTCAGAAATCTCTTTGTGTTTTGGACAAAAGAAGCAATTTCAAGAAGTCACCTAGGGAAATTAAGCTTTTTTACATCATTTTTAATCAAAATAAAGATTTGAACAATTAACACAATAACTGCCATAGTGACTGAAAACCAAAGTAATCATTAATACGGCCTTATTACGGATTCTGTGACCTGGCAGGATCGGATGAGGTAACAGGACTCGCTTTGCCCTTATCGTCGTCTACAGCCTGTTGAGTCATCAACCTGGAGCACTATTGCACTTGTATTCCACAACACACTGCCTCCACCTCTCTGCTGCATCTTGTGAGCATACAGTAGGTACTGTAGCTACTCAGCACCCCAGGGAACTTTTGTTCAGAGGCTTACTAGCTAAGCCCAACAAAAGTAACGTCAGTGCATCGGCTCCGGGCTTTGTGACTAAAACAAAAATCAAAGCCTTGAATCCTGTTTCTCTTATATTTTATATTTATTTCTTGCTGAAACCCCCGCGATAAGCTTGCATTTCCACACCTGGACAGCGTTATCTCCACATCAAAGCGATGTTCTGCCTGTCGGTCGGGGTTCTCTCTGCAGAGACACATGCGCCGCTGTGAGCTGCGCTACAGGAAAGATGCTAGCTGTATGGAGAAGAGAAGACACTGTTGTATTCTGGGGGTTTTTCTGTGTTGAGCCACGGGCGACCCGCAGAGCTTTTTATCTGGCTGTGCAACCTGGCCGGATCCTCTTGGCTCGCCGTCCTTGTGACTGGCCACTTGGCTTGTGGCCCGGGGATATTTGGCTCGTTGCGCACAGCAGAATCACCCCATCCCCCTAATTCCCTACTTTACTTTCTCTCTCTCTCTCCGTCTCCCCCCCTCTCTCTCTCACTGGCCTCTTGCCTAAGGACAACTGCAGTGCTTTGTGTGGCCTAGCGGGTCTCTTTATACCAGCCTCATGGCCGTGGCTGCAGAGGAAGACGGTGCCATGATAGCTACAGACAGGCACACAACTATACAGCACACTCAGTCAGTCACTGCAAGGTGGCTCTTTGCAATGCATGAGGCCCTATCAGCTGTGACTTACCAAGGCACCGGTGTAATTCAATTGTGGGGATGGCCTTGGGTGGTGCAGAATCAGGGGACATGCACCGGCTTATTATCCAGCGCTCTTTTGTCTATCAAATTGATAGCTCACTCACAGTGGCATCTCGTTGACATTGTGTTGAATGTCCTGTGTCTGCCCTGCTTAATTGAACACAGAATTACCCTATTTGGACACGCCGAGCAGAATGGAGCTTAACGAACGTAGGAAATGGAAGATGGGATCGGAGCTGACCTCTGGAACACACTCGGTACACAAAAGCTAGCGGCAGCAGTCACACAGATTATCTAAAAGGGGGTGGTATCAACATTTTGTAATCTGGCGAATGCTGGCACAGCGAAATACACATAAAAAAAACAACAACAACAATGGTCATTCCTGATATGCTTTGTTCGTTGCAGAACCACTGTATTTGTCATGGATTTTCTTTTGCACAGACTTTTGGGCTCATTTAAATTGGCTAGTAAGGGGTTAAATACGGGGCAGTTGTGATTGGTTTCTGGATTGCTTTTCTAGACACAGTCAGCGAGGTTAGATTAAAGTTACATCAGAAATGTTCCCGTGCACATATTGTTTGATAACTCTGTGCCTTCTTAGATTATTTTCATTGTAAGCAGGGTGAGAGCAAGGACAAGTCGGAATCAGGAAATGTAATCATCCGTGCACGGTGCTCTGCAGCATCTCATCTGTGCAACGTGGGAATGCAATGACCATGATCATAAACGCGGAATGGTGCGACTCATATGGCAACACTTAATGAAAAAGCATCCGGAACTGTTGCGGTAATGTCAACACCTTATGTTGTATTGGAGGGTGTTGTTTCCTTTTTCTTTTTTTTTTATCATTGTTTGCTAACTGAAGCGTCTCCTTAATGGAGCGTGCGTTTATCGGTGAGATCGCTGCAGGTTATGGGTTTATAAATGCTGAGGTTCTAAATTCCACTGCATCACATTTTGGGTCACTTGCAAACCCAACGTATGCATCATTTACCTCAACTGTCAAGCTGTCTGTCATCCGTCAAATTCATAGATAGACACTTTTTATGCACATTCGCTTTCTCGCCAATTTAGATGTGAACATCGCTGTAAATTCAAATGCACTCTCTGTATCCAGGCAGCCGTTAGCTTAGCATGACAACAGGAAACATGGATAAACATGATCAATCAAATCTGTTTAAATAGTTTATAGTATACATACCTCTATTCTTTTGTGAGGTCCCAGGACAGGGGTGTCGTGTCGTATGTGTTCAGACTGTAAAGCCCTCTGAGGCAAATTTGTAATTTGTGATTTTGGGCTATACAAAATTAATTGAATTGAATTGAACCTACCAAATATGAAAGCAACAATTCACCTCTGGATGCTGGAGAAATGCTCCACGCCAAGAAATAGTTGAGGGTTGTAAAACTAAAGAAACGTGCTCGGTTTCAGTGAGTGATCTCCGTCTGCAGATACTAACTCTCTAACTCTCGGGACCTTTACAGTCGGATCTGGTGGCTGCAATCAATTTCAATCCTTTCAGGTGCTGATTTTCACCTTTTAAATTCTCTCCGGATGATTGAAGAGTTCTGCATACATATATATATATATATATATATATATATATATATATATATATATATATATATATAAAAGAAAATGATAATGTACATCTTTACCAACTGATTGCATATGCGAACACCTCTTCAGAGTTTTTTTATTCCTGCGTTTTTTCGGGCTACCACATTTGGATGGAAATATAACGTATTAATCAATAGTGTAGATATGTGTGCTGGAGGGTAGTGCATGTGAGTCTGAGTGTTGCAGCAAAATCATTTGGTCCATCTCCCAACTTCCTGTTCAAAGATCTCTGCTGCCCTCTGGTGGTGGTATAATATTCAAAGACATCAAATCAAAAGCCCATTAAAACAGTGTGACTACGGTCAACACTTTATGTATCAAACAGAGACTTTAATACTGTGTAGTTGTCATACGTACGAATCAGATTACTATATATATTTGATTATTTCCTATATTAAAAACGTATTTCCTGCAAATAAAGCAGCCATCTGTAATGTTTATAGTTCTGTTTTCAGTCAAGAACAATTCTTTTAATATAATTTCATCATCCAGAAATCTTTTAATCTATTTGTTTTCTAAACATTCAGTGAGAGCGATGACTAATACTGGCTTAAATAGAGCGTCTGCGTGCTATGGCTTAAGACGTCCAGTAGATGGAGCCACATACCAATGAAAGACAGAAGGTGCCGCGTTCTTAAGTACACAGTAGACGAAGCCACGAGGTCGAACCCATGTTGTCCTGCGTTGATGCGTTCTGTGACTCCGTCCCGGTTTTGTTCTTTCATTATGGAAATGGCATCATGTCTGCTGTGAAATATGCAATAAACACACAGAAGTGAAATCATCTCTCGGGCGTTAATAGGCCGCTTCGGGCCTAATTGACGGACTTGCGCGATATGAAAGCTGACAGGATGACAATCCGCTGGCAGCGAAGGAAAGTGGCGCTCTGCATCTTCTCAGGTGCTCTTTGTGTTTGCACGCACTCGCCACAACAAAGATAGCATTCACCGTGTCTGAAGAGCAATTACATTTCCCCTAAGAAAATTATCCAGATGGTTTTGAAATATGCAACAATTTGTTTGGTCATTAAGATGCCTATTCAGAACTGCTTTTGCTTGTAATTATAACAAACTAGGCAGTGTGCCACGCCGCTGATGCATTCCCTTTGTGCTCACAAGTCATTTTCTTTTCCTGAGGGGAAAAAGCTGCCTTGTGTGTTTTTTTTTAATGTTCAGCCCACATCCATAACTACTCGCCAGTAGAGCGCTGAAATCGCTTGAAACCTGGACGAGTGCTTCCCAAATTGCGACTGCTACACAAAAAAACACACACACACACAAAATTTGGTGAAAGCAAGGTGTTTTTTTTGTGCCACGAGATCCCCTACGGTGTTCTGATTGCTATCGCAAATGAAGTGTAATCATTTTGTGAAAAGTGGAATGTCTTTTAGGTGAAGGAATTGCTTCCATCACACAGAAATGATTGAAACGCTCATGTTGAAGGATATATTGCTTTTAACTTGTTTTCTTAAGTATTCAATCCAGTTTGTTTTGTTGTGCTTTCAATAAGATATTGTATGAAAAAAGAAATGATGAATTGACACATTATCGCAACGTTGTTATCAGTTCATGCACGGCAACATATTGCTTTATTGTAGTTGGATACGTGTTTTTACAATGTAATCATGACCTCAAATGCTGAATCTTGACGTTTTTCTTCTTAGATTTCAAGGGAAAAGTACTTTGTCGTGAATTACGTCCCAAAAAAATGTCACGTCGAACCAAATACTTTTGTGTCTGAAAGGCAATCAAATAGTTTTGAAGGGTGCTTTGTTTCAAGTTACATTTTAATTAAAATGCTTCAAACTGTTAAAAACTGCGACAATTATCTTTGAGAATAAAAACCCCGCATTGAGAGTGCAGTTGAGTTGTATGGGACCATGACTTTAAAGGAAACAGGGTTTGGTTTTCTTTATAATGTGTTTCAATTATGGAATATTTTGTTTGTAATTTGACCACTGTGATCGATGTGTGAGACGTAACAGGTGTCGCCACATTTCAAGGAGCCGGGATTTCAAACTAAGCTCCTCGGTCTTCTGTCCTCCTTCAGCGGCTCGTCGCCCGGCCCTGCTGCGACCCGGCTGGCCCTCAGACAGGTGACGGTTTCTCCTCAGGTGAGCTACCCGGCTGGCCCTCAGACAGGTGACGGTTTCTCCTCAGGTGAGCTACCCGGCTGGCCCTCAGACAGGTGACGGTCTCTCCTCAGGTGAGCTACCCGGCTGGCTCTCAGACAGGGGACGGGCTCTCCTCAGGTGAGCTGCCCGGCTGGCTCTCAGACAGGGGACGGGCTCTCCTCAGGTGAGCTACCCGGCTGGCCCTCAGACAGGTGACGGTCTCTCCTCAGGTGAGCTACCCGGCTGGCCCTCAGACAGGTGACGGTCTCTCCTCAGGTGAGCTGCCCGGCTGTGACCGACCGCAGATGCATCGTCGTCAGACCTAAAGCAGCCTCCAATCTGAAAAATGATCCAGGAAAAGTGGGGAAAAAAAATCCTATCTGCACTTTGTATGTTTAAAAATAAATTATTATTTAATTTTTTTTCTTCTTTTTATTATGCATTGGGTGTCATTGACAAATAGCATTCTGCAAGAAATCAACAATTTATTTTGTTCCTCTCAAAAAAGAGATTTTTTCAGATAGGAGGTTTTGCTCTTCGACATTGACTGAAATAGATCATAAAAGCAGAAAATACGAGGAGTCGAGGGTCACGTGTTCCCAAATGGTCGACATGTATCTGTAGCGATAGCTGTAGCTTTCCACTAGCAGCTTGAAAACACGCTTCATGATTTAATTTAGCATATTTAACTTTACAGCACATTTCTGAAGTCTTCCTGTTGGCACATGGAGTTTTGGGGGGTATCGGCTGTCTAAAGGTCGGTTAATGGAAAAATCTATTCTGCACTCAAGCTGGGTTTACAAGTGGCCAAACGGATAGTTATGCAATCAATATGCGTTAACAAAAATAACGCCCTTTCAGTTACATTTTAGCCCCATTAAAGTTGATGTACAGGGAATGTTCGCATATCGGGTTTCCGCTTGCGACTTGTTTTGGGGGAATCGTGACGCTATAAAAGGAGTGTTTTAAATAGTGTAGGCACAGAACAAGCTGCGGAGCCTCAGGTGGCCCGCTCGGGCTGTCACGTCTCGTCTGCACACCGATATCTCAGCTTGCATTATTGATCGCGGCGCTTCGGCATCTGTTAGTCTTTTTTTTTTCAGCCACAGTAGACCCGTACGAAACGTTATGCATTATGAATCCCGACAGGAGGCCCGTTTCTCACGAGCATGGCAGGGGGCACACAAACATCCTTAAAAAAAAAAAACACACACAAAAAAATGAAAGTCTTCAAGTTATGGCATCAACCTGCCGACTGAAGTCTGCCTGTGATCACGTCGTAAACAATCTGGGATAAAGATGGTTGGAAGTCGGAGCTGAACTGAATGTGCCGTCTCTGCCTCAGACTTAATATATCTTCGGCTTCTGCTCATGGCAGGCATCAAAGGGAAATATCGAAACAATCTACAATCATAATCGCGGCTTCAGTCACATCCTGCTGTTTGTCCATCAGACCAATTTATCAGCAGTTCCTTTTTTCCCTTCTTTTATGAACCGCACGGGATAAATCCACAGAGTCGTTTTCCCATCAGGAGTCGTCCGTCATGTTTTATTCCTTGTTGCATGCAAATGACTTTTCTTCCCATCAAACGCGTTATGTTCTGTTTAAGCTCAACTCAGCGGTGTGAGCGGGAAAGAGTTCCCGCTTTTTTCTTCCCAGAGAGCCCGACGAGAACAGAGGCCGCACTCCACGCAGGTCACTGTGGTTCAAATTAGTGGCAAGACATGAAACATAATGGGGGGACGGCATTAATGAACTGATGGAATAATAATCGCCTCTCGCTGGGCCCTTTGTGTCCCTGCACAGCGGGTCAAATTTAAAATACATTTCCTTTGATTCGTCTCACTGGACAGAAAACCAAATTATTTTATGACAAGCAAAACATTTCCCATTAGTGTTCCACATTGGTGTATACATGATCAAAATATATGACCCTACCGCACTTTTATGTAATATACCATTGTAATATTGTTTTCGCAAAACAAATGACTCATCCACGTGTACCCATGTTAGTCTGAACTGATTCTAATGCAAGAGTGTCACAATATTGGGAAGTTATCCTCTGGTTCCTAGACATAGAGGCCCTATGTATCTATTTTAAACCAAGCAAACCAAACATCAAAGGGCTGTTAACCTCTTAATAATCAGCAATTAGTCGACTAACTGGTCATTTTGGTTTTAGTGGACGAGGATTAGTTGTTTCGTGCTGAATTACTTATTTCCGAGAAACTCATGAGCACATCTCTGGTAAACACAAGATTTGAAGTGTTGCTTTTGTGTGATTTGTTGTGGTTAAACTCAGTTTTACAGATCTGTCAATTCATAAATGAATCAATTAGTCAACTAAATCCCATGAGAGGTATATGACTGCACATTTATTTGGTGGATTACAGCCCTATAGTACCAACCAGCCAATAAACTGGGAAATAAGGAAACATGTGATTCATGAAGCCATTCAGATATTGTCTCATTAGAATAAACCAACCCATCTGAGTATCTCCACCCACACCTTGAGAATTACCTTTGCAAAAGGTGCGCCGTATTTACTCTCAAAAGCCAATCGGAGCCGCTGGGTTCCTTCAAAGAGGCGGGCCTTAAAGAGACAGGCGCTAAAACAGAGCGTTTCACACAGAGGGTGAATACAGGTATATTCAGACAACAATGATGTGTTTATTGTACATTAACGCATGTCAACATGTTCTAATAGAAACCCCAAACACATGTATGTATCTGAAAATGAGCATAATGTGTCCACTTTTAATATACATCTGTAAGAGAATGCTGTTGCTATACAATAGGCCAGATGTGGGGAAAAAAAAAACCTTTCCAAAAAGAGTCTCCTCTTTAATCATCCATTTTACAGCACAGGACCCTCATAACGTCCTTTATCAGGTGCATTCACTACCGAGCTGTTTCGCCTTGAGACGGCATCACGTCGAAGTATTTTGGGAACATACATCATCATTAGTAGCAGAGGGATGATCAATATGGGAAGCGCAATAGTCTCCCTGGTGTTCAGCAGGTGCGCTCTGTGGACTCTGCGAGCCGTGGCAGGTGACAGAGAGCAGGACAGTCAATATCCAGGCTTTTTCCTGACGGCTCTCACTTCCAGAATAATCACCACTGTGGACGGCGGCCGCTGCTCCCCGGTGTCGGCGCCGGCGTCGGACCGCACGTTAAACACACAACAAAGATGGCTCCCGCACACCTGGGAAATACGATGCACTGCAAACCTGCAAAAACTGTCTCTGTGAGTCGGATCGTGTGCAAACACACGTCAGAGGAACGTCACTGATTCATTTGAACGATTTTGTTTTATTTTTGAGTCGGCATTGGTGATTGTGGTTGTGTTGGACCGGGTGGTTCTAGTCACGACTTATTGCTTCCGTGTTACATTAGTTGGCATTATAATGCGGAGTAGAGTGGGCAATATATTTGTACATGTTTGCAATGTAATCATATCGAGATTAAATCATATGTCGAGATATGTGTTTGTGTTAATTGATAATAACCAGCACATAATCAAATTTCTCTCAAGTATGGTTAAATCATACTGCTGTCTAAATCTGATTACTCTGTATGTGTGTACATGCATATACACATATTTAGTCATTTGTTTCATCATAATTTAACTTAATTAATTGAGAAAATCAAAATATTTATCTACTTTGTATTCGAAAACCGACTTTACCATATGGCTATTTATATATTTATTTATTGAACGACCATGAATCATGTCATATTGTGACTACATAAATACAATATAAACAATAAAAAGAAATAGTTCAGTTTTAAAGTTTTTAACGCCGTCCTTTCAGTTCTTTATTCAGCAGCTTGTTGTCAAGATGCTCATTTCTGTTATTCTACTTTATGTGACAACTATCGGAGCAATTAACGATCCAATAAAAAAACAGCTTAACAGAAGCTTTCATGCAGTCAGCAAATAAAAATCATTAACGTCTGAGTAGACAGACATACATTTAACAACAGAACAAGAATTTAACTTTGCAACTAATTCTTCTGGGTGTGGCGCACACGGTGGAAGCACTTCAGGAAGCGTTCATCACAGACTAGGACAGCCGCTGCATGTGTAGCGGCGCGGCGGCGAGCCGGCAGCTGCTCACTTTGGAAAGCAAGTGCAACGGCGTGAGGAGGGAAGTGATCGGAGGTATTGTCATCTCCACAGATGCCCACTGATCAGCGAGTGTTCTGGGGGGAAAAACAGAAATGTTTGGAAGTTTTGAAATGTAATTATTATCTTCTGGTTGGTGGTTTTGTTCAATATGCAGATTATTACACTTTAACCATTCACCTGGTGCAATATCCAACACGTTTAAGTACTTTTCTATACTTTTTTTTTTAATTCAGTCTGTATATTTAATATTCTTCTTTACTGTTTTTTATTGTTTTCTATTACTGTTTATTTATGTTACTTGATTTTTTATCTTTTATTCACTTGTGAGCAATGCTGCTGTAATCCTGTAATGTCCCCACTGCGGGACTAATAAAGGATTATCTTATTTTATCTCATTTTATCTTTTTGCAAATATTGCATTTTCCCGCCAAAAATGAGTGCTCTTCAAGTATGTCAGTTTTTAAAGAATGTAAGACAATCTTTACTTTTGTTTTGGTATATTATTTTACTTTTCTGACTCCTATCCATGTTATCCCTCTGTGTTGTTTTAAATTGTAAGAATACTAACTGACATTAAAGGGTAAACAACTTAAAATGCAGTACACTGACCTGCGCCTAATATTTTCAATTAATCTCAAAATGGCTAGTTTCGCTATTGCTTACAGACAGTTTGAATGTTTTAATGCTTTACTTTTCTATTGATATCTAAAGTTGGGGTAATAATATTCCCAGCATAGAAACTGCAGGACATTTGGACATTTCTTCAGGATAGTGTCAGTGTGTATGTCCTTATGGATCATCAATAACCTGATTTGTGATCCGAACAACAACTGATTAAACTTTTGAAAAAACAATGTTTCCCTACAAAAATAAGAGCAACATCCTCTCAGTAACCCACAATCAGGCAATGGACTGAAACTGCATTCGCTTCTTTTTTACATCATTTTATTAAGAAAATAAGTATAAAAATATAAATATAAAACAGTATGACTCAGCATTCGAACAGCATGAATTGCCAGTGTATGACAGCTTTCCTACAACATACACTTTCCATTACATGTTACACCTAAATGATGAAATGAATTCACAGTTTGACAAATAAACTGCACCAACCACCCACATGAACATTGCTCGTCAAAACAAAGATAGCAAATAGTATATAGGATGTCCATCATTAAAAACACTTTGTACATTTACAGTATTTAATGGAGGTGGCTGGAAAAACCACTTGACTCCTTCTCTACCGCCCCAAAACCAGTCCAGTGCCAATAAACATCGATAGCATACGAGACTACTATCTCTCAGGTCAATTACAAAACACATTGTCCACACCATTGTTCACAAAGAATCCTAAAATTCAAAGGCATCTTTACTGATTATGATCAAAAAACAGTACGACTTTTGAGAATTTATACTGCATCCCCATTAATGAGAAAAATTCCACTCAGTTCAAGTCTTTGATTTCCGTTTCAGCTTTCCACGAGTGGATTGCAGCGATTTTGATGTGAGTGAATCAAATAGACGACTAGTTAACTAGCGCGCTAGCTAGCAAACTAGACAGATAAACAGATAGATAGCTGGATAGATAGATGGACGGACGGTCAACTAGCTAACGAGCTAGCTAACGAGACAAGCTGTCTGGCTAGCTAGCTAGCTACATGAACAGACGTAAAATATGGGCTTGGAAAAAAATGCTCCGTCTAGGTCTCCCTGTCGGGACTCTTCCCTATGTACATCTCGGCCAGCTTCTTGAACTGCGGCCCCCAGTTGCCGAGGTAATCGTAGTCGTGGTCCCCCTCGGTGGCGGTGGACTCCAGCGAGCTGAGGGACTCCGCCAGCGACCCGCTGCCCTCGTAGGCGTACGTGGCCAGGGAGTCGTAGGGGGGCGCCGTTGGATCCGTGTCGTTCTCCTGGAGCCGCCCGTGAATGAAGTCTCTGACGTCGGCGTTATCCTTTATGGGCGACGTCCTCCGAAAGGGGAACAGCATTTCGGGAATGATGTCCCGCCGCAGCTTGTTAGCGTCCATCACCTCCGGGTTGCGCAGCGTGCCGATATCAAAGGCCTGCGTGTCCTCCTCTCCGCCCCCTTCATCGTTGTAGCTGACGACGTTGTCTCTGACATCCTCTTTGGAGATGATCAGAGGCTCCTTCTTCCTCTGTCTCCTCAGGGCAGCGAACAGCACCACGATCACTGCACAAAAAATAGTGGGAGAGACGGAGAGGGAAAGCTCAGCATAAGATGTGTGCCTCCTAACATGTGTCATGCATTAAAGAGCGCAGGGGAGCAGGAGTGCAGAGGGGAGACACATTTGCTACCAGTGATAAATCCCCAACACTGCCTCAGGCATTCACCTCCTATTATTAAAGATTCAGTGAAAAAGCTTTCTCTTTCTTTTTCCCCTTGAACGGCACATTCACTGTATAAAATGCACAGCGGTTCGATGATCCTTCTCTCTCTCTCTCTCTCTCTGCAGCCTTGTATCTCATCTCCTTCATTCTCTTTCAGCAGTGAAAGACAATCGGAGATTGCAGAGTGAGCACATTTCCAGAGAGTGGCACTGTGTGTTCGCAAATTCTAAATAAACCCATATTTCTTCAGAAAAAAGAGGAAGCAATATCTCACTTAGGGCGAGCACAAATCCTGCTTCACCTCTACTCCTTCCCGTCTCCTACCAGCGGGTACCGTGGGAGCTGAAGTGGTCTACTTGCCTCCCACCTGGGTGTTAATTACAACACCTTCAATGTGGGTTCGTACGGTGGTGGAGGTGTCTGTTTATAACGGTTCTTTATGGACATTTGTGACCAACCGGTGCCACGGCTTTCGACAGCGCAGAGGGCTGCGATGACTGGGACCTGGCTGGGAAGAGCCGTTCCAACTCAGCGCCGGGTCGTCGGAGTCAAGCGGAGGTGATTGCGACGGTCTGTCAGGGGGGTTGAAGCGCGAAAAAGTGTCAGATAATGAGCAGATGTCACGATATTTCTGCTCAGGAGGAGAGAGAGCGTGGAGTTTAACCTTCGGCAGAGAAGATCTGCCCGACGCCAGACACAGAATTTCAGATTTAGAGGTAAAAAGAAACAGGCAGATGGAAGAAAACGTGGTCAATACTTATTTCGTTGCATCCCTACTTTTGGTCGGTTAAAAGTCAACCCACAAAAAAAGAGTTTGAGGCTCAGGACAGTACACGAGGACTGTTTCATTGAACAGTTAAAGAGTACGCAAGCATCTCTACACTCACAATGTCTAGTCAGTCATAAACGCTCCTATCAAGCACTGTGCTTGGCTGAGCGAGGTGAAGCTCAATGACAGTTGAAGCCCATTACTTATTGATACGCCCTTGACTATAAGCACTGCGCATTTTCTGCTTTTTGCTGGGTAAAATGATCGGCTCTTCTGCTGTTGTGGCCCGTGTGCCGTTACACACCGCATTAGATCACCAGGAGGGCTGAAGTGCTGCTTTTTTCTCTCGTTGCATGCAAAGATATTTACACGCAACCTACCGGGGAAATACACAGACCGAAAGTAGACAAAGCAGTAATGACTGGAGCATAGAAGCAGGGCGCTATTTGCTGATGGGGAACCTTTGGCACGTACATGTGTACATAATTGGTTTTGACTATTTTTGTATTTGCCTTGTCATCAGTATTCAGATACAACCAATGAGTTCAAGACTACATATTTCTTCATTTCTCTGAACAAAAAAAAAAAGCTTAGAGGTCATCTACACGATTCGACACAGGGGGCGGGCCCACGCTTCAAGAAAAAGGAGATCAGTTTTATTTTAAGCATGATTAAGACCTCTCACTTTGTATCCAATTAGTTTGAGTGTCCCAATTAGTTATTCTATTGGCCACACAGGTTGTTTTAAAAGGCAAACTATTGACTTTGCCATTCACACACACGATGTGTTGTGATGCCGACACTGACTAATGGAATACTTTACCATAGCACTATTTAAGGGGCAGCGCCTCGTCGCATCAACCATTGTAAGTATTAAATGTCACAGTAGCGGTTTTAATACTTTTGAGATTCGAAGCTGGTGCCAGCCAGTGGGGACTGACGGCAGAAATGCATATTTTCAGTAACATTGTATTGATCGCAGCGAGTTGGGAAAGCTTTCAATCGATGTCCAGTTTGTAATGATAGAAGCTGTTGGAGCAGACACCCCCCACCCTCCATGTGGACACTCAGCAGCATGCGCTTGAGCAAAGCAACTCACTCTGCGCCATGTTATCGACTTCTGCACCTGGAATTGGCTGCAGCATGAATCATATGAGAGTCCTGCCTGGAGTGCTAATGCTCTGCGTGTCATGTCAATGCCGGTGACCAAAGAACACCAACATTAAATAAAAATATCAAAAGAAACACTGTATGCTGTCAAGGTCATTAAGATATTTGGTCCTATCAAGAGCTCAGGAGCTGTAATGAAAGAAAAGTAATGGTGGCAATAGAGGATTTTGACGGATATATGCTTCCCTGGTATTGACATGCCGCTGACATTAATGTGAGTTTAAGGTCAGAAACATGTCTGCTTGTTGATATGAAAGTGACATGTTTGACAAGAGGCAACATCTTAGGAGCTGGTAGAATTGACCGTTCGCTAAAGCCCGCCCCCGAACAGTGATTCTCCAATCATGTCTTGTTCTATTCTAATTCACCCCCAATGGGCAAATTTGCAGATAATGGGTTGCGGATCTGCTGATAGCACCTTGAATTGTGAATGTCTCGCCATCGCCATCTTCCCCGTGACTGATTACAATTTGCCCTCCTTTGCATCGGATTGCAACTAGGGATTTGGGATTCGGGGCGTTACACTACACTGGTCTTTGTAATTCAGACCTTTTTGCGATAAATGTCTGCATATTACCTAAATGAAATACATGCAGAGAGCACAGGAGCACAGAGATGCTGTTTTCTTGGCATTTCACCCTTTTGCCCTTAAACCTTTGTTTGCTTATTTCTCATTGGTGCAGATTCCTGCATCATTCCAGGTCTGACTAGACCAGCTGGTGACGACTCTGACTCTTTGGCCCCGGGACACGACGGTCTCCACGAGTCAAGTGGGCTCTTTAGACCGTTTTACAGGGTCTTGTTTTAAAAAAAAAAGAGTCAGCTGTCATTTGAGGCTGCTGTCTGGAAATTACACGCTTTTGTTAACGTCTGTGAGAATTCACAGACCCATTGTTAAAAAAAACAACTTCACATTTCAAAAATCGGCCTCTGTTATCGCTGTGAATTGCATCTATGCAATGCCAAAATGAAAGCTAGGCATGCATAGCAATAGTAACTAAGAGGGGAAAGGAAGTAGTAAAGGAGCATCATAAAGAAGGAAGTGATTTAGTAATACAGCAAAGCCTTTTGAGGCCAATTTGTGATTTCTTCTTGGGTTCTGGGCGATATACAGAAAATTGAAATAGACTTTGATTGAGTTTGTTGCCACAAGCAGCAATTTGCAACCTCATCTTTAAAGAAGTAACAACATCACAAGACAGACAAGAGTAAAGGGGGGTTGGGAACGACGACTTACTGAGGAGGATGACGACACAGAGCAAGATGGCCACCAGGGCGCCGGTTGTGAGGCCGTCCGAGAAGGGCAGCACCTCCGGGTTGCAGGTCTGCATGTTCCCGCGGCTGTCGCAGGCGCACACGCGCACGATCAGCGTGCTGGTGCTGCTCTGGATCGGGTAGTCGTTGTCCGAGATCACCACTTGCAGGAAGTACAGGCTCATCTCGCGCCGGCTGAAGCCGCCCCTCCGCGTCAGGATGTTGGCGGTGTTATCTGTGTCGGTAACGAGAAGCCTCACTAAGGGACAGCCCAAAATACATCTGCAGGCCTTGAGTAAAGATGTCTGAGTAGTAATTAAAACAATCAACAGGCATATTACTTACAACCTGTGCTATGTTTTTTTTACGACCGTCTTTTCATTTTGTCTGGTGAAACACATTCCAGTCGTTGATGAGCTTCAGTTCATATTTACCGTCATTCAATTCTAGAACTATGACTATGCAAAATATAGAGTGAACATACAGATTCAGGATTTTAAGTTTTTTTCAATCACTTCCTGCAAGCCTTTCTGAAAACGCTCCATATTTCTCTCTCTCCCGAAGACGGGCTGTGACCAATATAGCCTGTACCACTTTTTTCATGAAAATACTTTCTTTTTTTCTCCGGAACAACGCAGCATATATACATAAAAAAACAACCTAAAATCAATGTATTATATTTGTTCTTTCTTTTGAAATATACTGTTGTTTGTATTCTGTTGTAATTCATGATTGTCTTCACCATATTGGAAGTTTCTCTATTTGATATTCGGACCATTAATATAGCAGCAAATTCCGTTGTTCGAACTGTTAGCGCTATTAGCGCCGTTGGCTGCTAGCCGCCGGCTCAGATGTCGCCATGTTGAGAGCCGTATGGAAGCAATGAATATGCTCTGACTTTTCAAATTGCCACCTTTTTAAAGTTAGCGTCCTCACAACAAACTCCATGTCCCTGTTCGCCACAAAATCTTTTCTCATTGTGACATACATCCAGAAGCACTTACATATTTTTTTTTTTTTAATAATGCCAACATTTTTTTTATTTTTCTTACCTTCCCTGTCAACAATGGTGAAGTTTGGATTGGTGGCACTTATGCTGAAGACGAACTTGTGTCCAACGAGGGGTTCGTCCGTGTCGACGGCACTTATCGTCTGAATCAGCTGCAAAAGCATGAGAAAACACATGGAAGCTTGTAATGCGTATGTTTAGGGAGGAATCCGATCCAAACGCTAATCATAAACACATGATGCAGAGAAAAGCCTTTCTTTTTTCTTTTTTTTCTATTTCTATTTGCATGCTCACAATTGTAAAAAAAAACAACGTGAGACTAAACTGGGGCCAATCAGATACATTGTAGATACATCTGCAATTAGTGAGAAGTGCTTTGGATAATTAAAGGATTTGCAGACTCTCGAAACACCCGAATCGTAAACACGTGTGGCTGTCGTGTGAATGGCTGTTTCCCCGACACGGATCCGTCAGCATCCAGCGTGCACATGGAGTGTGACATTTCCTCTGCAAATGTTAGGAAGTGACTGATGGATAATCACTGCCAACTTCTGTTTGGCTCTTTGCCCAAAACAACTGAAAACTGCTTCCTCATGTAAGAAATGGTTCTCCTGCAGGACCCTCAACCTCACGATACAACACTCCAAGGACGCAGCCAAACACATGAAATTGTCTCTTTATTTTTGTTGTATCAAATTAAAAAATAAAATAATAATCTGTGAGAAAGAACCAAACCCTGGGTTCTTTGCAGCGTCACATCCTTTATTCATAGAGAAGATAGAAATGTTTTGAATCACCTGTCCTGCTTTGACATTCTCGCAGACGAACGTGTCGTAGGACATCGCAAACTCGGGGGCGTTGTCGTTGACGTCCAAAACCTTGATGAACACGGGCACTCGAGTCGTCTGCCGCGGGTTATCTGAAATAATAATGAAACGAAAAAATAACATCAGCGTGTTTTTGAAGAACCAGAATACATTTTTTAGTCAGTACCGTAAAAGTGGGTTACAAGCCGCTTCTACCTCCAGTGGGTGTCCCCGCTGTAGCAAGCTAGCAGCAGTGCGAGCTAGCAGCAGTGCGAGCTAGCAGCAGCGCAAACTAGCGCTACTGCTAGCTCCCCGCTGCTGCTGCTACCGGCCGCTACCGCTGCTACTACTGCCCGCGTCCCCTCTGCCCGAGTCGGGTGTCGAGCCGGGGCTGGTCCCGCTACCTTCGGTGGTTGTCGGGGAGCTAGCGGAGCGCTAGCTGGCTACAGCAGGGAGCTAACGGGGACACTGACCAAAGGTAGTAGCGGCTTGTAACCCGACTTTTACGGTAAATACAGAACTATTTTTTATAAATTGTAATTACTTATTTCGGTGGCCACCACAGAGATGTTGTGCCATTTGGACATTTCTCTGTCCAGTGCCTTCAGCGTCGTGATGGTGCCGTTTACAGAGTCGATGTTGAACAGCCTCTCCAGATCCGTGTGCCGGTCGATGGAGTATCTGGAAGAAAAACACACAGCCGCGCCGTTAACGCCAAATGTAATCCACATTGTGCTTCTCTGTGATGTTTGCATACGTGTTATCTCACTCATACGATGTAAGATCTACTCTGTCTTCACAAGGCAAACACACACTGAAGCAGCTCTTTACTTTATAGAACTGTGTTCTGCACAGTAGCGTCACTCGTCGCCCAGAAAAGACAATATATTCCACGCTCACAGTCGAAGGCGTGATGCATCTTTCCTCCTGCCTGCTCATTTGTCACCGTCAACTTTCGCATTCCACTGAAATTTGAATTTGCAGCACACGATGCGCCATGTGGCGCGGGCCGAGGGCGGCGTATCTCCTCGTGTCGGAGACGGCGCGGGCGCCATATGTGCGGAGCGGCTGCGCGGAGCCTCGTGAATCGATACATTAAATTAGGCTCTTTTACTTTGACTTTGTGCCATGGAAGGCTTGCATAATTGTGGGGAAATAAACAGTGTCTGTATTCACTTCACACGGCCTCCGCCATCTTGGAAAATAACCAGGAGGGAACCATGAATAATATGCCCCCCCCTCCACCCCTCCACCCCTCCACAGTGACAAGTGGTTAGGCTGATGGATTAGATATAGCCAAGTGGGCACATTTTCATATCCCTGCTAAAAAGACTGATAAGAGGAGACTTTGTATTTCTACCACGGGCTGCTTATTCTCTTATTGATTTTATACAAGTATAATTAAAGCTGGGATAATGAGTTTTAAAACAATCACATTACTGCAATACTCCGCTTTGGCTTGGTGGGGGAAATCTTTCCTTAACAGGTCATTGATTCATTTTCTAAGTTTACTAAATAGCGAGAACTTCATTCCCGAGGAGAATTATTGTGATTTTGGCACGTCTCCTCCTCGGCGTCTGAGCACATACTTGACTGGCTTGTTGTCGGCGTCGGGGTCCCTGGCCGACACCAGGCCGACGAAGCTGCCGGCGGCCGTGTCCTCGTGCACCTCGATGATGTACGGGTTCCTGGTGAAGCCCGGGGGCTCGTCCACGTCCTCCACGGTCACCTTGACCGTGGCGTAGTCTTTGAATTGCAGGCCGTGGATGAACCTGGCGTCTAAGTAGGTGTTTTTCACCTCCACTCTGAACTCAAAGTCCCTCTTGCTTTCGTAATCCAGTGCCTGGAGATGAAAGAGCACCAGGAGTCAAGCTGTGGACTTTTCCATGAAAATTCTGCCCGCCTCCAGGATTTTTTGATAGGCAATTCATTACATTCCATTTTGTCTGCCTTTATCTTATTCACACTCTCAATTCTAAGTTACAAATCCGTGTGAGGAATATCTCGCAGATCTCAGGAGGAATCTAAAAGGAGTTTTTCAAAAGACTGCTTTATATTATTCATTTCACAGGCTTAGCGTATCTGATTTTACACTACAGTTCAAAAATATATCCCGTCACATGTCGTTCTTACACGAATAAACGTTATCACGGGGCTTTTTGTTATCTGAGACTGTGCTATTCTGTCCTTCCATTGGGGTTAAACGTATATATTGAGACGAGGACATCTTAAATTTAGATGCATGTACTAAAAGCATGAAGAGAAACTCAATAATTAAACTAAATAAATGTCATTTTAAAAGACACACGTGGGGTTATTTGATGCATTAGTTAAAATCTGTGGAGCCCTTCACCATTTATTGAAGGCCATTCATCGCAGCTGTATGAAAACATGTCACTTGTCGCAAGTGTTTTGTCTGATTGCACAGCCGTTATCAATCAAGTCGCAGTCACATGACCGCTCAGAGCAGCTGCGATGACTACATTGCATGAAGCAGTAAAGTGTTTAATGGGAGACTCCAATGCACCAAAGAAAGGAAATTAGAAATAAGAAACAGGAATAAATGACCTTTTTGATGATGATGACGCCCTCCTGCGTGGTTTGGTCAGTGATGATGTTGAACGTGTCATGACCCCCGACGATGCTGTACTCCATCTCAGCGTTACGGCCAACATCTGGATCGTCGGCCTTGATGCGTCCGATGGCACCGCCGATCTCCGCAGACTCCACGGCGGTCACGCGGAAGGAATCTGAGTGACAACATTTTCTTAAACGCATTGCCACACTGCAGTTGGATCTAGCTCAGTGACGCCATTGGCAGAGTTGTGTGCCAGAAGGTGATACTATGACAAATGCCAGTTCAGCTGTTACTCATTAAATCAAGCTTATCTCCAAAATAATACATGGAATCTCAACATTTCTGCGTTTTTGGTCGGAGCAAGAGAGCAAGAGTAAGTCACGTTGTATCTCGAGCCACCATCATCCAAAGTTATGTGGAACAATAATGAGTTTAACGAGCAAGAAAGTAAAAGGAGGATGGGTGAAACAAACACAGGACCTTCACCAAGGAGACCTCAGTCCTTTTCCCACGTGAAACCAAAAAAGAAACATTTAATCTACTCTTGTTATGTATCACTATGTAAGAAAGTCAGCTATAGGCCGTTGCTCTGCATATATTACATTGTTACCTAAACAATCGTTTTCGTGGACTCATGTTAAAAGTCTGCTACAGCATCGATGGACTCTTACGGTTAGCAAAGCGCGGCGGGCTGTCGTTGACGTCGGAGAGGGTGATGCTGACCGTGGTGGTGCCGGAGAGCCCGCCCATCTGACCGGCCATGTCTTTAGCCTGGATCACCACCTGGTAGTTTTCCTTGACTTCTCTGTCCATGCCGGGCAGGGCTGTCTTGATGGTGCCTGGAGGGAGAGGAGTGGGGAGGGGGAGGGGAGGACAACAACATTATTCCCACCTCTTTTGCCCATTTAATGGAAAAAACTTCATTTCGGAAAAAGTGTATCTTCTGCCTTACTGAAAATGAGATTTTCAGATTAAGATCAATTTCATCCCTGTGCTCAACCATGTCTCCTAGGAAATTGCATCTATATACCAATAATTTGGTTTGCCAATTATGTTTTAAAAGGGGAAATGTAATTGCCGCCTGGATTCTGTTCCCAGGCAACACTGTCCTGCTGTCAGAAGCGCTACGTTTATGTACAGAAGTCAAGTCGCAGGAGGCGGTCTGGCTGGATGAGCCTGCAGAGATCAGACCGGGGAACCGAACCACACGCGGGACGTTGATGGCAAACAACAAAGGCGCGTTGGTCAAAGACGACGTCTGCGGTGCTGCATGTAGATGGAGCCCAGCTGAGCCTCTGCCTGCTAAACAACACTGTTCTTTTGTGTTGATGTTAAATAAACACATGCAGTGTGTATTTAGGCCGGTTTCCCTATGACATGGGCTCCATGTTTCCCTTTGCTGCGATAACAATGTTACGCCAACTGTCTTGGTCGTCCACCTCTCGGTTAGAGAGAAAGTAAACACTTGTTCTTATTACCTTAAAACTAATTACTTAAGAGATGCTGTAAATAGTTAATCTAAATAGTGGCTTAAATGTCCAGTTTGTAGGATTTTGTTGCAATAGATCGGCCGATTTGAAACAATGTAACAATGAAATGAATAAATATATCCATGAATCTTTACCATTTCTAAACAAAGCATGACAACACTTACCTTTAAGATTAATTTGCAAGTTAATGCATTAACACATGCATTTAATTTTTTACTTTTTAAACATATTTTTCGAACATTACGAGGGATCTTTTGCTGAAACTTGACGCTGCAGTTGACTTCCTTGTTGAGGTTATTTCATGCTTTCTGATTGGAGACACTGGTTCAACTTGATTGAGTAGTTTGAAACCAGCTACTTCCTATGACGGACGTCATGCACACATTTAGAGAAGCATTTTTTGAACAGCTGGTTCCCAGTCCAGATATGAATATTTCACTACAACTATTAGAAACGGCATCCAGGAGGAGATCCTGCTTGGCTCACCGTTTTCAGAATCCACAGAGAAATACGGTTGTCCCTGAAGAATGCTGTAGACGAGCTTGGCGCTGTTCCCGTACGTTTCATCGTCGGCGTCGTTGGCGGTTACCGTGGCGACAGACGTACCTGCAAAAGAGAACACGCGGAGTCAGCTTTAACGCCGAGGCAGTAACACACATGACCGAGTAACTGACTGGACGTGTGTTTTATTTACTGTGTGGAGAGAGTGTCCTGTCAACACCCCGTGAATACCCTTTTTAGCAAAGCAATAAGCTAAACTGACTAATCTTTAATTCCACGTCTAATAACAGGGCTCTGGTGGAAATCTAATTAGTTTGCCAAAGGAAGACACTGACTTCTTCCCTCTTTAAAGAAGCAACAAGGTAGTTGCGTCAGCCGGTGGAACTGTGGATCAATGGTGATAAGCTTGCAGACTATAGCGACGTCTATTCCGTCACCTCAATGAAAGTGATTGCTTTGATTAATCCCCGTTGTCCTCGAAGACGGATCTCCGAAATGTCATGGAGACTGGAATTGAAGGTCTCTCTCTCTCTCTCTCTCCCTCCCTCCCTCTCTCTCCCGAGGTTATTATATATACGACGTGACAGCACCGGCGCTGACAGCGAATGTGCGGAGATTACATTGAGTTACGTTACGGCGCGTTCAAGCTCCATTAAGTCAATTCTAACATTATCATGATGTGTTTAAATGTAATCTTGTGAAATGTAGTTTTTGGCTAGAAACCTCAATGAACAGTTGTTTGAAGGAGATGTTTCCACAGCAATACAACATTTATATTATAGAGGGAATTATGAGCTGGTTAACTTCCTACAACTACCTCTAAGCGGCTTATAATACATAATTAAAACTACTAATGGCAGGATTTTCTCAGATCCGAACTGTGGGTTTTGGGATCCATTGGGATGCAGCTGATGAGTCTAACACGTCTTTTATTTCACCAAACAATATCACATGTGTTGATTAAATAAACAGTGTGACACTATTTTGTTGTACTTTTATTTTAGAGTAAATGTTATAGTTAGAGTTCAACTTGGAAGGTACATTATCTATCTTTGCAGGATCCTGTTCAGAGATTGAGTTATTGCTAACTTTGCATGCAACCGTTGCTGCTTTTAGCTTATCGAGGTCGTGTTACTGATGCATTGACCTCTGTTGTCGGAGGCGGAGGTGTGGCAGCATTAAATACATACTGACAAGCTTCCACCGAGGAGCTGGAATATAATCACTGTGCTCAGGGACGCTGCCTTTACACCCGGTGCTGGGAGCGTTATAGGGCAATATGAAACTTAGTATCCCTCCCACTGCCACTAAAACGCCAACCACTCGGGCCTCACACACAATACACACAATACTAAAATAGCCAGGTGCTAATAAAACACATATATATATATATATATATATATATATATAAAATGAATATATATATACACCAATGGCCGAAGAGCAAAACCTCCTGAAAAATGCACTTTTTTGTGAATACAAAGAAATAAACTTGTTGTTTTCTTCCATCCATCCATTTTCAACCGCTTATCCGGGGTCGGGTCGCGGTAGCAGCAGGTTCAGCAGACCGACCCAGACTTCTCTCTCACCCGCAACATTTTCCAGCTCATTCTGGGGGACCCCGAGGCGTTCCAAGGCCAGCCGGGAGATATAATCCCTCCAGCGTGTCCTTGGTCTTCCCCGGGGTCTCCTACCAGTTGGACGTGCCTGGAAAACCTCTAATGGGAGGCGTCCAGGAGGCATCCTGACTAGATGCTGAACCACCTCAGCTGACTCCTTTCGACACGAAGGAGCAGGGACTCGACTCCAAGCTCCCCCCTGATGTCCGAGCTCCTTACCCTATCTCTAAGGGTGAGCCCGGCCACCCTACGGAGGAAGCTCATTTCGGCCGCTTGTATCCGAGACCTCGTTCTTTCGGTCACGACCCAGAGTTCGTGACCATAGGTGAGGGTTGGGACGTAGACCGACCAGTAAATGGAGAGCTTCGCCTTCCGGCTCAGCTCCCTCTTCACCAGGACGGACCGGTACAGCGCCTGTTTTATTGCTGCAGCCGCACCGATCCGCCTGTCGATCTCCCGCTCCACCTTACCCTCACTCGTGAACAAGACCCCGAGATACTTGAACTCCTTCGCTTGGGGTAGGCAGTTTGTCCCCACCTGGAGGGAGCAATCCACCGGTTTCCGGCAGAGCACCATGGCCTCAGATTTGGAGGTGCTAACTCTCATCCCTGCCGCTTCACACTCGGCTGCAAAACCCCAAGGACTTCAGGCACTGCCCCCTCTCCAGGGGACATGTTGGCCGGGTTTAGGAGTTCCTCAAAGTGCTCTTTCCACCGCCCGACGATGTCCACAGTCCGGGTCAGCAGTCCCCCCCCCCCGCTAAGAACAGCCTGGGGTAGGCCCTGCTTTCCCTTCCTGAGCCGCCGGATGGTTTGCCAGAACCTCCTTGAGGCCAACCGAAAGTCCTTCTCCATTTTGGAGAAGGACTTTCGGTTGGCCTCATTCATTCTGCAAGAAAACATTCTGTTTTCTTGCAGAATGTTATTCGTTAAGGATACATAATACAAAATGCATTACATTAAAACAATTAAAGTGCAGATAGGAGGGTTTTCTTCACTTTCCCTGGATCATTTTGCAGATAGGAGGTTCTGCACTTTGACCATCCTGCATATCACGTAGGATAGAAAGAGCTCCGTTTCTCCCACATAGCCTGTCATGGAGTCACTTCCCCGTGAAGTCCTGCGTGATCCGCCCGAGCGTTTCAATAACACCACGTTGCAAACGCTGTCCTTGGCATTCAGGAGACCTCTGCCGTGTCCTGTTTGGGTCCCCGCCTGTCTCCGTGCATACTAATGAACCCTTGAACATCTGTCCCACTTAGCAGCAGCACTGATGGCATAAAAGGGAGCTGCTGGTTTTTCATGGCCGGTTGCCTTTATTAACCGGTTTGTTCAGGTCTGAACACACGCGGCCGGTCCGGAGACGAGCAGCGGTGACCTCTGACCCCCACCCTGTGCCAGAATCCATGCAGCTGAGGAATCCAAGGACGGTGCGTTATGAATTCCAAATGAGGACCGTTGTTATGTCTCATACAGACAATTGGCTTTTTGATATACCCCCTGATTGCTCCCGTGTATTAATTTTTGGTTGCGTAATTGCGGATTGATTTCATGCTGTGCGCATTATTTTCATAAGCTTTGTTTATATTCATGCCGATTGGTTTATTTATACGACTTGAATGGAATGAAGCGAAGCGCGATGAAGCGAATCCTTAATTGGAAAGGCTGACAATCTAAACTTTCAATATTTCTACTGCCTATTAAAAAAAAAACAGCAAATGGCATTGCTTGTTATGAATGCCCAATGAGCCTGGCCAAACAAATAATCAAAAACAAAAAAAAAAGCAAATGACTTTGAAGGAGTGAATGCAGCGTCACAATGGGCCGGTCCATCTGACTGATGAACGCCATTGTCCAGTGTCTTGGTTTTCCTTAATTGCCTTCTAGCAAACTATTAATTATATATATATATATATATATATGTTTTTTGAATTAATAAACCAATTCATAGGTTTATACTCTTATTCATATGTTCTCGCTCACTTCTTCAAGCCTTCGGAATAACAACTGGAACAAAAAAACGGGAGAAAAGTCCAATATAATATTTGTCAAGCGTCTTCTTAAATGTACATAGTTTAGAGCTCGAAAAATAATACAAGCCATAACTTACCAACTTCAGACATTTCGGGGACACTGGCGAAGTAGATCTCCTTGGCGAACTTTGGCTCGTTGTCGTTGATGTCGTGAATTTTGATGTTGAATTCGGTGTCGGGCTCCAGCTGCGTGTTGGTCCTGCGGTCCAGCACCTTGGCGTTGAGCGTGTACATGGCCTTCTCCTCCCGGTCCAGCCGCTTGGTGGCGTGGATGTCCCCGGACTTCTCGTCGATCAGGAACAGGCTGCCCGCCCCGTCCCCGGTCAGAACGTACTTCACGTTGCCTTCGCCTCGGTCCATGTTGGAGTGCAGCTGAAAAAAAAACAATGGCGACATTGCATCGCTGCATAAAGTTAAAACAGTCGTGATAGTTATGCTGAATATCGCCTCTCCACGTCATAAGCACCTTCGTTGTTGCAACAAAAAAAAAGTCTCTTCGCAACACCGGGTGCTTTTTTTTTTTAGTGTGGTCTAAAATGTGAACGTGCATACATAAAAAAATTAAATTAAAAAATAAAAATACTGAGAAAATGTGCTTTCTCTGCATATCTCCAAATTAGGCTCGATGCCCTAGTCGCAAATTCTCCCCTGTTCTCTCTTTCATTTTTAATTGAAAACTATTACATATCGCAGGCATCAGTTTCAGGTAACTTCCGTGAACTTCTGACCCCCCGTCTCCGCACACTAACGCCTCTTAGTTTGGCCAGTTTTGCAATTTTTTATCTATTCTTTGGGACATTTCTCCCTCTAGCTGCATCTCTAAAACGACACTAAAGTTTGTACTCTTCATAGTTCACCAAGTTCATTTCCTGAACACGCAGAACATGAACAGTGCATGCTACACACACTTCCTTGGGAGTGAAAACATGCTGTGAGCCCACCGAGGGGCCGATCCGTCCCCGTCTCAGAACAGAACATGTGTGACCCTCTCCTATTAGTCCAGATCAAATTAGTCTTCTAAAATTGTGTGAAAAATGATGAAAATCTGACCAACAATTGCTCAAATTAGTCACCTCTGACCTATCCGTCACCTCGAGGCGGCTCGCTGTGACGGACACTTGATTCAAGCTCATTACCGCACTGGATCTGTCAGCAGATATATTTAGAGTACCATCTCACGGGTTCACATTTGAAACGACGAGTAGTTAGGGACACGCGGAATGTGCGTCAGCCGCGTATTAATATTAATGTCTGCACGCTGTGAGGGAACTAATTATTTCTTACCCGCAGTTGGAAAGACTGATGTCAACAGCTACAACTTTGAATGGGGAAATCTTGAGATGTATTGCCAGCTATTCTCAATAAATAAAATAAAAAATAAAAACTGGGATGCACATGAAAACAAGATGCTGTCAAGTTCAAATTAACAATGCGCGCAGCATCGGGCGCTGCGTTTGAAAATATTCTCATGCCGGTGAACTCCATTATTATCCAACGTCTATTAAAAAAGGGAATATCAGTCAGCTTGAATTTTGTACATATATTTGTGTTCTGGGACGGTCTGTTCATTGTTTGTGAATATGAATTCACTCCCGAGCTGAACCCAAGGCTGAGCCGAGGATTTACGACGTGTGTGTGTGTGTGTGTGTGTGTGTGTGTGTAGGCTGCTACTATTGACTATGATAGATGCTGCTAATTTTAGTTTGCAGGACAGTGTAGGATTTGTGTTGCATTGGAAGCGGCTTCATATCTGTTCTATACGCACATTTACAAATCAAAATCAAACATCTTGAATAGTTTTAAAGTCACCTTTGGTCTACTTTGAAATTCATGTATACTGGCTGTATTAAGCGCAGGAGCACGCTCACAAAGCAATGGAGGAGCATACATCATTACCGATTCTCAGAGCTGTTACCATTCTAACACATCTCCCTGCTCCCAGCGTAATAATTAGACCATTACAATTTCAGACCGAGTCAGACCACAGGAAAAACAACAAACAAGGAGCCATCAAAGGAGCCGGCGCCCCGTGCAGCCGAGCCGCCGAAATGATGGGAATCTTTACCGCGTTGGCAGAACCTCGCGGTATGGATTTTACATACTTCCCCTCGTCTACGAGAGGGAGATGCAAACCTTTATCTCTGTACTTTGGCTAATTATTGGAGGTCAACATAAAGTCAGCTTCCTAATCATATGGGTAAACAGAGCTTATATACAGAGCACATAGTTATTACTGGGTTGTAGTGCAAATAGGGGGGGGTTTTGGGAGAGGGAAGAAATAAATTATTATGAGACAATATACCAACATAGATGTTAAAAGTCAGCAACATGGAGGTTCCTGCTTTGATTACTTCAGGGATGTGCACTGGAAATGGAAATGATAGTTCAGGGTCTGTGCAATTGATCCAATTTCCATGAATTTGGGGATGAATTTCTTTTGCTGCAGTGCGCTATCGCCCAATAGCCGATATGGGGAAGCCAATGGGCGAGGGGGTGAGCCCTTTGGTTCCCGAGGATCCACCGAGTGGGAACCTTTCCTCCGCGGTGACGTGCTCTAGATCGGCCTGGAAAGTGATAACAGCAACCCTCGTTAGGACCTCGCCCTTTTAAAAGTTTTACAAAACCAGAAGGTTCTTCATTTATCCAGCACAATGCACCAGATTGATGCAGTATTTTGTTTCTTCTAAATGCATGATGTTTCCAAGTCAGTGAGGGATCTTGTTATATAATCGTCAAAGGTGAAAACCGAGCCAAATCGATTTGTTTTTTACTGAAACCCACCAAAAGCGAGAGTTGAACGGAAACTAAACTCAGAGAGTGTGTTGTAAATCTATTACATCGAGTACATCCAGAAAAAGAAAAACAAACTAGCGTTGATACACTTGACAGATTGCGGCACAAAGTGTTTCTCACACAGCCTTAACAGAATCAAATGTTCGCACCGCCACACTATATTTGCGGAGATTTAGTGGCTCTCCTTTCAGCACAAACACAGCCTTTTCAAGGCCCTTACAACAGAAGCACAGAAGAGAGCCTTGATGAGGTAAATCGCCTTTGCACAAACACTGAGGAATTGTCAGTAAAGCGGCAAAATCATTGGCAATTCTGTTCAGGTCCCCGCTAAGCATTGCTCGCTGCTGCAAAGAGGAGATAGCAAAATAGAGTGCAGGATGGATACAGAATTAGTCTTCCTCCCTCTTCCCCTCCGTCTCTTAAGACATAGACAAGAATCCCATAGTAGTGACACACTGTACTATAATGTATATCATGCAGGTGAAAGTTTAAGCTCATTTTCAGAGAAAGTTCTGCAAAATCCATGCAGAAACGTGTCGGACGAGGCCTTGTAGGCAAAAAAAAACCCTCGCGGATACTCATTTGGCAAAAAAAAAATGAACACAACAAAGTGATGCTAACTTGCATATTCTAATTTGCGAGCGGCGCGCACGTTTCTTTACAAGGCGACGAGACAATGCGGTGTAGCGGGGGAGCTTAATGGGATTTAGTTCACTTCAAACACGCCACTCAGATGCTGCAGAATCCAAAAGTTTGCGGCCGTATTGCTCGGCATTGCGAGTGCTCCCACTTCACAGGCCTGCTTAGGAAGTAGGGCACCGCAGCTGCACACAGCGAGCGCTCGCACTCATTAATGGCCCCCGCGGAGGAATTTGGCGCCGGATCCCGTACACAACATAGCCGCTGCACGGCCGTGTTTGCAGTCGTGGAGTAGACTACGCTCTCTCTCGCTCTCTGCGTTGACAATAACCTGCTGAGTAAGGGCTAAAAAAAACCCCGTACTTTTAACGAACGTGGTTATTTCTTTTCTCATCGTTCCGCGAGGTGCCCGTCAGCATCCCGCTCGGTGAGCGAGCTTCAAAGCGGCGTGTCTTCTTCTTGAGCACCTTGATAAGCAATATGAGCTGCATTTATTATTATTATTATTATACGCCGCCGCCGCCGTCGTCGCAGTGGCTTCCCCTTTTTTAGGCGAGCCGTACCGGAGCGCGTCTTTACATCCGACTTGATTGTGGTAATCAGGAAATAATACCTCCCACAGTGCACTGCAAAATGTGCATTGAATTATCTTTAAGGGGGACGGCCATCAAGGCTTTGATGGCTTTGTGCTGGACATGAAAGGGTTTTATGCATCTGGTGTTGGTTCTATATCTCTTCTTCTTTGTTTGTCTGCACTGTCAGTACCCAGCCATTGTTCTGTCTATCCAGCACAGTTGCAACTAATACAACAATAGTAGTCTTCCAGAGCCTGTGGTGATTAGTTGAAAAAAATATATATTTCCCAACCCACGGACACTGAAGTAACAATGATATAAACTGAAGGCGGGCAGCATATCTTTATATCCTTGAAGCTGAAACAAGATGGAGGTTTGGCCTTTTTTTTTCTTGAAAAATGACCCAAACTATTAATCAGTTGTCAACATGGGAGATTAGTTTTCCCGCGGATGGATTTATCGATGACTTGACTAATCGTTGCATCTCCGATATCTATCCATCATCTTGTTTTCTCTCTGTCTATTCACCTTGATTGCTTGTTTTCTACGGGGTCTGCAACTAACGGTTATTTTCATTATTGATTAATTCGCCCACTCTTTTTTCTGGATTAATTTAATAAATAGTGAAAAGCAGTTTCTCAGAGCCCACGATAATGTTTTAAATGTTCTTGTTTCCATAGGTCACATAGTTAGAAAACTGTAGCCCTTTAAGCCCTAACCCGAACCCTAATAACCCTAACCCTAATAACCCTAACCCCTAATCCTATTTATTATTTGAGTTGTGTTTAGAGGTTGTACATCGGGATTATATATTATTGTAGCTGTGATTTTTATGTTTAATTTGATACCTAACATGTTTGTTTTTTGGGGGGGAGGGATTTATACCATGATTTTTTCTTGATTTTCCTGATAAAAAAGGGTCCCCCGATTGGGGTTAACCTGTTGAACCCTAGGGCTCAACAGGTTAAGATATGGCCTGAAACGGTTCACCGATAATGTTGCTCGATAAACATATTCTTTGCAATTTCGCACATTTTTATCTCCCTCAAATAACTTTTCTTCTATCTCTCCCATAACTTGTTTTTCCTCTGTACATCCGCGTCTCCGTCACCATCGCTGCCTGCCTCTATATCTCCAGGCCGCCGACGTTAAACTGATTGAATTAGTGATACGCATCGCCGCAGCGTCTTCCGTAAGCCGAATGGCACTACGTCGGCCCGATTTTTTCTCCCGCCGTAATTTATTACAGCCTCATGTTTCTCTGACAGTTTAATGGTGAATGATATTGGACACAGGAGGAGCAGGGAGCTGGTGGATGTGATTGCTGTCATGCCACAGAAGTTGGGTGCCAGAGAGCATCAAAGAGTCGAGAAGAAAGCCACGTTGCAGCAGTCGCTGACATATCAATGGATGGCCCCATTTATAGTTAGCAATTGCTTTGCTGCTTCGTCACATCACACAACGAGGTGAATTTCATTGGCCTCGCTGATTGATATGTTTTCTTCTTCCTCCTCCTTTTTCTCCATATTCCATTAAATTTTGCTGTTCCTTTCTCTTCACCACATCAGAATGATGGTTTCTGCAAAAGAAGTTGTCATATCCCCCTACTCAACCTTGCACAAGACACTTGTTTACTCCGGAGAATGAGGTGTGTGATGAAAGCCAGCTTCCTCTGAGAAAATTGGCTGTCGACAAGTCACCTCATTTCCCTCCCTGGGGTTGATAACTGGAGCGTTCCCCATCACACCTGTCTTTATGGTGCTAGCATGGGTGAGCTGACAAGAACCTCTCTGATCTGGGTGGGTGCGGAGGGGGCAGCATTGTCCCCAAACTCTCTTCTTCTTTTGTGGGGTTTTTGGGAGAAAAATGTCTCGCAAGAGCTGCAGTTTTTTAAACGTAGTCTCAAACCACTTCACGGTTATCTGAGACTGGCTTTAGTCTTGTTGCATGCTTTTAAATTGGACTTGTACGGCCCTTAAACTGATATTTATTATCAAATGTGAACCTTAACTACTGTCTGTGTTTCTGAAATGATCATTGAATTGCAGTCTTTGTCAAACTTATACTGGATGCATTTAATTTAACTATTCATTCATTGTGTTTATTGGGTTACCCTATAAAACATGATGATAGTACATATTAGTAGAGTGTCAGAGTTTCCTCTAAATAGCTGAGCAGAAGGCGTTTCCCTCTCCTCAAGGCTCCACATTGATGGTTGGTTATTGGTAACCATTTTGAGGAATTTGGCGACCAATTATTGCGCACTTTTTGCTGTTGCCTTTACTTGAAATCAGATTCAAGGATGTTAATCAATTTATGCATTTTAATACTGTAATCCATTTCTGCACTGCAACTTTTATTCTATTTTTTTTTTAGCTTTTTACAGTGCCTTGCCACTGTTTTTAACAATAATTACGAAAAAATAGGTGTTGCAAAAAGTAGAAAACGGCCACCCCAAAATTGGATTAGTGATATTTAAATGTTGCTGTCAAAAATACCCTTTGTTAGTTAGTGTTGAGCCCTGCCACTTATTCCATTGCTCTGTATTTTACCCGTGACGCCCATACACCTCCTGAAGGAGTCATTTTGAAGTAAAGAAAAGTGACTTTCATATCCAGCAGGAAGTCTCAGCTCAATTGGCTCATGACTCATGTACCTTTTTGTGTTATTGACTGATCTGAGCGGTGATTATGATGCTTGTCAGACAAAAACAATTTAATGTTTAATATCATAGATGTTGTTGTCTTGGGGTGAAAATTAGATGTATTTTTACATTAATGGCATCTGCAAAACAATAAATTACTGTGATTTGGATTCAAGATATATTAGTTTATTTATCTATTACGCGCATGTTTATTTTTTTAATTATATTTTCCGTCTATGTTTTTTGTTATTCACCTTCTTTCACTGAGTCAAATTCCTTGCATGTGCAACGTACTTGGCCGATAAAGGATTCTGATTCTGATGAGTTTGTTTTTCACTGAGCCGACCACGTGATAAAGAAAAGCAGCGAACAAAAGGCCTGGAGAACGGAGGGGAAGAGAGCGTTTTATGTGCACTCGCTGTGTATCTGATAGCTCCAGTTAACTGTGCCTGTAACAGCCAGATCTCTGGCAGCCCATCCGTCTTCAGCCAATTACATCAAACACAACTCCAACAAGCCAAACCTTCTATAATTAGTCTGCACACAATGCGTTCGGGCACGTTACCTTGCCGACATATTGATGGTCGTTTCCTGCGTACTCCTCCAGCAGAAAGAATTGATTCCACATCCATCCACGTTTGGACCGCTGGAGAATCCTCCCATCGCTCTCTGGCATCCCAAACAGATTCCCAATATTCCCAGGCGTGAAAGGCAGGGCAGCGCTGGGCCACAGGACAGAGAGCATCAGCAGGAGCACGACCTGATTGGCTATCATGGTATCCAATCAGCTGGGAAATGTCTTCTGGACAACTTCGGAGTTATGGTAATGAACTTCTGAGAGGATGAACACTGGAAGGTCGTGTCAACAGAACAGACATTGTATTCCTCTCTTTGATGTCCTTTGGGTCCCTGTGAAAAGAGAGAAACATTAGTGGAGAAGCACTTTTGTATCACCTTTACAATGGGCTTGAAATCCTAGCACGGTAGAAGGACCACTTAGGGAGCATGCGGAGGACAATAGGGCAACACTTATGTACACAAAACCTCCGTGTGCCGCGTCTCTCTTTCAATATGTGCTTCACCGGGGGCAGCAGATAATTACGCAATCAGCAAATGTGCACCGTGAGAGTGTCGGAGAGCTTAAACGTCGTAATTCAGTGTTGTCAGTGATTGGATTTGTCTTTAAAAAAAATGAATCAAACTTTAGCATTTGCCAAATTAAAGACACAGGATTCTATTCGTCCTCAATTTAAAAACACACACAGGTGTACTCCCAATCGGTAGGAGTCATGAGATATACTTCTAAAGGAGTGATTCATGACTGAAAGACACTGCAATGTAAATGTATCAACAAAAGGCTGCAATCACCACAGTGCATTTGTCAAATGAAGTTGACTCGCTGGTAGCTACAACTCCCTGGCACGTCTCCTGGCTTTCTTGTATTTGAGGAGCGAAAGAGTGAGCAGCACTTCACTAATTATAAGGCGCATTGCCGATGATTCGCAAACAGTGCTTTCACAGCCGGTGAGTGTATTTGAACAGCAGAGCGCCGGCGTCTCTCGGCGCAGAACGCTTCTGACGAGAGCAAAAAGGCACCACTGTGACGCACTTAGACTGGAACAGAGTTTTTGTTTCCGTGTCCTTCTTTACGCTCGTTCGGTCACAGCAAGGTCACGGAGCAAACCTCCACCACCGTGTGTGGGGATGAATAGTTTCAACCCCCTGACTCCTTTTCTACAACGTTTCAACACTGATGGCTACTTTCATAGATTTGTATATTACTCCCAATCAACTATTGGAAATATAGGATCCACGAAGGTTCTTTCTGTAGGTCTGAAGTGCTACTCTTAACCTTTTTGAATAAAGAGTTTTACCAAGACTAGGTTTTGTAAGACCAGGGGTTACATTAAGAAGCATTTTCATTCAAATAACCCCTTTTGGACAGAAGAGTTCTTCAAGTGTTAAAAGATCTTCCCAGCACCGTCTCAACAACTGTTATAAGAGCCATGATTGTTGTTGGTTTCAATAGAAGCCTCTTGCCTGGCTGCTGGATGCGGACCCCATGACCCAAGAACCACCCGTTACACTATCGAGGGTTAAGGAACATTTATGGGATGTAAAAGGGAATACAAAAGGATTCACACCATTAAAAAAGGTGCAAAGGTGGAACCATTAGACAATAGAAAGGTTCTCTATGAGCTAACACATTGGTTCTGGGTGGAGCCATCATACAATAGAAATGTCCTCTAAAAGCTATTATATGGGTTCTGGGTGGAACCATTATACCATAGAAAGGTTCTCTATAAGCCATCATATGGGTTCTGGGTGGAACCGTTACACAATAGAAAGGTTCTCTATAAGTATAAGTATAATAACATTGCAAGTGGAACCTTTAGAAAAAGTTCTACCAGGAACCAAAAAAAACCTGCATGATTTAACTTGCACCTTCATTTCTAAGAGTGTATGTTTTGATACTAAACTTTTGCTACTAAAAAAAGAAAACTGTATATAAAACTGTATATACTTCCCAAATGAACGCCTGTTCTCTATCAGGCTCTGGGCCTGTGAGCAGGTGTTTTGTGTGTTGTGGTCGTCTTTTCCTGATACTCCACTTCGGCCGTGCCCCCCCTCTCTGAAAGGTCATTTGGGTGTTCATGCATAATTCATGGTCTTTTGGAAGTTAATCCTAATAAATCTTGCCCCTCGTTCTAAAAAAGGCCCCATTTACTACGGCCACAGCACCGGCGTCCTCCTGACGGGCATCCGGGTACCTCAGGGAACGCCGTGCCGAGGCTCACGCCACTTCAGCAATTCTTACTGCTTTTTAGTCAGATCTCTTAAATAACAACCACATTGTCAAGTGGAAGTATTCACAAGGACAAAGCGGCCTGTTACTGTCTATGAAATCAGTACTATGGTACCATTGATGGAAGTGAAGTATGGCATGTAAATTGATGCAATTCTTTAGAAAATCCAATAAGTGAGCTAATGAGATCGCAACCGAAAACATTGCTTGTGTCTTCGTCTCTCAGACAGTTTCACTCAATTGAATCTAATCAGTAATGATTTTCAAGTATTCAGAATACTTTTCCACGGAGTTGATCACATTTTTTTAATGGATGCACATTCCCATTAGGACGATAGAAAGAGTAAAGCATGCAGAACCATATCATACGTCTTGGCCCCAGCGACAGCAGCATGGTTAAACCGTCCAAACCGTTCCATAATCTATATACAATCTATAATAAACATGTTAAACTAGATAACGTAAATATGAATTACAACGCCGCGCTGTTCTCTGACGCCTCAGCTGACGAATGTTTCTACTTCGTCAAAGTACCGCTCCAGTATTATAGGAGATAAAATATAGATGGTGTTGATACGTGCGGCGCTTGTGTGCTTATTTTCTCTGTGCATGCCACATAATGTGGCGCCAGTGTGACAAGTGTGTTCCCGAAAATCAGGAAACGCCGCCTTGCAATTAATCTAGTCTGATGCTTGTGATTGCATTTTCTAATTATCATTCCAGCCTGTCCTTGAGTTTTAATAGCATTCTGGATATTAATCTTTGATGTGGTGTGCCTATTAAGCATTAGGGCCAGTGTGTCTTTTCAGAATTCTTCCAAACACTCCATTAAAGGATGAGTGAGCATGCTGAATCAATGCCAGAGCCTATAGACCCGGGCTGAATGATCTCAACTCATTCAGCCTATTAAATCGTGGAGGTTTATTAAAAAAGTTGTTTATGATTAGATTAAGTTGCAGACAGCTTATATGGCTTGGCATTAACACCAGAGATGTGAAGGGACCAAATAGTTAAATGTGCTTTTAAAGTGTTGTCGAGGGCTGTTATTCTTAATCTTGGCTAAGACATTTTCTGGCAGGGGCTCCGCTCTGCTCCATTTTTTTTTTGTGGGTAATCCACAAAATTATACATTCTTGTTTTGCTGAATAAGAATATCTTTGATCAGATATAAACTAGCTGTTCATCAGGATATTCTTCCTTGAAAAAGCACAGCCTTGCACATTAGTCTGTATAAATTTGTATGCACGTGCATCCCAAAAAAAATTCACACGCAAGCTCTCCCACCAACGTTAAACCGAGCAGTGCAACTAAGCACTTTTATGGCTTCTCTGACTTTAGTAGGCCAATGATTATGTGCTGCAGAAGTCTGGTTGGCAAACCCCTTTTTTTTCAAGAGGTCTTGCATACTAAATATATAATCCTCTATACGCAGGAGAATATAAACACCTAAACTGACCATCTGTGCTTCATGTTGCCGCTGAGAGAGTACCGATAGCACCCCAGTCTGTTTGCATGGCTTCAGCTTCCCAGCACACTTTAACCCAGAAGCAAGTAGTCAGTGGATTTAAATCATAATATGTCATATTTTAATAGACATTGTTTTTTATGAATGTCCACATAATCATAGAAGCTACTAAAACTGAAAGATGCAGCGTTGCATTCAGCATCAACCATCTCAACCACCAAATACTGCACAAATATCAATCACATTCAAGGCATCGCAACCGGCATCTGAACCCCATTCTGATCATAGTCGTGTCATTCGATTGAGGAATTCAACAAGTGATTATATTGCATGAAAAGCATCAACAAACACAGACAAAGGAAAACACAAAGATGGAGAGAGAGAGAGAGAGAGAGGGCAAAAGGAGGGTCTGCAAGGTCATAAAAACCGGTTGCCATGATTAGTCTTGATCATTTGGACCAGGAAGCCGGATTTACGGCCAGTGAACGCAGCATGTTGTGCAGCGGCAAACACTCTCCGTACATGTGAGTGCAGAGGAACCGGTGTTTTGTGATTGGCAGTTTGAGTGGCTCCAGTGATTGCTTTCTGCTATTGATTGAGAAGCACAGGCAGAGTGTAAATCTGGCACGAGGGGCGGCGGCGATGTACCGCGACGCCGGCACCCGTTCAAACCTCCACTTGGTGGAGCCCTAGACCTTCCCAAGGCTGCCTCCCTCCGCCGGCTGCAGTCTTTGGCAAACCTCAGCGAGCTTTACTCATGTTTTTGAAATCCTCTAAGCAATTTTGTGATACAGTGCACACTTCCTTGTTGAAAAGCTACTTTAAAAAAGGGAGGGAGGGCCTCCTTTTCTTGATATTGATTTGTTCATAGTGATATTTTAACAAAACAATGCATTGCATTGTATTGGGATGGCTTTTAGTCGTGGGTATGCATTTTAACAAGGTAATAATAACCTAATAACCTAAACATCTGTCTCGTTGTAGATCCAACTCAGTCAAGGGACGTGTTTCATAGAAAAATACACTCTGGCAAAAGATACTATTCGAATATAAAGATGCTGCGATTTAATTACAAATGACTGAAACTTCCGTATCAATGCCATTATTTGGTAGAGAAAAAAGCCCAATCCTCTTCCCAGTTCACTGTTTCCCCACGAATATCCACAGCACGCTTTTTTGGGGGGATTTATCCTCATGTTTAATCCTTTAAAACCAGCTGTGTGAAGGCTCATGAGAGCCTCTGTGCCTTGTGTGGGAGAATGGATTTGCACCACTTTTCATTTCAACAGCGAAAGGTCACTCCATATCTGACAATAATTCAGGGCGCGTGTTAGTGGCTAATTTGCACTAAACAGTAATGGTGTTACACGGGTGACCCGGTGCACACGGCTACACCCTTAATATATCACTTTGGTGATGGTGATGCCGGTGACACACATACCCGAGGACTACCGTAGGCGGCTTCCAGGGAACCAGAGAGAGAGAGAGAGAGGGAGAGAGAGAGAGAGAGGAAGGGGTGGATTAAGTTTGCGCTGCGGAGGACATGCACATGTACATGCTCGGCAGGCACCGTGGGCTGCTCTGCTCCGGCACCCCGATAAACACCTCCGTGCGTTTTCTTTGGAGATAGGGATGCTACAGCGCCTCTCCATCAAATCTGCCCGGAGCACATCACAAGGATGATTCGCCCTCAGTGCATCTCAGCAGACAGGCGAATACACACACACACACACACACACACACACAGAGCTTGGCATCGACACTTGAACAGGTGCACACACAAGAGCAGATGCACACACACGCACACAGTTACTAACATACATTGGTATATATTGCGTAAATGCATCTGCATGTGTACATAAGACCACTTCTTTGGATTGAGTGACTAAGTTAATGCTGATCTTTAAAAAACACACACACAGTATGACCCCGAGCATTACACTACTGAAGTTACATATGCATATGTGACAGGTGTCAGGAGATTATTGATCTTTAATGTAATTAAATAGGCAATGAACACATGATAAAATGACTTACTTGTATTAATGTTTAGGTTGTTTCTTATCAGGCATCATTAATGAGTTTAAAGTTGAAATTTGAATCTACAGTGGTGCTGCAACATACAGATTTTGTTTTATTTTTTATTTCCCAGCAACACTTGCACATAAATACATTCTAAAGACAAAATCTCAAGATCAAAGTGTCGAACAGCAAATCCAATCGTTCCCCGGTTCGGGAGGATTTAGCCGTTATCAACCTCTTTGAAGTTGCGACACTTCTTTTTCGTGAGATTTCCACGCTGCTGCACAAGAAGAAGAAGAAGAAGAGAAAAAGCCCTCCGCAGATCATCCTCTCGGAGTCTTGGAGGCAGACCAAATAAAAAAAGATATCCCTAAACATTAATGAGAAAAAAAGCAAAGCCCTTACCTTTCTGATTCTCACAGCTTAGCATCCATCTGTGTCACTGAGGGCACTGCACTGTGTTCCTACTCCTGAGCAGTGCTTAGCGCCGGAGAATCTGACTCCTCACGGCAGTGCTTACATTCCAAGACTGACAACAGCACAGCTGGTGCGAATGTGTATGGCAGTGTGTGTGTGTGAGCGAGTGAGATAGAGAGAGAGAGAGAGAGAGAGAGAGAGTCTCCTGCCTTCTTCCCCTCCCTCACTCTATGCTCGTCTCATTCTCTCTGCCCTCCCTCGCTCCATTTCTCCTCCCCGCTCTCTGGCTTCTCTCCCTTTCCTCCTCTACACTTTCTTTCTATCATCTCCTCTGTCTCTCTCTCTCTCTCTCTCTCTCCCCCCCTCCCCTCGCTCTATCCCCTCCTCTCTCTTTCTCTAGCAGTGCATCACTTCTGGCGGTGGATGTCACCGAGGCTGAAGCTGAGGCGACTCTGCCCCTGATTGGCTGCCATTCACAAGTTAGCGATAAAGAAAAGGGAGAGAGAGAGAGGGAGAGAGGGAGAGGGAGAGCAAGTGGGAAGAAAGGCAAAGGCAGTAGGGGAAAAAAGAGGATGGGGGTGGGGGCATCATTTGACTGTGGGATGGAGAAACAGGGGAGGTTAGAGGCTGAAGAAGAGGCTGGACGCCAGGAAGGCACAGAGTGTTTTTCTTTCTTCCTTTTTCTCTCTCTCTCTCCTCTCCCCCTCTCTCTCTCTCTCTCTCTCTCTCTCTCTCTCTCTGTCTCTCTCTCTCTTCATACTGTGAATGCATCCAGCAAGCCCTCCACATGAGAGGCTGCGCCGAGAGCGACCGCTATGACGGATCGACCGTGTGATGTTTGATGTCTAAAGTAATCTGCCCCATCTAATCTTCTTTCAATGACAGTGGGATGAAGGAGAAAAAGGCCATAACTTGTAAATCAGCCACACGGCTGCGGGAAGAGGAGAAGAGGCAGCGTCTTTTTTTCTTCTTTTTCGCTCAGTTCATCTTCATCTCCTCCGTGTTTCGGTCCCGCTGACTTGGCCCGGCAGTGTTTTTCGGCAGGTGCGCAGGCAGTCCAGAGGCACTCTGTCACCGCCTCTCATGAACGACGCTCCACGTCGATGCGTCTCCGTATATGTGCCTATTGAGGGGTGGGAGTAGGAGGGAGGGGGGGGGCGATGTGGCATTTTCATTCAGATGAAGGGAACGGAGGGTGATGCATGGTGAAGGTGTTTGATGCCGAGGTTCGAGACGGAGAGCGCCGCGTTTATTAGATACCGATGCATGCACCTTCGAGCGGATAAACGGTCGGTTTGAAGGGACTTTGAAATGCACGGGATGCCACTCAAGAGCTGCGCCGCTGGTGAATAATTTAAGAAAAGAGGAGCCCCCCCCCCCCCCCCCTCCCCAACCTTTTTTTTTTTCTTCACCGGCCAAGTTTTTATCTCCCGATATCAGCGTGAATAGATTATCAGCTCAAGCTCCCCGCGCCACATAAATAAAAATGCAAACAGGCCAAACTAATTAACAGCCGAACAAGCGGCGAGGTAGCCTCCCTCTGATACCGCGCCAAGCCCTCACACTTCATAATGCACTCCCTCGTTGTGTTTGTGGTGCTGGGAGATTAAGAAGTAGGTGTGTGTGTGTGTGTGTGTTTGTTCATGTGTGCACATGTTGGCTTGTTGCATGTATGACTGAGGGGGGGAGGGGAGGTTTGTCATGTTTGCTTATACCCAAGTGTGCATACGGTGATGGATGCAAATGTGTGCGTCTCTGAGTGTGTTTCCATGTGTGTGTGTGTGTTTGCTGCTCGCTAACAAGCCACTGGGAAAAAAAACAGGCTAATTTGTACATCTCTGCATAGCATTAGTATTAATTTACCTGCTATCTACGCCCCCGGGACGTTAATAACGCTGTTGTTACGCAAGCACAAACAACTCTGTGCAAACATCAGAGAACAAAAAACCAGCATTGTACCCGACTCTTTTGGGAAATATAGAAACGTGTTTTCAGAGCCAAAGTTCTCCCGTCTTTTTCTCCCCGCAAAAGAAAATTCCAATCTTCTCCGCTTAATTTCACAGGCCTCGCAGGCAAACAATATCCACATTCCCGTGTTTTTTTCTCCCTCTCTCACCCTCCTGATGAGGACTCCATTACATTAAATCAAAGTTTTCCAGACTGAGGAAACAGCTTCCTTAAGTAAGGGTGTCTCCTGATCCTCTCCCAATTCTCAGTGTCAGCTCCCATCAGCATCACTTCCCCGTTGCACTTGCATTCACCTCCACAGTCCTGACTGCCGCTGATTAGCTCTCTGATTTCCCTCGCCTTCCCCGAAGGATCGCTCAAGTGCGGATGTCTCCCCACTGTTTTTGCCGCGCTAGCATCGCAACGGCAAGCCGCCGATAGGTTATTGATACGGCTCTCTGTGTGGCCGTGACAGGGCCGCATTAGACGGAAAGAAAAGCTCAAAGCCCGACTCCTGGTGATGCGTTTAGTGGCCGCATGGAGAGCCGTTACAAACAGAGCTAACGGTGTAGGATGAAGGGTTCTTTTCAACATTTACAAAGAAGTGCTACATTTATAGTTCCAACGCCATAAGCCTTCAAAATAAAATAAATTGAATAAAATAAATAAATATGTATATATAAATAATACAATACAAATTGTAATAGGATAAAAAATAATAGGATTTTATATACTATATATACAATCTGTACATATACAGTATATACATAAATATATATAGATATAAGACATTATATATAATTTTTTTTTTTCTTAAGTCTTCCAATTTGAGTTAGTTATGGTACTATTTAATGAAGTAATCACTCATATTTCTGATCCTCTTCGCCAACCATTAAACATTTAACATTGACCTTGGACACTATGACATTTGCACTTATATGCAAAATCAAATCTATTTTTATAATTAAATGAATTCCACAAATGATTCTGGTCTTATCTGAAGCAGGGTGAATTTGTTAAAAATGAAAATGCAATTATTTTCCTCATTAAAAAAAAAAAAAAAAAACTGTATCCAAATTCTTTCCACAACAAATACATTTGTGGGCAATGTAGAGCAACAGGAAGCTCTGTGATGATCAACTCGGTTGTTTGGCAGCAGCGTGTTGGACATCGGTCCGTCACAACATCCACCTGCCTCTCCACCGCCTGAGCCAAGTGGCTTCTGCTTCAATGAGGGGGTAGAGATCACACGGTGAAAAGATGTCCGTCATTCAATTTGCGAAATGAAAGAGAATCAGTCCAGCGTGAGCGAGTATTCCTTTCCTGAAATATTCAGCTCAAAGGTGTCTGTTCCCTTTTGGGGTTTTGGGGTTGGCTTCATCTCTGACAGCACTGTTTGCAGTGGAAACTGAATGTTGGTGGAAGAGCTGAAATATTGACCGTCAGCAGACCATTGGGTTGTGTTTTTTTTATTCCAAGTCCAGAACTAAGTGGGCAAATAACATTTGCTTTCTAAAATCCAGGTAACATTGGTCAACCTTCCGCAAACAAGCAGGAACATCTTATTAAGTGACATTTGCTTTTTTTTCTATTTATTTTCAATTTCTCCCGCTTAATAAACTGCAGGGATACTTTAACGAAAGCGTTGCTTCAGTAGAAAGCACATCAGTAAATTAATAATGATGCAGAGTGTTTGATAGCGCGCCATCGCTTCTAGAAGATTGGCAAGAGGCGCCGAGTTATTATAGCGACTGTCAGGCCCATTCCCTCTGATTCCCAACTGTGAAGCATGTAAACACTGTCCCTTTAGTTTACGCTCACCTGTTCCCAATGAAGAAAACAGGGAAACTCTTAAGATTCATAATAATTGAACAGTACTTCTATGCACATCTGATCTTCAGCTGGAATTGCAAGTAGTTGCCCAATGCGTCAGCGTCAACATCAATGTCGCCTTCCCATCAGACGACTTCCCTGAAGTAATTACACTCACGAGGTTGGCAGAATCAGAGGGCCGAGTCGGCTCCGTAATGAATTAGTTTCATTTACATACATTTCGCAGATTTACTGCAGCTGCAGCTCTTACTCAGACCAAGTAGCAGCGGATTGGGTACGGGAAGGTTCAGGTCCTCGCTCAAGGACACTTTTTCAAGGACTCACGTCAGCTTTTACGGAGGAAGCGCCTGCCGCCAACTTGGCTCTATGACTCCTGCTGTTGTTTTTATATTTATAGTTTCTAAATCGAATGCTATTCAGAAGGCATCGTACTAGTTTTTTCCCCTCGTACGTATTTCATTACAGGGCGACTTCAATCAGAGACTTGAATTGAAGACTTCGTCCTTCAATCAGAAGATAGGCGGTTCGATCCCCCGGCTCCGCTATATGTGTCCTTGGGCAAGACACTTAACCCCAAATTGCTTCTTGTATGAATGTTTGTATGAATGTTAGATCCTCCTGATGGGCAGGTGGCACCTTAGCCTATGAATGTGTGTGAATGATGACATGTCGTGTTAAAGCGCTTTGAGTGATGAAGACTAGAAAAGAGATATACAGGTCCATTTACCACTATGCACCTAGGCTCTGATGAAAAATAAATACAAATACATTAAATTTGCTCCAATTCGATAAATCACAAAATCACGGTTTAGCATTAAGAATGGTTTGTTGAATTGATTTGTTAGGGTGCCAGTTTTCAATAAGTGAGTCACATCATCGATACATTTTACTCGCGACTTTGCTGTCTAATTTGCAAAGTTATCTATATTGCATTTCTTTTCATTCAAGGTTAGCTGTAGACCATATATAAATAAATATTTTCCTTTTCTCTACTCTCATAGAAATAATAATTGAGGACATTTCAGTCAATGTGTGATCCAGGTCTTTACAGGCAGAGTGCATCTGAGGGCTCGTAAAAACTACCAACTAACTGTATCGTATAACTCCCGGCAATTTATCTGTCGCATGTTACTTTGGAGGAAAAGCTCCATCACCGGTGGACACAAATCCGCACTAATGTACAGTGACATTGGTGTGGAGCGAGGTGGTGTGTGGGAAGAAGTGTGCAATGATGGGTTCACAAGTAAAAGCCCCGAGGAGGCTCCTGTCCCAGTGGTCCAAAGTGGTGACACTTCACTCAGTCCGTGAACACGTTCTTATTGGCGGCGCTCAGCAGGCGGCACATCTGCTTTTATTGACTGAATATACACTATCATGACAAAAAAAAAAGTCACAGTACAGTCCCTCCTCGTGGGCATTTAACAGATTTTGTAGTGCAGCGCTCAACTGGGGTAATAATTCATTTTTTAGGTGAAAAAAAAAGGATGCCGAGTTGGCATTGTCTCTGTATTTTCTGCTGCAGGTAAGCAGAAATCAATACATAGTTCTCACATAGTTGGCAAGGAACTTACAGCGAACACATAACTAGAAATATGTCCGGTATTGTGTGTAATAATGTCATTGAAACTGTGACAACCAATGATGCAACTAGTTCACGGCAGCTGCCCCACGCTTAAAAGCTCACACTTATATAACATTCCTTTCTATATGCCGACTATGTCATGAATGGCTCCCTTTGAAATCTGATATTTTTTCCCAAGGTCATCAATAAAGTTTATATTGGAAAAATACATGTGTTCCGTACTGCAGCAACAGAAGGAGAATGAGAACTGTTGGAGAGTGAAGCTTGAGTTCCTGTTACAGAATGTGGGGACATTCTGATTGTTTGCACCAAATATGGGATATTATATACTTATATATACATATATATATGATGTATAATATACATAAATATACTGTATTCTTTTTAATATATATTAACCAAAGTGAAGTGGGAGAAACAGTATGGGTTATGTCAATAGCAATGATGGAAACAGTGCAGTTTTAATGTCAAGGGTTACTGGTTTTGCACTTGTGTCATGGCATTAAAATGAATTATAAAAATGGCTGGCAATGAATTTCATCATCTCTTCGTTGGGCGTGCGTTATCATGCGTGGCACACGCTGCAGCAGCGCCATGTGGGGGCAGCGAGCCCGCCAATGGAGCTCCTTGTGTAGGTCACGCCAATAATTACAGGGAATGACTTTCCCTCCTCAGTCTCTGGACTAATGCAGATTCAGATTTTTTTTTTTTTAAACAACATAACGTATGGAAATAATCCCCATCTCCAAATAATCCTCCAAATCTTTTTTTTTTGTATCTTCTTTTAGTGATGGATCAATGTCCCTGATGAAGCTACTTTAAAGATATCGCCATCACAAGAGAGACTGAAGGCATATCCTTGTATTTCTTCACAACAGAAACTTGCGCAATATCTGATCAAACACAAGTTTCCTTTTAATCTTAACACATGGCTGTTTCCCCAACGTCCATTCAATCTTATTATTGTTTGATTGTAGTTAAAGAACATTGTACAAGAAAGACGTTTTGTTTTCTGAATAAAACGCTGGAAATAATAAAATGATCTCTTTTTTATCCAATTAATTATCTATTAATGGGCAGATTAATTCATTATCAAAGCAGCCGTACAGTGTAGTATGTGTGGTTCCACCATGTGAAGCTCTTGAGAAAAGTTCCCAATTAAACTATATCAGTCCAAGTGCTTAAAACAAGCAAAGAGGTCAAGATCACTTTTCAAGGTGTGGCGTCCATCCCATTCCCATATATTTATAGGCTGATCAAAACAACGACTAAGCAGCGTCTACAGTGTGTGAAGGATTAATTATGGTGTTGCCGTTATAGTTGTTTTTGTGGGTCAGGGACAGTGTGAATTACGGAGGCGGTCTCATCATATATAGATGTGAGGGACTGGCGAATGCTACCGGACGCCAGCTCTCCTCCAGTCGCACCGTCTCAAGTTCTTTATTGGTTATCCAACCAGTTCCATGATTGTATTGCTCTGTTGCTCCTGGGACCAATGGTGAAAAATAATAAAGAAAGAATTGTGTTCAACTAAAATGGTCGTTCTGGTGGTTTTACACCTCCCACCACGGACGGTGTTTTCATCTTGGAAGACGGTTTTGTTTTCTGACCGTTCTCTCGTTGTTGGAGCTCTAATTGCTGCTTTTAAAGGGGGGGCGGCGGGAAAGAGGTGATTCACCTGGTCGAGATTGATAATAACCTCTTCACTGCCCACTAGTAATGTATTCCTCCTCACCGTTTCCAACTCTGTTACACCAACACACCTCTTGACCGCACTTTGATTCTTGAAAATAAGAGCCTGAAGACTCCATCATGAAGTAAAATTGTCTCAATCTTGATAATGATGTTGCACTGACCTGCTGTTGGTTGGCCTGTTGCTCCGGAAATCTGCACCTACACAGGTTTCCTTTGCAAAAACAAAACCACATCCAAAACTGACGAATGGCAAGAAAACCAAATGTTCTTATAGGTATATAATATATTCACTTGTGCTGTTTTTCACGTTTGTTAAAAAATGTTGTGAAGTGGAATAAAGCCGAATAATCTGAGTTTATTGTAAATATGTATGTTGATTCAGTCCGTGTTGGAAGTCCCAACTCCCAACAATATTTTCCTGCTCTTTTCCACGTCAGATTATATTGTTGTGAGCTACCAGACAGAGATACCAACAATATAAATGCTGCCAACTCTAATGGAACATGTAGCCCTAAAGGGCGAACTCGGAAAGAAATGCAGCTGTAACTTTCCCAGTGGAGAGCCCCAGGTCCCCCTAAAGTTTTGTTTTTTTTCACTAATCAGTTGGTGGTAAAATGGGATGACTTACACTCCGGAGCGTTATCTGAGCATCTTCAAATGGTGCATTCGAGTAACTGTCACAATCTCCAATCACCATGAATAGTGCAAAGTGCTGCAATACATATAGTTAACGTTCATGATGTATGAATAGTTTGTTCTATTGTTTACTGCACACCAACAATTGCGTAAATAAATATCACTAAATATGCATTTTAAAATGGGTCTGGTGACGGTTTGATTCCCACAAAAGTCAAAGTTGAAGTTCACCACTTTCACCATTTCCTTCAACCTTCATCAAGGTTTCAAACCAATTATTATTTGACGTGCTTTAACTGTTTGAATACTGAAGGGTTTTAATCATTTAGTTTGTCAGATTTGGACTTGCACATCTATATAAAGAAATTGTTTATGTGTAAATGACAAAGCATGAAATATGATAATTAATAAGGGATATTATTATGAATGATTTGTAATTGTATGCATATTAAGGTCATTTTTATTACTGTATAATGATGTCCATGTGTACATTGCAATGCTTAAGATGGATTATTGTTTCACAGAGTCACTAGCTGGCTGGGGGTCACATGGTCTCTGTACTGGAGAGTGCAGAGGTCATGTACACACAGACAGTGGTTGGGGGTTTTTCAAGGGAGCATTTGGTTTTAAGAACAAAGGGGACTGGACCACCTGTGGTCTGGGGAATCTCGACTGTTCTTATCAGGCACAGTGGGGGGATTCGATTTGCATTTCAGCCAGCAGAGGTGAAGAGGGTCTGTGGGAGGATGACTGTAAGCTGTAGTAAGATTCTCATCAGCTGTAACATATAGAACTGAATAACAATTCCTTCTAGGTAAAATAGTTTGTTAGTAAACACAGGAGGGCGGAGTGAGGACTTCAGGTACCGGAAAACATGAATGTTATGGAGCCATCGTCAGAACCTGCACCAAAGAGAGACTCCGCCCCTGTGGGACTTTTAGCCAATGAGCTGGGATGTTAAAACCAGATTGTAGATTCCTGTTTGAGGTCTTTGAGCTGAAGCGAGACAGGAACGGTCTGTGGAGCGGAAGCTCGGAAACCCTCAGCTGAGTATATGCACACTGTATCACCATTTGAACTTTAATTAAACCGTTTATTATAACTCTTTGATTTTCTGTATTTCTTCTCTGCCATGAGCACACGAGGTTCTAAGAATACTTTTCAATACGCAGTAGGAATGCCCTGATGGATCGGCTTCTGGGCGTTATTGGGCAATATTCATGGCTTAAAGGTGAACATATTCCCCAGCTCAAAATAGTATAGTGATAACACTATAATGAAATGTTCAAATGTAATCTTGAAAATGTAATTTTGTTGGCAAGAAACTTGAATAAATACAGTTGTTTGCTGATGAGATGTTTTTTGCAGCAATAACATACATAAATATTAAAGATGGAATTATGACCTTTTTAAATTCCTACTAATAGATCTGCAATTGGGGAATCTGTAATTACCATTTTAGGTTGTTATGAAATCATTGTTTTTATTATCTTATCTATGGGATTTGTGGTACTTTCCATAATTTAAATGTCAAAACCTTTTTCCTTTTCACTTGAAACTCAAAGAATTTTAATGTATGCATATTTCACAAGGCAGCATGCATATGTGTAATACTAGGTAGTGCAATGTATCTGCAATATTCCCTAAAATAAAGCCACCATGGAGCCTGTAAAGCCAGATGCTTTGTTTTACTGTAATATGTATTTAGTATGTAACAAATCAATATTAGAGGTACTTAGGCAACGACTGAGCTGAATCAATTCATAATCGCTATCGCTTTGAAGGAATCGGTTGAGATGGTTCTCGGGCATCCATTCTCTGCTGGGAGGAACCCAGAGTGTCCAAACGGGAAGAGGAGCTGTAAAAAGCCCAGAGCACACTCAACGTATATTATTGTAAACCAAGAAGGGCTCCGATGAGGTGGAGAAGGCGGACCACGGTCCTGGATAAGCTCTGGAAAGTGAATGGATTGACCGGATCAATAGCATGTTTTTGTTGTTGCCAATAAGATTCTGACACTACTATCAGTAGTTTTGCACATTTGCAGGAATTGACTTAATATCGGATGATTCTGCACATCACGATTCACATCCATAGCCAATTTTCATTGCCAATACAGAGCGTATTTCAGAAAAACGGCAGTATTCAAGCGTGTGTTGAGAGATGGTCAATTGGCGGGTAACGAATACGGTTTTATTATAGACGACAGTATTGTAGCTCGTCACAGACCTGCAATTATTGAACCTTGAACACAATCTTGCTCCAACCATAACCAATTCTTTATGTGGCCTTCACCAAACCTTAACCACAGCATTTTTTTTTACCACAATCTTTGCCTTGGTCTTTTCTTTGTTTTTTAGAAAAAGTCATTGTTAAAACGCAAAAATGCTAAATACTTGATCATGCAACATAATGTTTGGTTTTGCAGAATACAAATTGACTTTCCTTGTCTTGAATAATACTTAATGTAAAAGGTAAACTCCAACCATAACCAAGTGTTTTTGTGGCCTTCACCAAACCGTAACCACAGCTTTTTAACTACAATCATTGCCTTGGTCTTTTTCTCGTTTTTTTTTAGAAAAAGTCATTGTTAAAACGCAAAAATACTTCATCATTCAACATGTTGTTGGGTTTTGAAGAAACTTTCCATTTCTTGAATAATATTTAATGTAAAAGGAAAACTTAACCAGCTGAGTGGGAACCGTCCATGCAAATGAATGAAACTCTGCTCTTCTTGGAAAGTGCCCAAAGGAAATGTTCTCACTCTCGACTCCCAGCCAGCGACTCGGCATGTGTTTTCTTACTAAATATACACGATAGTGCATTTCAGTTTCCCTCCAGGCTCAGGTTGAACCTTAAATGTCAACATATGTACAATATGGATCAACGGCACCGTCGAGTCAACAGGCTGACAAAGTTTAGTTCGGTTCTTTTTCATAAATCAACAGAAAACATCTGTCTCCGTTGCTCGAGGGTTGATTAATAATGCTAATATCCTCATCCAACTTAAATAAGTTAGTAAATAGATGTGTGCCGTGCTTCTGTCTATTATTGTGTCTGCTTCGTGTCCTCGCTTGTCCGTGTATGAATAAATAATATGGAGGACACTGGCGTTCTCCCCTTTCTTTTGCTTTCTGCATTGAGTGACCCACATATCATTTGATTTGTTATTATTCATCTAGTGGATTTTTGCGTTACGTAACTTCTCTTTGTGGAGAACTGCACTGTTCACATGGACAGGCTGCATGCAGCATATGTGGTGGGCGGCTATTATAAATAAAACCATTCATCTTATTCTTTCTTTTCCAGCGAACAATTATTTGTTTTACAGAAGTGGGTGTGCGTCACTGTGGGCTGATTCCTTTCGTTTTGACGACGCAACAATTATCTTAAAAGACTCTAGAATTTAAGAGCCAGACCTGACGTGTGACATTTTTTCCCCTCACCAGGTTATTCATTTTCTAATTAATTCTGTATTCCTCCACAACCAATGTGCTGATTGTCCACCACTAACCACACATAAACGGCGATACGGGGGGTTAATGCATTCAGTTACTCTACATCCCAAATGGCATTATGACAACAATCCTCAGTCTGACATTGTATAGTATCCAACCTGCTTGTATTCTTTATTTTTTTGCTCCATGTTTTCCCTTGAGGATTACATGGAAACTGTTGCCATGGCGCAATTTGTAGAAGTTACAGTACATGAAATGAAATGATTATGGATTCTGTGGCCTATTGCTGTGGTATTTTGTGGAAAACAAAGACAAGCACGGGGTTAAAAGAAGTAGTGGCATATCCTATTTTACCACCTGGCTTTCGAAGAAAAGAAACAAATCTGCAGAGACTCATTTGCTTCTGAAATGTTGACATGTAGATTTGTTTTTGTCTCTTAACAATTCACACCATTCATAGGTGGAAAAACCTATTTGGACTGCAAATCACAACTCTCAGTCCTGTTTTACAAGTAATTATTTTCTAAATAAACTCATTCTCCACAAGCCGTGTTGCCTGAAGGACGGCAGCTTTTCAACTGAATAAACCTTGATAACCTACCATTACTTAAATGAATACTTCACCCACAAAATGATCATTTGAATATCAATTACTCGCCTCGTGTTACCTTGAATTATTAGGAGATTCTTTTTTTTCATGCACGCCTCCACGGTTAACAAAGAAATTCAAAGACGGAGAAAATGAATGGAAGTAAACGGAGGCCGTGTTTAGCAACAACAAGGCTGCATTAAGACGTCCATTTACAAACCATGTAGTATAAACCGAGGCGCTCATTTATCCAGTCGTATGCTCAATACGTCCCAGATATATGCATTTTCACTGACACCTTAATTCAATTTCGCATGAAAGGTACTTTTGTAGTAGCTTAAATTTTTTATACAAATGTGTATTTTATTCCTAGCTCACAGTGGAGGCATGTGAGGGGACATTTTTTTGTATTATTATTAACAATGTCAAGGTAACAGGAGTGAGTCATTGATATACAAAGGACGATTTTCGATGTGGAGTATTCTTTTAAAGGGGACACAAAGCGAGGCATTTCAATGACAATGACCTTCAGTCCAACCTCTAAAATCTCCACTTTTTCTTCCCTGACAACTTTGACCCCTCTGCCAGAGGAAGCACACAGATGATTATCTCATCACCACAGTTGCTTTCATAAATTACTACAGTATGATACAGCAATGGAAATGTCCAAAAAAAACATGGTTGTGTGTGTTATATAATTACGGCGTTTCACTGTTAAACAATCCCAAATGCTAATAGTTGTGTCTTCAAATGCAAACCATTGGTGCATGGTGACAAACAGTCTTTTGAGAAGATACCATTCGCCTCATAGGAGATATCCTGTATAAGCCAACACTAAACATGGATTATGAATATACCGTTAAAGTCGGGTTACGAGCAGCTACTAACTTCGGTCAGTGTCCCCGTTAGCTCCCCGTTGTAGCCAGCTGGGGCTCCTGCTTGCCCTCCCCGCTAACTTCCGCTAGCTCCCTGAAAACCACCGTGGGTAGCGGGACCAGGCTTGACACCCGACTTGGGCAGAGGGGACGCGGGCAGCAGCGACCGGTAGCAGCAGCAGCGCTAGTAGGCAGCAGCGCTAGCTAGCTTGCTACAGCGGCGACACTGATGCAACACAATGCAAAAGAAAACGTAGCTACAGATGGAATGTTGAACAGATTGTCATGCTGTGACATTGTTTTTCTTCACAGTTTTATTTTGGCTTTGCACACACATCCCTTTCCCCCCACATTCACATTTGCTGTCATCATAGAAGTCAAGTAGAATGTTTTCTATGTGCAAGTAGTGTCTCCTGTCAAGTGTATTGAGAAGAGATGCTGCGGTATCAATCAAACCCAGAGTGGACTAAATGTATAAAAGATGCTTGTGGTTTGTAGTGATATTAAACAGTTGTGCATTTCCATTGTGAGGCAATAATAATAATAAAATACATGTTAAACATGCAATAACTGCTTTGAGGACGCGCAAACAAGCAGCAAACACAACATCAATCGATCTCCTGAGCATGCGTGAATAAACCACCATGTAGAGCTGAAATATCCACATTTGTGGGCCAATAGAAAGGCTGAATAACAACAACAAATACATTTTAAATTTAAGAATACTTCTTTAAAATCAGCAGGGTTATCAAGCACTGTTACTATGTTTATTTTTTTACATTTAAAATCAACTTTTCAATACATTTGAGCAAATAGGGAATTGGTCACTTCACCTGTCTTGATACTACTGTTACATGTAGCTCACTTGAAATACCTCAACGCCTTTGGATCATGTATAATTGTGACTCTGGTCCATAATCTGTACTGTCGCTGAAAAAAAAGAAGTCCTGCTGAGAAATAATTAATTTGGTCTGACACCCACTGCAGCTCGGTTTCTTCACTTTATCAGTCGCTGTGGCCGACAGTCTGCATCCTTTATTGAACTCACCCTTTCCCCCCCAAGCATTCCTCCGACAGCTAGCAGAAGGTACCATGTAAAACTACTTTCAGAGCAACTCAAGCTCCACAGTATATCTCCACTCCTCTTTCTGACAAGTGGTGACACAGTAACTGTCGATCTTTCCTCCCCCATTAAGGAGGAGGTTTCACATTTCTCTGCTGCAGGCTGCCAACATTCTTCTCTGTCTCTGTATTTCTCTTTGAAACTTGCCATACTCAGAGAAATCAAATTGTGACGTATCGAACATTGCTGTTCTCATACAGTGGGCTCCTCTGACAACGCCGGAGACAAGTTTGGGTGTATTGTTACCTGCTGCGGTGGCTGGCTGTTATCTAGCAGAGAAGAAGAAAAAAAAAGATCATTGTAGTGACTGCTCATGTGTAAAAATATATTCAAACCTCGACACTGCTTTTAGATTCGTGGCCACCGCTGATAAAGTTTTAAAACAAATGCTGACAAAAGAGACATCTGTCTGGTTTTTAATCTTTTTAATCTTCCAGCATTTTCAGGGACATTCAAGGCGGCAGATACTGTAGAAGACGGCAGAAGATGTATTTCATTTAAATACGTATATAATGCACTGTATCAGAGTGACGTTGTCGACGTGCGGTTGCGTCATCTCTGAATTGCGGAAGATCTTAGGAACTGAATCGAATCTTTTTACTAAATTTAACCAAAAAGAAAAGAAAACCATAATAGCTTTGACTCAACAAAAGTACTTCATTTCTATTTTGTACTTTCTCCGCGGGTATTAATACTGTTTCTCTCCACGGGCACACCATATTTAACTGAAATCACAGAATGCTGGAGTCCAGTTGTTTTACTTTGCTGAGTTTGTTTCCATTTTTTGGCGGTTTTGTTTTGGGAATTGTGGGTGACTTTGTGATTAACGACAGAAAGTACCCAGGTGCTTTAAAGGTGTGGACGTCTATCACTGGTTCCCACATGGCCCACAGGGACCTGCACTGACAGTGCCTGCTGGAAGGATTTCGCTCCTCCACCAGATGCTTTGTTGGCTCAGGGGTATTCCGAGTGAGGATACTCTTTAGGCAATGGGTTTAAGCCTGTGCTACGTGACTCCTTTTTTTTTACTTCTTCTTCGTTGCAGGATATTTGACAGAACAGCCAATACTCAGGGGCAATTTGGTGGTGGTATTGTGCCTGCTGTGTGAGCACGGGATCGTCATAATGATGCACAGTCTGGGAAAGTTATTTTCGAAAATGTATTCGTGTCATCGTAACGTGGAGTTAAAAACAAACCCTTGAGAACTCGATGATTACAAAGGCAGAACTGTAGCAGACATCAGAGGAGGACTGAAATTAATTTACATCCGATGCGAAAATGACAACCCAAAAAAAAGCATTGCTGCCAAAATCGGGCATAAATTGAAAAAACATGTCATTAGACGACGGCTGATGCGTAGACGTTACACGGAAGTGTAATTAAGATGAGAACTGGGATGTTAGCGTTTCAATATCTTCCACAAGGAATGGATCAGTAATACAAGGAGAACATTCACATGCACCGTGCTCTGATTACGAGCAGTAATCAGCTGATGATGTTCTCACAAACCTTCACAATCACACTGTAAAGTTCACTGCCATGTAGTTTGAAAAAAAGTGTTTACCCGACAGTGAAACAGACAAATCTATCTTGATCCAACGTTAGCTCACACGTGAAAGTCAAGCATTGACTTACAATAAGGATGCATTATTGCAACAGGTATAACATTGATTCAAATGAATAGACACCGTTAAATTATGCGGAAAAGTGGCTCAAGGAAATGTTCTTTAAAAGCACACCATTCGTCAATTGATATGCTGCGCAATTGGAATCAGTATGGATGAGGCTGTTAAAACTGAGATGAACAAAACTTTCCAGAGCAGATGAAACCATTCCTCCTCACAAAGGGAAAGTGAGGCTTTATCTTATTTACCTACAAGCTGGTTTAACGGCATCAAAATGTTGAGTTACGCCAGCTAATAACCTTCAGTTGTTTGAACATACATCTTAGTTCCTTCCACTTAATATATAAGGATGATTGACCATTTTGTCAGCTTCACTTTCGTCACCCCAACTTATTATTTTAAGTTGAACCAACACATTGTTTTAGTGATACCAAGACATTTCAGTTATACAAACCTAAATCTTAGTTGAGACAACATAAAGTGACGAGTCAAACCAAGACATTTGCATTGCTATTTTCAGTTGCATAAACTTGAAGATGACCAGGAATCTTGTTGAAATAGGCAGCCACGTTACACTCTCAGGAAAGGTGTAACTTATTTGCAATGTTAAGTCAATTCTAAACAAGTAAATGCATTAATTTCGGATTCTGTCATTCTGTCAAGGACATTAAAAAATGCTTCATCTTTCTTACAATTTAAAACTGGCAGTCCTCTTTTCGGCATAAATCTACTTTGTGTTCGAACTATTATGACAAATGACAATTTTTGAAATCTTTCTCTAGTAGCAACATTTATCTAAAGAAAATAAACTATATGCTAATCCTTCAAAGCTTTCATTGTATGCTTTCATCACACCGGAACTACTGACGAGGTTTAATAAACACTTGTGTCTTAAGGGGAGCACAGACAGCTGCAGATGCAAGACAAAGGGGCACGACCTACCTGGAATTGCTGCATTGGTTGGTTGAGGAAAACGTGCAGAACTTGCAGATCAAATTAATTCGAGTTGCAGTACAGGTTGTTCCACAGCACTCAGCACAGCACCAGATGGAGAAAAGAAAGTCCGATTGGCATCTCCACACCTTTGAGTTATGTGTGAACATGCAGTGCACTGGCTGATGAAATACGTTTTTGAAATGTTGTGAACTGCCTTCAATAGCTGATACAAATGTGGAATATTGGCTTGAGTGGTGAAGCCCATTGTCTGTTATGTACAAGCGCCAGAAATCAGAGTGAGCAAGCAAAAAGCACACTCCCAAAGGGGTGGGTTGCACTCTAATGCTGTTGATGACTCACTGAAAAATAGGGTGAGCAAAATCAGGTACATCCCATGTCACACCTGGGCTGTGCAACTAACGATGTAAGAATTTCACATTTGCTACATTACTGAGCTACTTGATGTAGCATATACCTCTAAAAGATGGTCTGCACTTGACTGGTGATTATACGTGTATTGCTGAATTATAAAACCAACTTAAGAGTTATATACAAAGGCACACAACGACAATGATGTGTTTTATCGTTAGCATTAATGTAGCATACACACATTGAGTCAACGCTTGAGCTAATTCCCTTAAAATATACACAGTTGTTACCACATTAACTAACCATGTGTGTGTGTGTGTGTGTGCGTGTGTGTGTGTGTGTGTGGCGGGTTGCTAATACCTTTACCGTCTCTAGTTGCTTTTAAACGACCATATTTTCCCTACCTTTTACATTAAATCTGTGCGAAATGAAACTTCCTTTTGAAGTTGGCGAGCCGCCTTCAAAATAAAAGCATCATATCTAGCATCATATTTAGCTTAAGGCTAAAAACATGCAACAAAAACATAAAAAATGATTGTCAAAGAGTTTCTAGAGCCTGAGCATGAATTAGCTTACTTACACTTTAAATCAAAGTGACAGAAATAATTAGACATATGCCAAATATAAAATTAATCCAATGAGTGTGTTTGCAGGTGACAGCCCGGTGTAACACTGATCTAGTTTACCTTTGATCCTGCAACTGGAAATGGTGATACAAAAATCCAAGCCACTTGTCCGTTGTGTCACATTCATGCCTCATTCATGGAGGCCATTGATGGCTACTGGCTTTTCTTTGCATTTTTGCAGAGGACAAATATACACAGTTGAGTCAACTATGAAATCGATGCAGGTTGGAGTACTTTGGTAGAACCGACGGTGAGCTCAAGTCCCAGTTCTTTAGTTTGAGTGATGTTTACTGCACAAGGACATACCAACATGTAAAGACTGGATATGAAAAGCTTCATAGTGTACACCGCTTTACCTTATTTACCCCTGTGGTATTTTACATTTATATGTGCATTCACTACCGTTGGTCTTCATTCGTGTCAGCCAAGATGTCTGCCTTGTGCAGTATATGCATAGCATTATATTAGACCACAGCCACATCTCTGTGTATTGCTGTGAATAAGAACATAACATTATAGCCAACAGCATATTGCACCTCACTGTTCTGGACAGTTTATTTTCTTCCGAAACAAACATAAAGGTGAAGGTTTTTCACCATCTCCAGAAAATAAAGTAAAACTCTTCTGTTGTGCAGACATGTTTGTCACACTGCGCCCAAGCAACTGACATCATGTCTGACACTTTTGCAGATAAATAATTATCATTTTTTATTTTTTTCAGTGCTGGAGAATAACTACTTGGGACTCACATTTTAATTCAGCATAGTTGATGAATTATACAACTTTTTTGCATCTGCAGTGACAACTTTGCATTATACATGAGAGGTTATTCTAGTCCAGAGAAAAAATTTAAAACTTGTGTCGCAGTTTCCGTGGTGCTGCAGAATGTAGGTGATAGCGGCTGCATAGTGAAAAATTGAACATCTCAAAAACAATTACATTCTACACAATACAAAACACATCAAAGAAGTAGAGGCCATGCACCTGAAGCGGATGCCAAGGTGTATGAATTTGTCATCATTACTTTGTTATGTCTTGTTAACTGTTTTGCAATTCCTGAGACAAATGATAATGTTTTAAGAGACTTCATTTCCCTTCATTATAAATTAATTTAAGCCTCTTTTCTTTTTTTTACTGGTTATTTCTTCAATGATAAACTAACTAATCCATCAGTAGATTAAGGGAATTCTTAAAATGTTCATGAATAATAATAATACATAGAAAAGTCTGTTTCAACTAATCAAAAGCTCTAAATTGTCTGATAAATGTATCTTTCTGTAATATTATTTTAATGAGCTTCATGCTAAAGAGTCGAGAATGTTTCATTGTGAAAAAAATAAATGAACAATTGGTGCTCCTTTTGATCTTTAAATAAATACATACATATATAAACACATATTTCCTATGTTGAGTTTAGCCCCTTTCACTTTCCATTACCAAATCTTACAAATATGTTCACATCACCATTATCAGTTTCTATATTTTAATTATTGAATATTAAATCGTTGTGGCCATCATCGTCCTATCCTACATATCAGACAGAGCATCTGTGAAAAATATATTTAAATTTTTTCCAGGAAATAGAAAAAGAAAGGAAACAAATGTCTGCTGACGGATAGTTTGAGAACTGTGTTCTGTTTTCAAGACGATATTGACCCACTTAGGTCCACTGTGTCTGTTTTTTTATTTCCCATCTCAGGTTGCCTGCAGGCTTCTGGGTAACACGCCTACGATGAACCGAAAGCTTTCGCTGAAGTTTTGTAATGATCAGTTTGGATGAAGGCGAAAGACGATCAATAGATCAGCAGTCATCGCTGCCTCCTGTTGTACAGGTGGGTGATGATCAAAAAGGGGCTGATCCTGGGACCCTCGGGGAGGCCGCCGGCCACTCGGATCATTCGGGTTCCCGTTGGTACTCATCGGGGATGTGGTCTTGGGGTCTGGGCAGGATTTGTCTTTTTTTAAATCGGTATTATTTTAGAAAGTTTTGCAAAAAAGTTCCTGATCCCCGTGTGGATATCAGACCGTGGCTCATGTGCCCGACTGTCGGCTAGACAAAGAGACAGTCATGCATTGCGTCAAGACAAAAGGTTTTTAATATCACCTCGTAGTACGCATTCATACCTGGACCCTAATTGTGTTGAACTAAACAGTCACATATCCATTGTCCCATCAGGCCGCACCGTCCGATGTAACATTACGTTGAACCCTGGGCTATTATTTGCCGGCGTCCCTCATTCAGTGGCGGTAAAAAAAACTGTTTATGTATAAGCTACGGGAAATGTCGCTTTGCAATTCGGAGAGGTCTGCGTGTGCCTCGGCCAGCTGAAGCCACGGCGATTGTCGCTTTTGTCTCGGAGCTTGAATGTGGACGTTTCGGGCGCTTCCCCGCGTGCGGAGGCCGCCTAGCTAACGGTGTGGCTACTGTATATATTATTCTCTAATTACGGGGATGGTGTCGCGGCTTTGTTTGGACTGCGAGGGAGTGAGAGGCTGAGCTTGAAAGCGGCGGTCCAGCGGCAAACACAATATGCTATTAAATCAAGGGCACACGTTTTTTTAAATTGAGGGGACAAATTACTAATGCGAGAGCACTAATGATTATTTTGTTCTTCTCCGCCCGGGTTCTGTACCGTGCAGACCGCTGAGCTCTTTTCAATAATTCAGCGTGGACCTTTTGTAGACCTTTTGGGAAAGAGAGCAGGGACAATTTATGTGACTGTCGAGTGACCTGCCAGCAATCACCTCCTTGGTTTTTTTTCTTCTTTTTAACATATTTAAGTGCACAGATTAATAAGGGGGCAGAACCAGGTTTTTATATATTTATATATGAATATACTGATGCATAAATCAACAACAAGCTACCCAACCCCTTGGGAGTCATAGGCCGCGTGATATACTCTCACGCTAACAGTGAACAGCTATCACCATGTTACATAATCTGCTACACCATCAAAAATCTATAATTATGAAAAAAAAAATAATCAGTGGGCGACATGGCACAGGTGGAAAACAGAGCAACCAGTAATTTTTTAGTCGTTGGTTCAATTCCCACATACCCTGCATGCAGCGGGTTCCATTCACAATTATCCTTTTCTATTTTTCAGTTACAAATAAGTGCCCTTTATGTATATATATACATACATATATATATATATACACATATATATATATATATATATATACATATATATGTATATATATATGTATATATATATATATATATATACATATATATATGTATATATATATTCCCTTATTAGTTTCCCAAACAATTGATTCATATTTTGTTCATAAAATAGGAAAGAAATAAGAAGATTTTTGGGCAAGAGTCCTAAACTCAACCTTGTTTCCCCACTGCGGGACTAATAAAGGATTATTTTATCTTAATAGTTTTTTGTTTCCTAAAACCCACATTTTAGATGCTAGAACTTGTGATTTCTTCTTGGGGGACCGGGGTCAAAAATGGTCATCATGGCTAATTATTCTTGTGTTAGCTTTACGGCATTTTCTATTTAGTTTTTGTTTAATTAATGGTTGTTTATTTCAAGACATAGTTCGTGCCATGTTATGAGATTACTTCAAGTTGAATCACTTCCGGGTGGGACTTCCGCTGCAATCATTTGCGGTTTAATCATTTCCGGTACTTCCAGTGAAATCGTGTCCGCAGTACTTCCGGTTCAATAACATTTGTCAGTGGTAGTAAAGCAACAGAGGACCGCACGCTCCAGAAAGCAACCCATTCACATCCACTAGGAAGCATCTTAGAGGCAACGCCGTGAGTTCTAGCATGTACATATTTGCACTTCATATTTACTACTTTGTGAAATGCAATGTTTAAGAATGTAGACTGAATGTTTTTATTGTCTTTGTTTGCTGTTTTCCCCAGCATGATTGAGGGGAACAGAGTGGCAGTAAATGGTGATACTTACTACGACTCTTGTCTTCATTGACTGCGGTATCAACTCGGTGTTTAGTCAGAGTTTCGACACGCTGCAGGAGAACACTATAGTTCTCTTTCTTTATAACTCAATTTCTGAGTGCTAATGTGAAAGTGTTGCTCGCCCTGCTGAACCCACTGACACCCACAGCTTTGTTCGGCATTGTTTAGTTCGATGTCAAACCCTGCATTGCATAACACTGAGTCAAGACGAGTGCAACAACATGCTTTTGTGTTTTGCACACTTTTCTTTTTCACCTTCTCTTTCTTTAAATGTCCAACAATTGCTATTTGCTGCAACTGGAGGTTGATATTGCGCAACACATATACAACTGTTCAATTGCTAAGAATGCCTTGCTTTGCAATGCATTCAGTTTGTTCATCAGAATATTGATAATAATAATTTGTCCTCCATCGGCCAACAACCTGCAATTATCAGTCTGTCACAAGCTGCACTGCACACAATAAGCACTGTTTTTTTTTTTCCTCATAGTTTGCTGCAAAATAAACAAATCAGTGCTTTGTTTCGGGGCACGAAGGGACTGGGGCCGCATTGTTTCAAACAGCATGCCGGTTTATTCCCTTGTCAGTGCAGTCGTTGTCAGGGGGGGTCACGGGAAGTCTCATTTGAAGACTGTGACACAAAGTATTATTACTACAATTTTCCTCTCTCCGCTCTTTTCCCGTAAATGTTCGAATTGTCTGTCAGTTTGATCACAGTCAAAATATTCAAATGAAAAGATGAACCAAAAAAAAGAAAACTATTTGAAGGCATTGTCTCCGAACTTTGAACCCACTCACTGCTTAATCCACGTTTGCGGTGGCAGTTCCCAACAATGTTTTAACGAGCACAGTGGGATATTAAGAGTATCTGTTGGTTGTTTCTGATTAGCTGCCACTGAACTCTGACTGTAATCCCATAAGCTCTGCCTCGCAGTGGAGACTCTGCACAGGCCTACTGACGGGGGGGAATTGCAGAGGAGTTGTTCTTCTAACTAGTGCAATCCATCATATACGGCTTATCACACATGACCTTGGCTGAAAAAAAAAAAGTCCCTTGCATGTCCTAGTTGTCCAGATGACCGTGTCCAGTGTGTCGTTCTCTGAAACAGACGCGTGCACGGACGGCCACCTCGTCCTTATTTCTAGAGCGATGGACCTTGATCAGCTAAAGTTTGATGCATCTCCTCCTCCATCTGCACGGAATGATCAAACCTGAGTGCGATGTGATTCGTTAACCGCATATGCAGCGAGAGAAAACTGCCCAACAAAGAATAAAAGCTCTTAAATCGTTTGTAAATGTCATCATTTTGCATCGGAAGTGGCGACTATATCTGCTGCTCCATCAACCTCTATGCACAAGTGCATTGAATCCAGGTCGGCGCCGGTGACTGATGGATTTTTACCCCTTTTGGCCTCATTAATATGCATTCTAGGAAATGGCATTTTCGAGGTAAAATGGTGGGAGGGGCTTATTCGAACTCCAACATCGACCTATTTCCTCAGCTGGAGAGCCTCGTAAAGCAGGTGGCCAAAGATGTCATTATTTTTTTTCTTATTCCAAGAAGGGTATGCAATGTCAATACGGTATTGATTCATGTCTCGTTGTCAATATATAAAGTAAAAGATAGAATACAAATACTTCCCTTGATTTATGTTCTCCAATAAGGGATGAAAAATGGAAGAAATAAATACCTGATCAAGCATTTTCAGGCTGCACCAGAGCTATTTACAATACAGGATTGGAAAACAACTATATAGAAATGTGATGATATACAAACTGACTAAACTACAGACACACTTATGTCTGCTCCGAAAATATTTCGGTTTTATATGAAGTCCTGATTAGCAAACGAAGCAAACACAATTCGGCTTTTAATGATTACTTGCTGTGCAAAACCCTGTGGCTAAAAATAAAAGCTCTGATAAATCATAGTCGAGTGTGCCCTATTTGTTTTTGTATATTTGGTCAGGAAAAAACATTTTAATAAATGTTTTTCTTTGGTATTTTAGAGAGGGGAAAAACACAGTTGTAGTCTGATCCTCACAGTAAATATCTAAAAATGACGAAAGTAAAAGCAATGCTATAGACTCGACTCTTGTAGTATGAAGCGGTGACTTGGTGAGACCCCTCAGGTAGATTCACCCGTGAGGAAAGAAAAATGACAGTCATCAATCACTGAGTCAGTCGGGGTTGATTGGCGTATCTATCCTCATCCAAGCTGTCTGGATCCATTAGAGAGAGGAATATACGGGGGCACTAATGTGTTTATAGGTGATTATTCTATTTCCTCCGCTATTAAGCTGCTCTTGGGTTAAACCTTAACTGTCGATAACGGCTTAACAGCAGATGCCGTCAGGCGTTGTATATTTAATCTCCACGTATCAGCCTTCACTAATTCTCTTGAAAGAATAGTTTCTCTGTCTATGTCGCAAGAGGTGAGCCGTGAGCCGTTCCTAAACTTACCTGCCGGTGATATCATCAGGGGGGGATTTCAAACTAATGGAAACTAAAGCGCTTCTTTTTCCACGGATTCTCTGGCGCCGGCCCTCCAGAGGCCGAGGAGACGGGGCAGTCAGACGGAGTCCAATCTCACAGGGAGAGACGCTGGAAAAGGTCTACTCCGATCCTGACGACTTTTTCAAGGAGTGGAGTTGAAGCAAGTTTTTTGGCTAATTACCATACGCACCATTGCAATGTGCAATAGTGAAAGATGAAGCCGACGCTAGATTGTAGACATACATTATGTGTATGAACATACTGCTCAGGAAAATACATAATAAATACACAATAAATAGCAGCTGCTCCGAAAGAAGTGTAAGCTATTATATTACTTTAACAGCTCTCTAGGAAGCAGTGTTCTGGGTGTACGTGTCTGGGGCTTTTATTGTGAAGGATAAAAAGGAAGAAATGTTTTAGGAGTGTGTACAAATAAATAAAGTGGTTGTCCTCTTGTGCAGACTAGGAAGCCTCGTGTTATTATTTGATTACTATTATAAAGTATCGGCGAACCCTCGGCTACAGAAGTAGAAGTGTACTATAAGTACGTTATGGAAGAAGCACAATGCCAATTGTATTCAATATAATGACATTATTTATTGAACGTACCAACATATTGATGTTGAACGTTTCAGCAACATGTTCCCTGAAAACCAAAATCATTAGTTTTTAGTCACCTTTGCAAAAAACAGTTGTTTTTAAGACACGATGCATATATTAATGTGAATGTTTGGGCGATTAAAGCACTCGAATACGGTTAAAGATGGTTGTCTTGGGCCAAATATTTCAAACCAAACCCATAATCCTTCCTTTAATTCAACCACAAGCGTACTGAGGTTTCAAAGCGCCCTATATCAAATGTTTTTTTTTCCAGATTGCCTTTTAATATTGTCGCAAAGTTTAACATGTTGTTGAATTAGGATATTAGAATCAGAAATAATATTGCATTAATGCATACAGACAACATTGAAGGGGAACATCCCAAATAGAAAATACTATATTGGCGGATATGTTTTTGTACATACAGTATACATATATATATGTATGTATATATATATAACTGAACATTGCCCACACACTAGCGCGCCATCTGACTTTATTAATGATTTAATTGTCGGTCTCTGATCTGCAGGTCCTTGACTCCTGGTGGACCCTCATCATCATTATCATCATCATCATCATCATCAGCACAGATTTACAACCGGCGGCGAGAGGTCAGGGAAGACGGAGGTTCAATGCCGTTTAATGATTGGATGATGGATGATGTAAAAAGGCGGAGTTGGAGAACGTCTCCTCATGCGCAGTAAAACCTTCACAGATGCTCATTAATGATTGATACATGTATTTGCTCTCACATTTTAAAACAACGCTGGATCATTGCAATAGCAAAAGTAAGGAACAGGAAACAACAAATTCCCATTGCATAAAAACCCAAATATATAACCATTCATGTATTAATCTGACAAGACATATTTTACAGCAGTGAAACATTGCAGTTAGAATATAATTACAGCCGCATTAAGTCAACACAACGACTCGCTGACAAATGAATGCACAGGTGTTTATTGGCTCAGTTGTCACATCCTCGTGAGTTAGGAGTGTAATAAATGGCACGTGGCGCTCACTGTTTGCTCGGTACAGTAAAAAAGCTCACACTTCAGAGATTTCAGGAGTGTCTAAAAATAAAATAGCTTGTCAAGGGTTTATGCATTATGAATGATTGGTCATTTTACATGAGGAGCGGGGGTTCTCTTTCCCGTTGCCCTTGCCAATCATCTTGTGTGTCTGCAGAGGGTTTGGGTTCAGCCCGCTGTATGCATCTTATATATCACCATGTGACCAATGATGTCAACATCCTGGGACTCTTCATGGCGCCATGTGACCAAGGATAAACATCCTGGGACTCTTCATAGTGCCATGTGACCAATGATATCAACATCCTGGGACTCTTCATGGCGCCATGTGACCAATGATGTCAACATCCTGGGACTCTTCATGGCGCCATGTGACCAATGATATCAACATCCTGGGACTCTTCATGGCGCCATGTGACCAATGATGTCAACATCCTGGGACTCTTCATGGCGCCATGTGACCAATGATATCAACATCCTGGGACTCTTCATGGCGCCATGTGACCAATGATATCAACATCTTGGGACTCTTCATGGCGCCATGTGACCAAGGATGTCAACATCCTGGGACTCTTCATGGCGCCATGTAACCAATGATATCAACATACTGGGACTCTTCACGGCGCCATGTGACCAATGATATCAACATCCTGGGACTCTTCATGGCGCCATGTGACCAACAATGTCAACATCCTGGGACTCTTCATGGCGCCATGTGACCAATGATGTTAACATCCTGGGACTCTTCATGGCGCCATGTGACCAATGATATCAACATCCTGGGACTCTTCACGGCGCCATGTGACCAATGGTATCAACATCTTGGGACTCTTCATGGCGCCATGTGACCAAGGATGTCAACATCCTGGGACTCTTCATGGCGCCATGTAACCAATGATATCAACATCCTGGGACTCTTCACGGCGCCATGTGACCAATGATATCAACATCCTGGGACTCTTCATGGCGCCATGTGACCAACAATGTCAACATCCTGGGACTCTTCATGGCGCCATGTGACCAATGATATCAACATCCTGGGACTCTTCACGGCGCCATGTGACCAATGGTATCAACATCCTGGGACTCTTCACGGCGCCATGTGACCAATGATATCAACATCCTGGGACTCTTCATGGCGCCATGTGACCAATGATGTCAACATCCTGGGACTCTTCATGGCGCCATGTGACCAATGATATCAACATCTTGGGACTCTTCATGGCACCATGTGACCAATGATAAACATCCTGGGACTCTTCATAGCGCCATGTGACCAATGATATCAACATCTTGGGACTCTTCATGGCGCCATGTGACCAATGATATCAACATCCTGGGACTCTTCATAGTGCCATGTGACCAATGATGTCAACATCCTGGGACTCTTCATGGCGCCATGTGACCAATGATATCAACATCCTGGGACTCTTCATGGCGTCATGTGACCAATGATATCAACATCCTGGGACTCTTCATGGCGTCACTGTCAATAACAAGCTAGTCTACACAGTTCATTTAGATGTTTTATTTTCTTTAACTCAGCTGATTTGCCAACCAACCCAATCGCTAATCAAGAGGGAAATATCTCTTTCTTTTACTTAGCAATTGCCTTAAAAATGAGGTTCTACATCAGATGAGCAGGCAAAGGAAGTTAAAGAGACACAAAACCACAAAAAAGGAAAAAAATGTGTTTTTCCTCCAATTTGTAGCTTTATAAAACATATATATATTTTTAAATAAATATATATATTTATGTAGACGTCTTTATATAAATATGTTATATATATATATATATATATATATATATATATTTATTTATATAAATAAATAAATACATCTGTACAAACTACTAGTAAAAAGCAAGCACTATGCCTCAATATTTATTACCAAAGAGGGTTTTTGTTTAACAAAGAGCACGAGTATTGACATGGTAATAACGCAGGAGGGGGGCCTCGTCAAGAGCACCCGTCTCCTTTTTGCGTGCATCCACATTCTGTCAGAGTATTGAATCTAGAAGGGAACTGACCCAAGAAAGAGGTAGTGATTGCTGACCACCCCGTGTGTTTCCTGTCATGGAAAACTTCAATAAACTAAAAGGGCATCCGTCAAAAAAATAATAATACAGTCAGCAGTAGCTCTCCATTTCCATTTTTAGAGAGCAAGATAATGGAGAGCTGGCAGGAAGCACAGAGTACTCCTGGTTATTTTGAATTGTTGAATCTTTAAGTGATGCTCAGGGTCACGTCAACCCAGCTAATTGTGAAATGTTTTCATGAGAGTGCAAATGCAGCTAATGCCTGGTTTCCTACCAATGAATGACATTATGGATGAATATGACTGAACGTTAAATAAAGCACTTTTAAAGACTGTAAAATCAAAGTTAAGACATTTCCAAATACACACAACTCATGGAAAAGTATTTGTTGGGAGAAAAAGAAAATATGGATTTGAACACAATCAATGCTACTTGCTTTTATTCTGTCTTTTATTTGTGTTTTATTCAATGAGACTAGGTTCGTGCGCGCAATGTTTATTTCTCTGTTTACTCCTGTGCAACCGGCCTTGAACTGTTCAGCTGCAGCAAAATGGAGTAACTTCTTTTCTGAGCAGTAACATTAACAAATGCCGACACTTGACAACGAAAAAAGAAAAGCAAGCGAAACGATGTGACTTTTCTGCCAATTACGCTGCAGCTTCCCCCTCCTTGTGAGGTTGTGGTTCATGCTGAAATATTCCTCTCCACACAGCCTGACCGTGCAAACAATGTGGAGGCATTCAACTCTGCAGAAAAGAGACTTGAAGAGGATGTTAAGTTGTGCTAAATTGTCAAACTAAATTGTCAAACTTTCAGATTGTATATCACATGAAGTGGTGCTACTGCTGCTTATTGTCACGTTTTCTCTACTGGAGTGCATCACAATGCTTAACGTCATCTGAAGTGTGTATTGTTGTGTAGACCCGTAAGTAGGCAGGTCAAAACTACAAATCCCTATCTTAAAGGGATGGTTCTATGAGGTACTATACAGTCAGTGTAGATAGATATATAGATAGATAGATAGATAGATAGATAGATATACTTTATTCATCCCCAAGGGGAAATGTGTTTGTCACAGTAGCAAGACACACAAATAACAGGAATGAAAGATGCTCCATATATACAACAAAACAGCAGAGTGTATTACGTACTATTGATGGCGGTCTACTATATCAAATACACTGACTATGGATAAGTACCTCACATAAACCCCTTTTCAAAAAAACCTGGTACTGTCCCTTTAAGATAAATATATTACAATATATCGCGCTGGCTTGTGTTACAGTCGCTCTCGTGTTAATTGGTGTCAGCATTGAGACAAGATATCAAATGAATAATCGAGCATGTGCTTCAGTTACTTTTAATGAGCAGAACTGTCCTGTTTTTTGGGTTAAATGTTCCCCTCGGTGGTGATCTTTTGTTCCCAAGGAAACACTTTTACAGCAAGGTGTCCGTGACGTCTGAGTCCATTCAATACAGTCGGGGGGGGGGGGACAAAGTTTCAAATGACGTGGGACAACTATCCATTATAGATTAATTAAACTAGATAGCCCTTTTGTAATCTACATTTAATTGACTCATTACAAAATAAATTGCATAAATCAATGGTCTGAAGAGTCCACGGGACAAAAATAAAACATTAGTTCATGCGGCTCTCAAGGGACCAGAGGAACTTTTTGTTTAACACGAAGCACATTGCATGGGGAAGAATACGGCGATTAATTACAGGATTAATACACGGCTAATACGACCAAGCTACTGGCAGCTAACGAACAAATCAGCCATGGTAAACATTTAAGTTCTCTGTATTTACGTATTACTCGTTGGCTGTGATTTTGATTTGAATTTAAACTTCATTCTCTTCATGAAAACACAGTTTATATTTCACTCTGCCGTTGCAGTCGGACTAGTGTGTTAGGCATGTATGATTAAAATAGAAAATAATTGATCTCGTCAGTTAATGAAAGCCAGCGGACCAAATTGTCGACGTGCTCTCGCCGTCCCAACGTCCTCCACTTATGTATCCCTCTGGTTGAAAGATCCTCAATATTTAAATAAACATAAACGAGGCTCCGCTAACAGGAAATCGAAAGCAAACGCGGTGATATATTAAACTACTTACCGGAATGAATGGACGCGCTAAGAAAGCCATTATGTGGCGTCCATTAACCGTGCATCATTTGAGAAACAAGCCGATCAGCACTTTTGGAGATGTAACTGCTGCTCCTGCAGGAGATGGATGGCCCTCTCTATTCATTATCATTTGGATATGTGTCAGGTTGCCCCGGGTCCGCGGCCCATTAAAGGATAGTAAGGTGTCGCTTTAATGACTGAACTACACGTGCCACGGGTAGAACACAGTGTTTTTCATGGCATCGGTGAAAGAGCATTAACCATATGGATGTTTATGCACAGAATGCATGTGCATTCATAAAGTTATCCCTGTGTCCTTGTGCTATGGACCCCAATGGTATGAAATATCCCTTCTATCTATCCATCTGTCTCTGCTCTGCGTTCTTTATTCACAGGCTTATGGCTTCGTCACGTCTCACATGGCCTGATGTTCATTAGGACTGTGAAGCTTTTAATATCTCACGAATTGATGCAACATTTTGGTGTATAAGGAAGTGTATTATTGGGGGGGGGTTTTGTATTTGAAAAAGAGGCAAAAGGTAACTTTTAGGATGAACTTTCACAACGCCATTGACCGCGTTAATGTGCAGCCCGGTAGTTGTGTAGATGTATCCCCGTTTCTCGCTTTGAACGGCTGTGTTTCATGATGCTGACATTTTCCGACCAAACCCTAAAGAAGGTGGTCGCTGGCTCAATGTATTTTTTTTTTCTTCCTTAAAGTGTAATTATAGATTGTCAGAAATGCCAATGTTTGAGATATAAGTGGCATTTAATTTGTTCTCAGACACGTTTATGAAGGAAAACGTGCTACTTGAAGTTGCAAAAACAGCTCACCATCAAATATACGTATATCTGTGTGTGTCTTTAGAAGGCAATTTTTTCATATGTTTTTTATAAAGCTGTGAGAAAGCGACATATTTTGCACCATAAAAGCATCGACCAATCACGTTGTGCCGAACGGACGTATCCAAAACAGCGAAGCTCCAAAAAAATCCAAACCAAGAAAGCAGCAGATCTCCCCTTCCATGCTTACCTTTCACAATAAAAGCCCAAGAAATATAGAAAGCCAAATCCACTCAGAGCATCTGTGTAAAGGGAAGCTTTATGAAATAGCTGACAGCGTCTTCGGCGTGTCAAACTTATACAACACATCAGAAATCTGGGTAAAAGTGGAGGGATGTGAATACTCTCTGCCTCATAAATGAACATGAGTAGTGAGAAAATGTTTTTCCAAACAGGAATCGTTCTGCAATTACTGGACCTCAAAACGGAAATAGAAGTAGATCATTTGCATAAGAGCTTCCAGTTCCTTCTCCCAGTTCTGCAGTGAACAACTCAGCGTCTCCCAGTTGATTACAACCAGTGTGGCAGCCAATTGCACAATGATTCATGCAATCTTACTCATCATTTCCCCAGGACCGGCTCCATCGTACCTCTTATTACACCGACTAGGATGCACTCCTCGAGTGAGCCGTGCGGAAACGAGCGAAAACATATTTTGGGGGGAATATCTCAAAAAATTGCATTATGATAATTTGTACATGGGTCAACAACAGCAACAGGCATCTGCACCATCTTCCAAAATATATGGATCCTACTAAATCTTGACCCTTATGAATTATTAAATAAGCCAGGTTCATTTACACAGACTTAATATCAATGTTATTGATCAATATCAAGAAATGCTAACAATATATATGCAGAAGTAACTAATGCAGTGACGGAAACTAACCAGTACATTTATTCAAGTACTGTACATTTTAGGTTAAACTTCTGCTTTATTTTTATTTTTCTCAATTACATACTTTTGACTTCCTCATAATATGTATCAGAAAACTATACTTACTGGTTTCTTTGCAGATTGAAATCTGACATTCAAAACATATGAACAGTAGAAAATATGATGCATTAATGTGGCCTCAAACAAAAGAAAACAACAACAATTTGCCAACGTCCGTGTGTGTGTGTGTGTGTGTGTGTGTTCTGCTAAAAGCTAAACACAACCTGCATTTATGAGTCACGCTCCTGCAAAGCCGGTACAGGTTATCTTTTTTTGTATCTAACCTGAATTGTATTATTGTTGTTGAGAGAGAGAGAGCTGAGCCAAAGAAAGGAAAATGAAAAGAATCCTGATCGAATGGGAGGCTCTCGCTCCACGAGTGGAGGTAGAGAGGGCCAAGAAATCTGATACATGATTAAAACGCTTATCTAGTTGCCAAAGTGGAAAAAAAAGAAAAGAAAAAAATCGACCCCCGCCGACACACACACAAACACACACACACACACACACACACACACACACACACACACACACTGTACATCCAGCTCCTCCCCTGCCGCTCCATCGCTACTAAATCAGATGGAGAATCCAGGATCACCAGAGACTTCACGATAATTTACATGCAAATCAGATGCCATGCATTAGCCTTTCAGAGGATCGGTTTAGATTATCGGAGGAAACAGAGCAGTGCCGCCACCTGACCTTCTTTCACTCGCGTCCCCGAAGTGAGAGCGGTATTGTCATGAAACCCTATTCCAGACATCACCCGGAGATGTTTAAAAGAGGTTTTGCCGCCTGACACCACAGCCGTCCTCCCTGCGGAGGGGGGATCATTTGATGGATGCTTTAAAAATTGCATGAATTAAATGTAAGATGAACAAAGTTCTAAGTAAACATTCCTCTCATCCTGTAATACAGGAGCTCATAAAAGATGCATGTGGAACAGGTTAAATGCTTTTCCTTTTAAGTATACCTGCATAAGTGACTACCTGGTGTTGCTACAGTGTAATAATGCAAACGGCTCCAATAGCGGATGAATAATAGCTTCCTGCCCGAAGTGCTCACGAGGCGCGCTGGCTGCTTGCCATCCGCCGTGCCATTGTTCCTGTGTCCCTGTGCAGATATATTTGGCTCCAGTTCTGTGCACGGCAATAATATTTTGCTGTTGTTACAAATGATGGCCGGTTGTGGGACGGGAGAGGTAATGGGTTAGGGGGGCTGCCGCCGCATCCCCGCTAATTAAATGACGGTGAGCAAAGCAGATGAGAGAGGAAACGCTTTACTTTTTTTTCTTTCAGAGGCGGCACGCAGCCGGCGACGTAATGTGCCGGCTATCAACATACATAACAGTGCATAGAGGCATCAGCTGACAGGTTTAATAATGAAGGGCTGGAGCACTGCGATGTTTTATCCATCCGCTGTCAGATCCTTGTCAAAGCACTCTCGCTGCTGCTGTTGTCCCCGCCGCTGATGTTTACCTCCGTCCACGCACGTCAGCACACAGCAGCCGACTCCTTCCAATTATTTGTTCAATTACCGAGACACAACACATGCGGTACAGTAGACAATGTCAGGGTGGTTTTAAAGTGTTAAGTTCATGCTATCCATATCCAGCCGGGATAGGAAGAGTACTGGCACTCTTAATAAATATCAAATATACAACATTGCAGCGCTCCAGCCCTTATTAAACCTGTCTATCTAACTATCTAGCTATCTCTCTCCATTTACTGTATCCATCCATCCATATATATATATATATATATATATATATATATATATATATATGGGTAGATGGATATATACATATACTTTCCGCAGGAAAAGTTTATTTTAACAATTATTTGCTCAACACAGCACAATTTGTTAAAAACTCTGAAACATGTAGTCTACTTTCATAAATGACTCCAGAAACATTCACAATGAATAGATTGAATTAATAGATTTCTGCTATTTTTGCTTTTTAAAAGTGAAAATTACCTGGTTTTGTGGAGCTATTGAATGAACGACCCTGTAACGTTGCTTTAGCTTAATAAGCCTCATCGACACATCTTCTTTTTTTACACTACCGCTCTCAAAATGTACAAAGTTACCAGATTTGGAAAAAAGAATATTGCCCCCCGGGCGGATGTATGTTTTGTAATCTATGCTACTGTCAAAAAATAAGGAATAAATACAAGAAGAAGAAAAGAAGAAACTTTAATTAACTTCATTGCAAAAAGAAAAGAAAAAATAGCAAAATTGATTTTCTGCCGATGAAGCAAACGGTGAAATGGCTAATTAGTGAGCGTGACAGTGAGCCAGCATGTGCAATCACAGGTTTGAGTACATTGTTCATACATGCTCTTTTTCATCACACATGTTCAACGTTTCCCACATCGGTTGGATGAATGATTTCCCGGCTGCATCAGAGCATGATTCCATTGATGGACTCTGCCCGACGGTCACGGCTAAATCAACCTCCAAAGCATCAAAGCACGTACATTATAACTCCTAAATAAGACGCCCGTGATGTGTACGCGACTTTCATTATATGTGTGACATGAGAAGCATCACACTTGGATGTGCACGGTGTCGCAGGTACACAGGAAGCTGCAGGCGCCCACAAGAAGGGAACGTAAGGAGAGAGGCAAGGTTCAAAATACACATAATGAAGATATCCATTCAGATTATTCTCCCTCATTCTTTTCCCGACATCTACTGCATGATTCATTACAGGATGAGCAATCAGTGTATTGAAAAGTACAGTTTGTGAGGTTTGTGTTGCCGTCTACACCAGCGGTCCCCAACCAGCGGTACCGGTCCGTGGGTCCCTTGGTACCAAGCCACGTGGAAGGAATGAATGAAAAAAATAAATCCTGATTGATTATCTAGGTTGATTATGCGTCTGAACCTCTTAACACAATTTTACTTTTTAACTGCCGGTGTTCTGGATTAAAATCAAGGCAGAATATCCTGAGATCGCAAAAAAAGCTCTGAAAACCCGGCTTCCATTTCAACACCCTGTCTTTATATGCAGGTTCCTCCCGTTGTCTTCGGGTCAAAATGACCCATCAACACACATACATATACACTCGTACACGGGTCATTTTGACCCGAAGACATCGGGAGGGTTATGTCCCCAAATAGACTGGACATAGAGGTCTAAGTTACGGAGGAGACTCACTGGACAACAAACGTCAGGTGTCGTTGTCTCCCGTCACCCCGAGATGGGACCGGCCTCCCACTAATTAGGCGTAATGGTGAGTTGTATTTTTATGCACTTTATGATTGTCTTTATGCCGGTCGTATCATTTTATTACGTCATATTCATCGCGCACAATGTGAAGGCCGATCCGTGGAAATATTTTCGTGCACAAAAAGGTTGAGGACTGCTGGTCTACACCCTGCTTGATGCTTCTATAAGACCTACATGAGTAAACAACACCACCAGCGAGAAAGCGGTCTCTTTATATTTTCTATTTCTTCTCTCAATGCCGGTCTTTTGGTCCATTTCCTGTGAAACGATCCGCGGCACACATGTTTATCAGACTCTCCTTCAGCTCAGACTCCAGCCGGCCTGCGGGGGTCAGACCCAGATCCGGCAACGAACCCGATGTGGGTCCGTCCGCCCCGGGCCGGTTGGAGCTCTGACTCGGAGGTGGAGAGCTTCGCAAACCGGCAGCGGTGGTTTCTCCTCGGGTGCAGGAGCCGACCCCACACCGACCCCACGCTGCCGGAGACCCAGGCCGTATTGCTGGGCCTGCTGGAGGGGAAGGGGGGCAACGGGAGAACCAGAACCAGGAGACTGTGAGACTAAAATAAGAGGTTTTATGGAGGGAATCTGGTGCGAGGAAGCACTACTGCATTTGTCCAGAGGGGCCGCCAAAACCAACACTTAATAAAAGTTCTTTGCTGTAGCTTTAATAATGCAATTTCTGGATGCATTATTCTGAAGCTTGATGATTATTTCATAGTCACAATCCTGTGTTGTCCTAACACAACCAACACATGATGCTACTGGTTTAGCACTGAGGGATAAAAGGTGCTGATGGGTTGCTTCACCCGCGACAATTAAATGATCTTCAACTGACATTCGGAGCAAATTAAATTCGCATCAGCCCCCTTACTAATTCCAGTCACTCCGGTGGTTCGGTCACCGGTACGTGGGTGTTGTGTTTATGTGGTGGCCTGAACACAAGCGCTCGCTTTGTAATACTCCCAAAAGCAATGTTAATCCCCTATATGAAGCATTGTGCTTCTTTTTATAGTACGTGAGATAGATATTTCTCAGTAATCAGTTGTCTGTGTGATGTGTGAACTCTTTTCAGCAGCAGCTTATCCATCCTCCTTTGGCAGAAGGGGTGGGGGGGGGAGTAGAAAACCCTGTTATTTTTCAACTTGAATCATCCGTGCTGCTGGTGCATAGTGCACTCGCAGTGATTCATTCTAAAAAAAATTCAATTCTGCAGCTTAAACACTATCTGAGTGCAATGGGAGCAGGAATATTAAGCATTGCCAAATTAAAACTATCCATAACACTGATTAAAAGCACTGCCTCCGAACACACGCACACACACACTCTCGTACAAAAGAACAGCATAGGTTTCCATTGTGCAACGCTGACATCTTTATTTTAATTCAGAAAGATCCACAAAGCAAAAACCCATTAGGGAGCCGACCGTCAGGGGACGTACTTAGCTTCTTATTGAAGGCCCGGTTTGTGTTCTTAATGGCCTTTATTTCGAGAGCCGGAGTTGTTTATTGTTCTGCATGTTTCTTTTTCAGTCTTATATATGTCAAGCTGTGCATGAGCCCACTGATCTCTGAACCTCAGATCTCACTTTTGTGAAAGATGAGGGATATAAAACAAAGTGTTCAAGCGTCTCACACATAATTGAGTGAACCATTGTATCTGCACATGGATATATTTATTTTTTAATGCATACTTTTCCCTGGGAGCATGGATTTTTCATTGCCAGCATCCTGACAGAACAATGTCCTCTTATCTTTATAAATGCACAGTGTGTCCTTTGCATAGACATTTGTTTCATTTCCTGCTCAGCATCATGTGACTGGCACTTTTTTTTCGTCCGTTCGGAAAAAAAATGGTTGCAGGGGTAGTTCATCTGGGATAATTCCCATTATCATTTCGGTTGTCCTCTTTATTTACGGCGTTACCTCCCGTCGGATCGACTTTTTTTTTCTCCGACCAAATATGTCGCGGCAGTCACAAAATGTAAAGTTGCCGGAGAAACGAGAGAATAAATCACTCTGTGAGTATGGCTCATTGAACAGATCCTTGGCAATTTGAAAAACAGTCTGTGTCCTCTCCCGTTTGCTGACTTTGATGAATTTCTGCCACATCAAGCAGCTCAAATTCAGACTGATGTGTTATTGATATATTTTATGACTTGTGTGTGTCTAAGGATGATGCATGCTCCAGATGCAGAAGGACGGCGCCGAGTGTCAGGTGGCGGCGCCGACGTTGGGATTACCATTATGAGATAATCACGCCACGGTTGAATTTAGTGCACTAGGAGATTCATCCGGTTGAACCTTGTATTTATGATGCTTTAAGCAACACATCTATGTATTAATAGAGATATCCAGCTGTGGGGGAAACCCTGAGATCACAAGGCAGCGTGCACACAAACACAAACACTGCATGTGCATCGATGTGTCTGGTTCATTTGCACCCCCCGTGGTGATTGCATGAATAAAAATCCAATATTAAATATATTCTAACTCAATACTGAGTTGTTTTCAATACTGTATTACCTACATTAACATATTACATTATAAAATAGCCAATTTTCAACAAATATGTGCCGGTATACGTACAGATTACGTCTATTCTATCGTCCCTTAATCACATTTAACTGCCGTTGGTATTATATTTTGATTTTCATAGCTCAGCGTCACATTTCACACATTAATGGCTCACACCTCCACAGATATATCGCAAGTGATCCAGCGGTATTAAGGCGGGATTTAAATCGTCTGAGATTCACTGTATGAGATATTTCCGTGACTCTTCTGTCTACTTAGATGGTATGAGATATTTCTGTCTCCTTAGATCAAACTACTTTCTATAAATGCTGGCTCTTTGTGATTCTTTATTACGTTCATGATCAAATGTAAGGATGTTGACTACCTGCAGCCTCACTCCCCAATATATTGACATCAGCCTTCAAAGGCCTTTTTATTAACCAAACAACAAACTCGTGTACCGGATGGCGAAAAAAAAGTTAATTAATGAGACTTCGTCTCTCACGAAGCATAAAAGGTTTTCATCAGCTGGCAAATGATGTTGTAGCACCTGCAGATGAAACCGACACCTCGCCAGGTTCACATGGGTGTGAATGTACATTATTCAGTATGTCTTGGCTGTCAGTCCGCTCTGCCTTACCGCCGTTTCCATGTCTTCCCACGTAGCCGTCATTCAAACTCAGCTGAGCAAAATCTCCGACATGGCGGCATCCATCTTGCCGTTGTTCAGGGTTAATGGATCAGAGGATGGAGGCCAATGGCGGTGTTTGATCAGGCCTCCTGTGCTGCTTTGCACGCCTGACCACGCGCCTTGTTAACTCATAACCTTTTTTTGTGTTTAATCTGCACCCATGAAGCGAGTTGAGCCGGGACTTTCTGACTGCAGAGGGCTGTAATGTTAATTAAACAGGACGGGGATGTCAGTGATCCCCTCATGTTGTGTGCAGCAGCGATCACGGTACAGTAATTGGGATACTCCGGCTATCGGGGTCAGCTTGTGTTCTCGTGTTAAACGACGAACTCTGTTTTTTTTTTTTTTTTACCAAAGCGTTATCGTCGGTCCGAGAACGTGTAGCCGGTTTTAAGAAAGGAAAAAATAATCTCCTCTTATTCGGCTTCGCCCCCCTAAAGGAGCATTCATAAGTGTATGAATAAGTAATGGGACCCTGTAGCTATCAAAGACCACCAGGCTGGATGCTGAATGACATTCATTTCATATGCTGGTCAATAATTGCACATTGATTTAATATTTGAGAAGGGCAATTTTAAAGCAAAGGATGGTCAGGATTTATTCTGACTCTCGCATGTTGACTTTTTGTTGATGTATTCAATTCACGGTATCTGGGTTAGTAAATATGATTCATAACAAAAAAACATAACTTGTTGAATAATAAAGGTTTTTTTTTCCGTCTTAAATTTTTAAACAAGAAACACAAAGGGTGTAAGTCAAGAGCAGCCGGGTTGACCTTTGGTCCGCTCTCAGAGGACCCTGTGGCCGCGATGCAGCGAGTTCAGCTGCAGCGAGATCAGCGGCTTCTTCGGCATGATTAAGATATGTGCCGCTGTACGCCGCTGAAATCTTAATATTAAGCGATGTCTCTGCGGGTATGTATAGAGGATATGCTAATGACTGCGGAATGAGTTACACATCATACTCGGAAAGGACTTTAATCATCTTTCATTTACATGCAACGGCTTCTCGTGAACATCAGAGATCCACAGGTCCCCCGTTTCCAGACCACTGAGTCTTTTATTTGTCCAGGGTGGCTTGACTTTCATTGAGAAATGTCTTCTTTTCTCTCAGTGTAACCTTAAAATCTATATGTATATATATATATATATGTATATATATATATATATATATATATATAAAAATATGGGTCAGAAGTCGCCATCTTGGGATCTGGGAATTTGCAGTCAGATATTTGTTTACTCTTTTCTTCCATTTTCTAGATCAAACGATGAGGCACTTTGTCCTTAATGAAAGTTTTTTTGTCTTCACATTTACAGATTAACACATCCAGCTATATGGCACACATGAGATGCAGCTGTTTTAGTCTTTCTGGAAAGAGAAAAAGAAGAAGAAGGCGTCGGACTTGTTTTGTAAGCTCCATCGTGTTGATCCATGGTACTAAGGGTGGTAATAAAGCCCAAATTGACAACAACACGCAGCAAAAGCACAGGGTCATCTGCTAAAGAGCCTTTCATTTGTTCCCACAGTGAGAGTGGGGAGAAGATGAGCATCGGTGGCGGGGGGGGTCACTCTTTTTTTTTCTTCCCGCTGCCCACCTTGGCACACGCGACTCGCTTGTCTTCAGATCAGAGCTTCGCCGTGAACTGGAGGCTGGCAACGAATCCAAGTGGCCGGGGGAGATAAGGCCGCCTCTGGGACATTACAGATGCAGGCATTAGCCGAGCGGAGGCTTGATGGAGAGAGGGGGGGCAAGCTGAGGCCTTTGATAATGCTGCTGATGTGATAATACTGCCGCCGCTCAAGAAAGAGGCATCAGACTTATGAAGACGGGTACCGGTCCGCACACAGCAACAGCGTTGTCAGAGTTTGTGGGTGTGGCCTATTCTTGAGGGAACGGGCAAAGGATACCGTAAAAGTAGGGTTATACGCCGCTACTACCTCCGGTCAGTGTCCTACTGTAGCAAGCTAGGAGCAGCGCTAGCTACTAGGAAGTCTATTATGATCTTTTTTTTCCTTTATTAATGTTCAACGGATTACTTTTACTACTAGCTCCCCGCTCCTGCTGCTAGCTCCCCGGTAGAGCTGGGGCTGGTCCCTACCTTTGGTGGTTGTCAGGGAGCTAGCGGAGAGCTAGCGGAAGTTAGTGGAAGTTAGCGGAGAGCTAGCGGAAGTTAGCGCGGAACTAGCTGGCTACAGCGGGGTGCAAATGGGGACACTGACCGAAGGTAGTAGCGGCGTGTAACCCGACTTTTACGGTATTTATTTCAAAATAGTATAAAAATCCCACTGTGTTATTTCAGTTTTTTCGCATTTAATCAAATAGAGTCTTTGACAAGCCTTTTGTTATCCAGCGGCCATTCAGTGCCCATCATTTTGTCGAGGCAGTCGGCTTTTTCCTCCTTCTTGTTCCCATTTTTTATTTCTCTCTCTCTCTCTCTCTCTCTCTCTCCACCTTACTGACATGCAGGCTTTTCCCAGTGGATTTGCTCGCACGCCACGGTTTTCGGCTCTCCGCTTATCTGACAGTAGCAGTGCCTGTCCCATCCTGAATCTAACATTTACTGTACCATCCTTGTCCCTCTTCACTGGCTTCAAGTAGCTCTGCCATTTACAATTTAGTGCCAAGTCTGCAATGCAAAAAGACAACCCTGACCGCGGGGGAAGGACGGCGCTCTGACAAAGTGGCTGTCACTCTCCAGTGGCGCTCCTTGGCCGAGTAATTCCATAGCTTGGAATAAACATTAAATATCGAACACGTGCTATGATAACCCACAATGCTTTTTTTTTTTAATGTGCAACAGCATGGCCAACCAGCTGGGCCTCATTCACAACCAGTTGACTGCTGATAACAATCACCATGTCATGTAAAAGATCCTGAGCATCGATGCCTTCCTGTGTTGCAATCTGTAGTTATTGCAATTATTGTCAAGGAAGTTTAAAATCGCTAAAATATCCAGTGATTGAAAGTATTTGAATATATTTGCAGGCTTAGAAAGTTAACACTATTGTATATTTCTGTAACAATCCCATTGATAATTTGTGATAATAAAAAATTCATCATCACATCTTTTCTGTCAGTTTGCTGATTGATAATGTATCAAGGAAACACAATTACACCCTCAGTGCTGACTTGAAGTCCTAATTCATTTCACAGACAGGCCACTGGCTCGCCAAATTAAATACGGTGATATCTCTTGGTCTCAACCTCTATACTTCATGCTTTTCAAGGTTTCATTTAATATGCTCCGTCCACAAATTAACAGGATGTAATTTCTAATTTAATATGGAAAAGGCATATAATAAAGGGTCACATTTGGTGTGTGATGAAAGACGGTGTAATCCATCTTGTGTGGTCTCATATTTCCCAGTCAAGTGGGCCGTGAGCTAAAGAATTATTATGTCCGTCTGTCAGTTTATTCTTTTATTGCTTTGTATTTGCTCACATAATCTGATATTCTCTATAATGCACATTGTTGATATTTGAACAAGATAGGCAATACGAAATATGAAGTGTGTGATATTCCTCCTAATTACAACATACCAATGTATTCATTATTGTTTGTCTTATTATAACAACATCACTTTATGAAGTCCATATAAAAAAAAGTGAAAAAGTAGCAAATTCCAGATTTCTATGAGTCATCAGAGCGTTGGAACTATTTCATCCTCCTTGCCTTTGAAATGTATCTTTTTCACATTTATGTTGCAACATGATAACCTTATTTCATAAGCTCCCATAACCACCATTACACACAATCAATGGATCTCATTCAAACATCAAAGGTCTCATTGTAAGAACACAAGTCGGGGTCTGGAGATGGGAGATTGTAGCATCACCATAAAACATACAATAAATAAAAATCACTTTTTTTATGGTTTCATACTGATTTATGTTATTGCTTGGCATGACCAGGGAAAGATCCATCCATCACAGCACTTTATCCAGCGCAGGGTAACTGGAGCCGGTCCCATTGTGCTACTGGTGCACTATTTATAGTCCTCACTGGTCTCAGACTGAAGGTGGAAGATTGAGTTGGTGCCGATAAGAGAACAACTCAATGCTCACGTGCACGTCCATGCACATTAAAAACAGGCTCCGCCCCCCAGTGCTACCGTCTCTGTGTAATATGTGAGCCCTATTGATATCAGAGTTCATCCAATGACCGCTATATTAAAGCTGTACTAGTATATCTGGATGTCTCGCCCTGTCCCCCCACCCCTCCCTCTGGATATTACAAACCATTTAAAGTCAATAAAACATTTCCTCTGCATAGAATGGATCGATGATTCTTTTTCGGGAGTGTCACATTGTTGGGCTTTGGTCACGTCGAGGAATTGATTTAGTGATGAGTTTATTTCTCCAGAGGCCTGTTTTTTTGTTTTTTTACCATTTCTGCTCCAATGCATAATGGAAATGATAGTTTTATTTGGTATAGACAATGTCATTATCATTCCTCTTAATTGCATTGTTAATGCTCATGTCTCCATGGTATGTATGCCTCCAAAACAAATAACTATAACACACACAAAAAGACAATTCATAGTGAATTGGATTGTTTCTGTGTTTGTACAAATGTCCCTGATTCTTAATCCTCAACATATTTATTTGTTAAATAAATATATATAGATATTTTTCTTTTACTTTTCAATCTCCAAATGTTTGCATGTTATCCTGTTTTTCTTTTCTTTTTTTTACCAGGTGTTTTGACTTCCTCCCACAGAACCAAGGACATGCCGGTTAGGTTAATTGGCGAGTCTAAATTGCCCGTAGGTGTGAACGTGAGCGTGAATGTTTTCTTCTCTCCCCGTCTTTACTTGTTAGGCGTGTGATTGACAGGCGTCCTGTCGGCCCCGGCTCCTCCCCGCGAGCGACCCTTCAAAGGATAAGCGGTGTAGCTAAAGGAGTGTGGACTCCAACATCTCCTTTGCTTGCTTTGTTAACCAATAGCTTCACTGCATTCATTTCCAATCAACCCACTTAATTATATGGAAAAGTTCAATCAAACCTCTGCAGACTGCCCCATTAACTGTGAGAGACTCTGCCAGGAGGCCAAAATGACCTTTTTTTTCTTCTTCTTCTCGTGCTACCACTGCTTTTTCAAAAGTGTCTTGCCGGTGGCTCTAGATGCCCCCAGCTATTTTGCCCTCTGGGAAACATTTTCTCTAGCGACTGTTGCCAATCTCATACCTGCTTCCAAAAGGTCGGTGCCAATTCCCCCTCGCAGTGGAACATACACAGAGCCCTTTTTCCTGCACCCGGCTCAGCTAATTATCCCGGCGCTATGAGGCATGTCAGAATGTATTCATCCTGCCACCGCCAGCCTGTAACTCTGTAATTGGTCTTCATTTCAAAAAGGTATATGGATAGAAAAACAGCGCGCGAGTAAATGCTTTATTTTTTCCCTTTCTTTTGTGTGTTGCACGCTGAAACAGTTGATAGAGTGCGTTAACAATAATGATGCTCGTGCAATTATATGGAGGGAGCTGCTCATAAAGCTTTGGTATTATAACCCCTCACACACACACACACACACACACACACACAGACATAATAAATAGGAGAAAAAAGGGACAATCAGACTCTATTACAGTTTACAAACCTAACAATAGCACTTAAATATAAAATGTTATATTTGTTATAATATTTGAGTTGTGACTGCTCTCTCTGTTTTAACTGTCTTTCTTGAAAACAATGCAGTGATGCGTCTGCATGAGCATCACTACTGTCGCTGGTTTGACAGTGTGAGCATACAGTTCTTTTTATATCACAGAAATCTGTTATTGTGCTATTAATCACAAATTAATTATCACCCTATATATATATATATATTCAACATCATCAGGTTTACCAACTGGAGTCCTTTTCAAGACATTATTAGATGTGCAATAAATGATGACGCCATGTTCAATAAGGACAATGGGAAACATTTGATTTATCCATTCTATTGTATCTAGTAAAGCTGCCAATCAAAAGCATCCGACCGCAGCCTTTGCAATGTCATGTATTATTATTGGATTGATAGAATGAAGCGCCTGTGAGACGTAACAAAGGGTTTACCTCTGGCTGCTGCAGGGTCCCGAGTGAGAAGGGCGGTTATGTTTTGCCATTTTTGCTTGTGAAACTAAACTATGAATTGCTCGTCAACATATTTATTTTGCCTGACTCCATAATCAACTAGTGGTTCCAACTCCTAGTCATGCCATCTGTTGATTGATCACACCTTTTCTTTAAGATTGAAGTCCTTAATCAACCCGCAGATTATTTTCAATTCAATAAATGTATATATAAAGTACGTGCAGGAACACATATTTGAAACCCAGGCAAATCTGAGCAATAACCTAAAGTTGACTAAATATATATATATATATTTTTGTTGCTGTATTTGCTGTGACCACATCAGGGCACAGTGAGTGATAAGCCGCTTGGTGACAGAGTCAGAGGGGTTTATCTGCAGCCCTGCTGAGTGCGGTGCAGATTAAGGGGTGAACACAGATGACTTGTTTTGACGGTAAATGAACAGCGGAGGTGTAAATGTGTTAACAGCACAATGCAAAACAGGGAGAAACATGTATTTAATCAGGAGTTAAGGTCTTGCCCGAAGTAGTTTGTGTAGGTCATTACAACTTTCCCTAAAATATATCCTAACAGTTAAAAATAGTATGACGTGATTTATTAAATTATGAGCCTTTTTATCATTAATCATAGAACCAGAATAGTATTCATGTGTATAACTTGTTCAACTAATTGATAAAGTAAATGAATACGAAACTCATCGGTGTGGTATAGCATTGTGTTGCTATGTGGACTGTAAGTGTTGCGGCTACTGTAAAAAATGAAGTCTGATTTATTTTTTGGAGAGCAGGTGGCCACCGTGGGGATGGGCTGTCTGTCCAATCTATCAGGTGGCGACTTTTCTCTGGGAAAAATAAAATACCTAAGCAGCAGAGCAGAGCAGAGTTCAGTACCTCCAGATATTGATCTCGCTTTTTTTTACGTTTTCTTGACCGGCTTTGATCAAAAAGGTTATTTCTCTTGGTCGAGAAAATGAGGAAATAATAATATTACATTTTACGTTCAGTCATGAAAGAAAAACAAGACGTGCAATTAGTGTGTACCAAATGTAAACCCCCCCCCCTTTCTAATTGCTTTCAGATCAGAGGAGCCGGAACATCAAAAGGTGATTCATATAATCTAACATGTACATCAAGAGGAGGGGGCCGAGGTAACCAACATGAAATAAAACCATTTAAAATGGTGTGATTGAACTGACCTTTTCGTGAGAGGACAGCAGACAATATTTCTGTCGAGGGGCCCACTTATGAGTCAGCGCATGTATTAATCGCTCCACTTTTATTCTAATGGTAAACATTTCTTTTTGTACCCTATTTTAATTTTTACTACACAGCTTAACGTTGTTTTTTTTTGTCAATCGGCATCATATGATTGGAAATAGGCAATGCACCTCATTCTTTCAGCTAAACGTATTGAGTGAAATGTGAGCAATGGTTAAGGGAGATGGATGCATTCATAAATAGGTTATATTACAACTGCTTTGCTGAATAGCCTGTTGCACAATATGTGTATCAGTTGTGCAAATAGTTAGAAGGAGTGCCACTAGTTGTACTTTATTTCAAATACTGTGAATGCAAGCTCAGTACACTCACATTTTTATTGAATTAAGAGAAGACCTTCAAGAGAACATGAAATCCTTGACCAAAGCAAATCAAAACCAAGTTTATTTGTGTCGCTAAAACACTCAGTGGGCTACGTTGGATTTACAAAAAAAATTAAATGAAAGGTTTAATATAAGTCCAATAATACTTCTATGAATCCAGTAATACGAGGTCCACCTCAGGTCAGTGCAGGGATCTAAATGGCAGAAATCCAATGAAATGAATAAGTGTTTCATATAATTTTCAAATGAATGTATTTTTTTGACGATGAGTAAAGTGATGTATTGAAATCACGTTTCACCTTGAAGGACGTTTTCAAAGATGTGTTTCACTAAGAACTGGTGGAAATCACCAAACCACCTCAATGGACGCCATTAAAATACACCTGTACGAGTCCACGCCATTCTTTTAGTTCTGGCAAAAAAAATTGGTGGAGGACCTCATTTGACTTTGCCTTACACATACTGTGTGTTTCTGCCTCAAGCCCGATACCAAACTTACATTTATGCTCTCCAATTTTAATGCAAAACTCACTCTGACATTTATTTAAAATCCAATTTAGCTCAGGTGCTGGGGGGATATCAAGTCCTGATGGAGTTTTGTGTCACCTCTCTAATGAAGGAACCAATGCAAGGACTTAGAGGCTGATGAATATGAGCAGATGTCAGCGAGTGATTTGACACATATTCCATCAATTTTCGCCATGTACCTGCGAGAAAATAAAAATGTATGAATAAGTCATTCGGTAAACAGAGCAGCTCATATAGCACCACAAAATTGCATTAAACTAGAAGCTAAATCATTCTCTCTGTGTGGCATTTGTGTGGGTGTTTGTGTGTATACATATGTGGGTAATGTTGATAGGATATGTCATTGGGACATTTCAAATTAGAGAAAAAAAACATATTTGAGATACTGCAGAATGTCCCAATTTCCAATATTACTCACGGGGCTCTGCCTACTCTCACCTGAGGAAGGTGTAAAGTAACTAGCAATTAGTGTCCCTACAGGACACATGAAATGGACCTCTAAATAATTAAACACAGCAGTTATTACGCTCCAGTATATGGGCGCCGCGGATCACAAAACTCACGGCTGGGACTGTGTCGCAGTTTTAGTGTTCGGAAATTAAACAATAGCATTACAACCTCTCTAATATGTGTATTGTATTTTTTTTGTAAAAAAACATCTCCTTCAAATTCCCGCCAAAAACTACATTTAAATAAAACTACTTTTTAACACATAACGTCATAATTCATCTTCACCCAATACTCATTTGTACTGAATGATGCATGAACCAACAAGTCATGATGTAACTCAATTACTCAATAAAATATAAAAAATATTTATATATAAAATACTCAACGGAATGGAACCTGCTCATGTCAGCCGTTAGCAGCTAACGCCAGCAGCTAACGCCAGCCGCTAATGCCAGCCGCTAACGCCAGCAGCTAACGCCAGCCGCTAATGCCAGCCGCTAACGCCAGCAGCTAACGCCAGCCGCTAACGCCAGCCGCTAACGCCAGCAGCTAACGCCAGCAGCTAACGCCAGCAGCTAACATCAGCCGCTAACACCAGCCGCTAACGCCAGCAGCTAACGCCAGCAGCTAACGCCAGCCGCTAAAGCCAGCCGCTAACGCCAGCAGCTAACGCCAGCGCTAATGCCAGCAGCTAAAGCCAGCCGCTAACGCCAGCAGCTAACGCCAGCGCTAATGCCAGCAGCTAATGCCAGCAGCTAACGCCAGCGCTAATGCTAGCAGCTAATGCCAGCAGCTAACGTTACTCCTGCTGCCGATTTTAAATTTGATGTGTTGTTCACAATGTAGCAATATCAGGGATATAAATAAGTAATGAGATATCCTGATAGCATTTTTTGGGGGGTTACTAAATATCGGCCAATAACGAATGCCAATAAAAAGCTTATTGCACACTGTGATGGTTAAACTGTGTAATTAAGTCGTGGTTTACATGCTCCACACAGCTTACACAGCTACTCCGGAGAAAGATGAAAATATTAGATGAGAGAAAGGCAAAGTTTCCCTTCCCAGCATGAAATGAGCTCATGTGATTCCCCTCTTGGAAAATGCCAGAGTTTGACGGAAAGGCAAAACAGTGTAAAGGTCTTATCTTGATGACCTGCTTAGACTGATACAGCAAAATATTGGCATTTTAATAAAAACGCCTCCTGACATTTCTGTCATTTTCTAATTCTTTTCTGTCAAGGTGACCTTTTCTTAGCCTCTACTGTGAGCATTTCCTCATGCTCACATTATCAAGATGCTTTGGTCTCTCCAGTGAGAGTATGCTAGTTTTATAATACAATTACGGCATATTAAAACTCAACAAAAATATTCTAGGAAATAAGTTGAGTCCATCACCTCTGAAGTTTTAGACTTAAACTAATTGTTTATTACTTAAACATCACATCACTGCTCGTCACAGACGGTGTTGGCCCATATTCAGTCTAAATTAATTCATGTTCATCTGTCTATTACTGCCTGCCTCTCAAATTAATCTGCAACGCGACCTTTTACAGCCATCATTTGTCATGTGACTGAAGTTCAAAAGAGATGCAATTGTTAGCGTGGTAAAAAAAAAAAAATGCGTGCGTCTCTGCAAATGTTGATGCGTCGTTTCGTTGCTCATTACACAATTGTAAATCAAAACCAAGCGGCATAAAGAATGCTCAGCCGTAGCTTTAAAAAAAAAAAAAAACTTTCTTTCATTATCAAGACATTCAAGCATTGAATATTTGTCAGCTTGTTCCCAGACACATCAATGCACAATGCACAGTAGTCACATGCAGCTCGGAAGCCAATTTAATTAGCCAAGCGTCTCACAGCAGTCTTAAAGCCAGACATCTTAAAGACCTAATAAGACATCAAACAATTCTGGCATATTGTTCCCTGAGAAATCAGCCACATTGTCTCTGAATGTTTGTTGGCAACCTTTTAGCAAAACGCCAGGCCTCACTCCTGAAGGCTTAAAGCACTATCAGTTTGGCACAGTGACTCCATTCTCGAGCACGCTCACTTCCACCTGACTCGACGAGCGGCATGTCAATTGCCACTAGAGCTGATTTTGACACATTAGTAGATCCCCATCCACCAACACTCCCCCTCTCCTGTGTGTTGGCACAACAAAAGGGTATTAAAACAGAGCATTCTGATCACTCAGGGGGAGCGTCGCCCAATTCATCGTTACGATTCCACTTATCCAGTGAAATATCTCAATATCCACGACATGGAGTCAGCTGCTCCATTCTCACCCCAAAGTATGACTTATTCTGCACATTATCTGTTATTATTTGGAACTGGTCAACTGGTATTGGTATTTAAGGACATGTGAAGAGACATTTTGAAAGTGGCTACCCTTGAAAAAGACACCCGAAGACGTCACCGCCAGTTCTGGAATATCATACAAAGTGGCCTTTCCTCTCAGCTGATGTCCAGTTGAGTGACACGCACACGTTGACATATTTCCCGTGGCAAAGGGGGCTTGTTTGTCTTCAGAAAGACACCAATTTGTCGGATTTGTCCTCAACATTGTTTGAATCCGTTGACTGAAGGACAACCTCGTCAACTTTTATCTTACAGAGCAACCGACCGGCTATTACATTAAAGTGTTACCGACTGATGCACCATTTACTGAGCACATAGCACTTAACCACTTGTGAAGGAAATACTAACCCTCCCTCCCCACAAAAAAAGCCTTACATTTAATATTGTACACCAGCCAAAGCCATAAATGTATTGATTAGCCCACCTAAGAGACCACTTACATTTACATAGCATTTACAAGTTGCCATTACACAGTAGAACTCTGCCTTTGTGTCCATTAGACGTAAGCCAAAAAAGCTATTTAGTTACTTTTATCTTGCATAATTATGTCACTTCAATCCTGTATATGGCAACATGTGACTTTTATACTCACGTTTTTCTTCTTCTTGTAAATACAGTTAGACAATTATGAATATATTTACATTGTACTCTTATTTTTATTACCATAATTTAGTTATTTTCTTTTGTACAAGAATACAATTATGTATTATTTATAGTCTGTAGGGCCAGCTGTTAAATAAAAACATATGATAATTACATGTCCATTTTTTATTTATTTGTTTGCTATATCACGGCTTTGATGAAAATCTATATATTGGGTTTTCTATGTATCTATATCTACATAGTTACTATATCAAACACAATTAATGATATAATTTTCAAATCCCCTTGTTTGCTGGGATAATACAGCTGCGGTAGAAATTGGTTGCCCATGTTTTTAACAATTGTATTTAAAATGTCTCCAGTGTTTTCCGTCCCTTCAATATCACTGAGGAGATGTCTGTGTCATTCTTGTGCTCTCACTAGGCTCTTTTTATAATTGCCTTCTACTTATTCTCAGGCCAGAGGCTAGATAGAACTGTATGTTAATTGCATATGCCTCTAGACATTGCACTCAGCAGTCACTGCCAATGTGGCGAAACTAATAATCTGAGGTCTTGGATTTAAAAAAATATATAACGTTAGCATATGACCCTAAAGCTGCTATTTGTTTTGCTTGTTTCCACGAGCAGCTTGGGCCTTTCACCAGAGTGCAAATCAAGGGATAAGAACAGAAAAAAATAACAAAATCAATGGTCAATTGGTACCGGAGGAAGCTGGACAAACTTCACTCAATAAGTCATGCTTAAACTCAACCCTGATAAATAATACATCATATTCCATTATTGCAACTATCCAATCACATTAGGCAATAACAATGAGAGCAAGGGAACAGGTGAGTGGGAAGCAGCTCAATTTCAAGCCATAAATAAGGGCGAGCTGGCCAGCTGGGGCTCTTTGCAAGAGGCTACATGAAGACTGACAGCTGCCAGATAGCGCACAGACTTGTCAGAGCCACGGATGACCTCGCATGTCTGGCGAGTATTTTCAGGAATGTGAACGGGGGTGGCAGTGGCAAGGTCAGAGGCAGCGTGTTCAAATGTATTTCTTTTCTTTTCAGTTTTTAAAAGGTGCACACTATTTATACCTCGACTGTTTTTTGTTTTGTCTGTTGTCGTTTTTTCACGGTTAAGGAAGCAGAGTTTAATTAATCTGTTGTGGCGTGGTATGGAAGGCCATTCCCGTCGGTAAAATAACGAAATAAAATGTATGGAAGATAACAAAAAAATCTGCACCACTTAATATCTCTTAATTTCTCATTTTTATCTCATCATTTTGACTTACCATGGGGATATTTCTATTATCACAGCTACATTTTAATTTTATTTTTTATTTTACTGACGGAAATGGGCTTCCATACATGTCTGCATTCGCCTGAAAGGATTATCAATGTATTGTCTGCCCACATGCGGTGACTAATCCAATCTTGAGACTGCAACCCATGCATAAACAACTACAAGTGAGCATTTTGAGCGGAGACATGTGGACTAAACGTTCTCTAAGGTTGACACAGACGCGTGGGTCTTTATGTAAGGTTTGTTGTGAAAAGCTTTGAGACAACCAATGATAGAGGAGGTCAAAACACACACACACACACAAAATGTGGGGTATTAAGGTAGAAGTAAGTCTTTCATCACTGCCCATAAAATATCCAATAGCTAGCCGCGGTGTGCAAAATTCTTCAATCTCGAAGCAAAATAAAACCTCCAATAACTGGATATTGACAAACTAGATATAAGTTATTATGCTGGAAGTGGATGCAAATTGACAAATGTTACAAGAGAAAGCCAATAGTAGGTTAGCTAGTTGGCTGGCTCAATTTCCTCAATCATAAATGCAAAGATCATTATTTATTTTGAAACCAGAAATGTGTTTATCTGAACATCAAATACCGTTCTCTTGCACTTTCCTTGGCATAACTCTTAAGCAGTGCAAATCTTTTATTTAGATTTTTGTATCTTGCTCTTCCAAAACAGCCATTTTCCACTTTTTGCCATGCAGAGAAGACCATTAAAATCACTTGGAGTCAGGCATGAGGTATAACGCTGTCACACAGAATACCTGATAGCCCAATTGTCTTTTGTCAATGCTCCCACTCGAGTGAGATAAAAAACAAATCTGAACTGGCAATTGTGAGTGATCAGGTCCTGAGGCAAATCACCGTCATTTGTCACATTCAGCTGTGAACATATCGGCAAAAACACCTTCACTCTGCATACTTTCCCAGTGCATTGGATCACAGCTCTGGAATATGTTAACTCTGTTGATATGAAAGAGTGATTTACCTCCTGGTGTGTTAAAACAGATTATTGGGGATGTCTTCAGTGTGAAGGATGACAGGTATGTCAGGTGGTGCGTGCTGACCCGTGATGACCAGTGGATTTGCATTGACACACAGTAGCTCTGCACTGGGAGGGCCTGGGGTGTTTATTATGAGGGTCATCTTTAATATTGACTGAAATAACACCGTGGCTTTAATAACCATTGTGATTTAGCAGAACCAATAGCATAATGAATCCGTATCGATTAAACACACAATTTTCCAAATTGACACACGAAGATAACCATCCATGGGTCTTTTTCATGATGAATTCATGTTTTAAGTATATTCATTGTGTTAAACAACCCCTGTGAGCTGATTCTATTTTGCGTATTTCACTCCCATCCCTGGATATATCTGAAGCCTGCATAAGTAACAAGTCTACCAGGAGTTTTTATTTATTTATTTGATATACTTAACAGAGAGACGAGTCCGATAACTCCCAGTCTGCACAAACTGAGCACATACTGTGGGAAGATGTTTGAACCCAGTGTTTATTTAACAGTTACTTCACTGCTTTCATTAGAATGACTCACAACTAATCACTAGAGATTTACAAAGAAGTAGGTATAATTTTTTGGAATTAGAAATTGATTAGTCCCGGACTATCTCATGGACCAGGATGATGAATGTCTTTATGAAGTAGTTTTTGTTTACGAGCAAGAGAGACACCACAAGGCCGTAGTTGCATGCAAACTCACCGTCAAAAGACGACTGGAAGAAATACAGAGTATGGAGAAACTGACCTTTTCCTTCTGACTGCTATTTGATCGGTATATAAAAATGCTAGAAAACATACTCTGACCTAACCTACGGTCTGGCAAAATGTAACCTGAAAACACCAATAAAAAGAAAGTTTGTTTGAAAAAAAAAAAACAATCCCACAGCAATACATTAACTAAAGCACAAATCTATTGTTTAAAATCTCCAGCATTCATTTCAATTTAGTTGTAATATTGTCCCCAAAATTGATTTAGATGATAATAAAAGAGGAATTTTCAAATCTATAATAGAGAAAAATTGTTTAGCAGTAGGAATAATTTCAATTTGTGAGTATAAAAGGTGCCTCAATCATGTCTTTCACAGAAGGTCATTTTTTTCTCATTTTGACAAGATTGGCATCTTCTCTTTGTATATTTGATATTTGCAAATTGAAAATTACTGTTGTATTGTGTTATTTAACCTCGTGCACTGACAGTTTATTCCACAACAATCTGGAGAAGCTTAATTAAAGTAGATGGAAAGCCCAAATCACAACATTTACCGTGTGTTCTGTCACCTAAAACATATTCTAACATTCAGCCCGTCTGAGCCATAATGACAATACTGGCAATTTAATTTTTGTCTCCACATTGGTTGCTTAGATACCTTGTTGCTGTAACACAGTGATTAAGTGCTTATGAAAATCAAACAGCGACCAGCTTTGACTTCTTTCGCCTATGTTTTTTATTTCAGTTACTGCAGTATTTTCCTATTTTATGTGTCATTCATGATTACGTGTTATGTCGACTTTAATTAAGCTTCCCAAAAGCACAGATCAATAATTGTAAGGGGATTTGAACAAATTCGGAGGATATGATCACAAAATAATAATACAATGAGTTCTTTACTGTGTATTCTGTCATACACAGTTGTATTGTAGCTTCCCACTGCTGCTAATAATAGGATGAGTTAAAAAAGTGTGCGACTCCTAAAATACACAAACAGATTGGAACTATATCAAATTGCAATGATTTTTAGAGAAGGCTCACAACTTGGTATGAGACATAGAAGAGGAAGGGAAAGTGAGTGGATGTCAGTTTAGTGCTTAAGTGACTCAGGTTATTTGAAGCTCTTTATATTGTTTTTTCGAGACATTCTACACTTCTGAGTGCAAACTCAAAGACGGCTGTCTGAGACGGACAGCTCGAAATGGAATACGCTCAACTGGGAAAATAAGTCGAAGGTTTTGAGCATTACACGAACATCAGCCGTAGCCATATCAAGTTGGACTGTAACTTAAGCGGTCCTAATTGTTTGGAGGAGTACTTTCCACAGACACAGAAAGTCTTACAAAGGTTTTCTCCACCTACACAGAACTACAGGCTGAAGGGAACGTCATTGGACGATCTTGGCATTCATAATGGAAATGAACAAGATGTCCTGAGGGGAAAGGAGGTTCCACGACTGCATCATATACATGTGTTGTTGAGTTTTAGGTGAACATAATAATTCATACTCACTTGCAGAAACAGTAACAGGAGTATGTGGGATTGCCTTTTTCTTGTTAGTGCATGCATTTAAGATGGGCTGTTTGTGAGCAGCCATGCACATGACGACAGTATATATATACCAGAGATGGGACCAAGTATTCGCGGTCAAGCCCCAAATCAAGTCCTTAGTCAAGACGGACAAATCCAGAGTCAAGTCCTTAGTCAAGACGGACAAATCCAGAGTCAAGTCCTTAGTCAAGACTCACAAATCTAGAATCAAGTCCTAAATCAAGATTCACAAATCCAGAGTCAAGTCCGAAGTCAAGACTTACAAATCCAGATTCAAGTCCTTAGTCAAGACTGACAAATCTAGAATCAAGTCTGAAGTCAAGACTCTCAAATCCAGAGTCAAGTCCTAAATCAAGACGGACAAATCCAGAGTCAAGTCCTTAGTCAAGACTCTCAAATCCAGAGTCAAGTCCTTAGTCAAGATTCACAAATCCAGAGTCAAGTCCTTAGTCAAGACTGATAAATCTAGAATCAAGTCCTAAATCAAGATTCACAAATCCAGAGTCAAGTCCGAAGTCAAGACTTACAAATCCAGATTCAAGTCCTTAGTCAAGACTGACAAATCTAGAATCAAGTCCGAAGTCAAGACTCTCAAATCCAGAGTCAAGTCCTAAATCAAGACGGACAAATCCAGAGTCAAGTCCTTAGTCAAGACTCTCAAATCCAGAGTCAAGTCCTTAGTCAAGACTCACAAATCTAGAATCAAATCCTAAATCAAGATTCACAAATCCGGAGTCAAGTCCTTAGTCAAGATTCACAAATCCAGAGTCAAGTCCGAAGTCAAGACTTACAAATCCAGATTCAAGTCCTTAGTCAAGACTGACAAATCTAGAATCAAGTCCTAAATCAAGATTCATAAATCCGGAATCAAGTCCTTAGTCAAGACTGACAAATCTAGAATCAAGTCCTTAGTCAAGACTCTCAAATCCAGAGTCAAGTCCTTAGTCAAGACTCACAAATCCAGAGTCAAGTCCTTAGTCAAGACTCACAAATCTAGAATCAAGTCCTAAATCAAGATTCACAAATCCGGAGTCAAGTCCTTAGTCAAGATTCACAAATCCAGAGTCAAGTCCGAAGTCAAGACTTACAAATCCAGATTCAAGTCCTTAGTCAAGACTGACAAATCTAGAATCAAGTCCTAAATCAAGATTCATAAATCCGGAATCAAGTCCTTAGTCAAGACTGACAAATCTAGAATCAAGTCCTAAATCAAGATTCACAAATCAAGAGTCAAGTCCGAAGTCAAGACTTACAAATCCAGATTCAAGTCCTTAGTCAAGACTGACAAATCTAGAATCAAGTCCTTAGTCAAGACTCTCAAATCCAGAGTCAAGTCCTTAGTCAAGATTCACAAATCCAGAGTCAAGTCCTTAGTCAAGATTCACAAATCCAGAGTCAAGTCCTTAGTCAAGACTCTCAAATCCAGAGTCAAGTCCTTAGTCAAGATTCACAAATCCAGAGTCAAGTCCTTAGTCAAGACTGACAAATCTAGAATCAAGTCCTAAATCAAGATTCACAAATCCAGAGTCAAGTCCGAAGTCAAGACTTACAAATCCAGATTCAAGTCCTTAGTCAAGACTGACAAATCTAGAATCAAGTCTGAAGTCAAGACTCTCAAATCCAGAGTCAAGTCCTAAATCAAGACGGACAAATCCAGAGTCAAGTCCTTAGTCAAGACTCTCAAATCCAGAGTCAAGTCCTTAGTCAAGATTCACAAATCCAGAGTCAAGTCCTTAGTCAAGACTGATAAATCTAGAATCAAGTCCTAAATCAAGATTCACAAATCCAGAGTCAAGTCCGAAGTCAAGACTTACAAATCCAGATTCAAGTCCTTAGTCAAGACTGACAAATCTAGAATCAAGTCCGAAGTCAAGACTCTCAAATCCAGAGTCAAGTCCTTAGTCAACACTGACAAATATGGAATCTGGTCCTAAATCAAGATTCACAAATCCAGAGTCAAGTCCTAAATCAAAATTTACAAATCTAGAGTCAAGTCCTTAGTTAAGATTCTCAAATCCAGAGTCAAGTCCCAAATCAAGACGTACAAATCCAGAGTCACCCCATGTTAGATTTCTAGGGTTAAGAAGCATTGTATTTATATTTACATATGTGATGATTCAGGACCTACATTGATCACTGGCACACTTTCAAAAAGGTTCAACTCCAAGAGACGAGTCATTGGTGTTAAAGTCCATGTCAAGTAGCAAGTCTTTTTTTTATTTTGGGGGATTCCATCAAGTCTAAAGTCATCACATTTGTGACTGCAGGCGACGCTTGAAATAGGAACTATTGATCATGTATTCAAAATGCTACGGGTGAGTAATCTAAAAGGCTGTGGGTGAGAACAGTCAATCCCTTCCAGGGTTCTGACCCTGTAAAGCTGGAAGGAATCACACACATTTTACCCCAAGGATCCCTTAACCACATCTGTCCTGACACAGTATTTATGAAGTGTTTGGCTTTAGTGCTTCTAATTCAGTTTGTGTGATTTCACTACGACATGAAAGTTGTGCTCACAAGAAATGAAAATTAGATTAAAAAATGTTTTCATACTCTTTTTTTCTTGCCACAGGATACTCCTCAAACGTCTCTTTAGCATCAGTAATCATCACTTACTATTTGCTGCATCATTGATTATTTCCCAGAAGGAGAGATTTTAGACACGAACACAATGTAAACATCCCAAATTGAAATACAAAGCAGCCGCTCAATAGGGCTGCTGTTGTGTTTCCTTCCTGCAAATAAATTACAATGCCGACTCAATATAGCAAATCACTAGATGGTAAAATAGTACGCAGCTAAATATGTGGCGCTTGTTCATTGTACTAGTTGTATGAACCAGATGTCTAGAACATGCATGGCTGGACCACCTGTTTTTACTAGTATATTTAAATGCTTACATATCTAATGTCTCCAGCAATATATTCATTATGTCCCAATATTGTATGTAACCATTGGACACCCTCTCTAGTAATCTACCTTTTTACTTCATACATGTGCAATTGTTGGCTTTATATATGATCCTTTTTTACGAGTATTCAGTTTATATGGTGTATCATATAACTTCCAAATCAATGTGACTTGAATGTGGTAAAACAAAATAATCACTTGACTTTTTGGGGTTTGGGATAATACCACTAATACCACATGACAAGTTCAGCTTTTGTTTGGGGATTATTAAATACGAAAAAAGCAACATGTACCTTACCGCCCACTGTTTCACATCATGTATTTGAATACAAAGCCCTTGTTGAAGGTAATGCAGGGTGACCCCATAGTTAGACTTTTTCATTAGTAAAAGGTTACAGCCGCAGTGGCCAGTGTGTGTCCACCAATGGTGCATGTCCTTGAGAGAGACACACAATAAGCATCCTTGATTAGATTGCTTGGATGGGATTGCCATCTAAATGCCTGAAGTGAAAGTAGGAGGAGAATATTAAAAGGTATTTTATTTTCCTTTTTCTTCTGATCAGAGGGCAACAGTGCATAGTGTATTATTTTGCTATACCCCAGTTGGCTTACTCCATGTACGTGTTAACTGTTATCCATCACGATGTGTGTGTGTGTGTGTACATACACAAAAGGTGTGATAGCATGTTTGGAGTTGTATATTTTATAGCTGCTGTAATCAGTATTGTAATGTTAACAGTGTAACAATGTTAACTGAGCGCAACTGTTTGCAAGCAAGTTTGCATTTCAATTTCAGAGGTAACAATTTGTATTTTTTATTTATGCATGTGTTCATGCAGATTATATTATATGTGATGGCCAAAATTATGGAGCTATTAAAGAATATTTGCAAAATGCAGGTTTCTGACTCCACCATAAACTACAATACAATACTTAGCTAATGTCAATGTCCAGAGATTTCTGCAATATGTTCTGGAAGGAATGATAGAGACAGTCAATAATTGTCGCAATTGCTGAATAGTCCATGCTACAATACATGTACAATGAGATTTTGCAGAACTCGTAGTCCCTTAATATGTCTGATGATTGAGCTCGCCCTGTTTAATTGTAATTAGAAAATTAAAATGCAACAAATGGGACCTTTTACATAATGGCACGGCTCAAACAAAGCAAACTGTTGGTTTGATCACACCATGGGATGCTAGAACAATCACATATCCACAGGCTGTGTGCCTTTTGAACTTTAAGAAAATTAACAGTCGCCCATAATAGATGGGCTGTTTGCCCAGAGCTTGAACTAAATCCTGACCCAACTGTAGACTAATCAATTACATATTGATGAAGTGTTGTAAGTTTGTATCTCATCATGCCACCTTTTGGCACTGTTACAAAGGAGCGGAAGGTGCCAGTACAGCTAAAATTAAGCAGTGTCTCAACAGCTATGACTCTCACTCCCATGGAGGTGCCAATCCCCTCTCAACTTGGCAGGCTCTTCCTCCCGGTCGCCTCTGGTAAGATCCTGCAAGCCAAGAAATATATAAACACAAAAATGCTATACTAGAGGCACTGCTGTATCTGGATTGAAAACCCTGGCTGACTTTGACAAACTGATTAGCGAGCAGACGGGTAACAGAAGATTAATGTGTGTAATTATCAGCAACATGGCTTATCTCCCAAGAAGATTTTTTTTTTGTGACAAAGGGATGGACTTTCAGTATATTCCATGCCAGTCTTTATCTAATGCCAAATATACAGTATATGTTTGTATTCATTGGTAGAAGCCAGGGGGCTTCAAGTAAAGCACAGGAAACAAAATAATAATACAAAAATGATGTGCCTGAAATATTTGTTTCATAAAAGTCTTTGGATCCAGGCAATTCACCTTACTTTCATACTTTTGGCTGCAGGAAGGAAGGCTTTTTCCGGTGCGCTATATCAATACCTCATGGTTGTCTGGTACCCATTAAGTCCAAGTTTTTTGTTATGTCCCATCAGCCAAAACTTGGAACCAGTGCTAATTAAATCCAACCACCTATTCACTAACATATCCATGGTGCCCAGGCAAAGAATCCAATTGACTTTAGTGATCCTCTGACTTTTAATCTAATATGACCACCAGTGTGACCTCATCCAGTGAAAGATCTCCGTATACATATGATTAGACCTTTTTTCAACCCAAAGGGATGAATTCTAATTAAACAACTGATGACATCCTCATCAACCTCAACGGTATTGGGTGTCCAGTGCTAATTAGGGTCAGCATGCTAACGCGCTAAACTAGCGTCGTGAACGTGGTAAACATGCTGATGTTGGGATCACGCCAATGGTCCCTTCCCCACTTCGTACCCTCCTAACTTCGGGCACCCACCTTCAAAACTCAACCACGACTACACGGGGAAAGTTTTGTCGCTGCAACTTTCACGATTGTGACGCGATCCTGGTGACGAAATCTGTGAATTGACAGAAATATAAACACCAGTTAGCATTTAACACACACAGACTCACCACCAATGCCAGCATGTCTGTCTGCGGAAAAAAGCTACGTTCTTTAGCTAAATTGTAAATGATGTACCAATCATTCATATTCAGTCAGTTTGAAGAAAGCAATGGGACCCCATTATCCTAACACTGTATTTTGGGTGAGAAGTGCGTCTTTTAATTGGTAAAAAGTTAGTTAAACACCCGGTGAGTCACCACACTCGTGTGTGGCTCGTTGGTGATAGTCATAACTCCTGCTGCCTGACTTCCTCCCGCTGAGCCTTTCAGCCCGAGACAGGAGCAGCTTGGTGTGGACAACCTGGGAACCGGAAAGCTGTCAAGCTTCCGCCACCCACGGGACAGAGGTGTTATTAATGTAATATAACACATAAAGCAACAGGGAGGGTTACCTTTGAACATTTCCTGCTAAACTGCCTGTTGTGAAAGCCGCCGTACACATCAGCTCCCACTGAAGACTCGCGGTGAAATGAAAAGTGAAACTACAGCATTCGACTCTGGATGTTGTTTGTCTGCCCTCTCCAGAGGTGGCCACAATAAAATGAATGATTGATAGTTAGGGATAGTTAGGTTCAGTGTCTTTCAACAATTCCCGAGAACACTACCTTCCATCCGCCTCATGCAGTGACCCCAACTGACTCTGGTGTTTGAAAAGTATATCTATATTTATTCATTCATTTATTTATTTTTCGCATCTGAGAAATACAGCATGACTATTTCTTCCCTGCACTCTTTTGTCAGTATACTACCTACTTCTTCCTTTCATCACTGAGGATGTGACAACTTCTTTTGGCAGTGTGATGCAGACGGTACATCTCATTTTAGCTCGCTGTCTGTTGTTGGACATAAAATAAGTCTTTGGTGTCACAACTACCATTTATATTTGACAATTATTTTTCTTCTCCCCCCACACTCTTTAATACCCTATTAAGTAATAATTTCATGATTTTCCCAGACGCTGAAATCCTTTTGACATCACATAACGATTAATTTAATTAGCATAATGGAATGTAATGACATTTCTGAAAATATTAAATGGCACAAAAGACTGAGGTATGCTTCTGCTTTTCACTCCACAGTGTGAAGAGTCGATTTCAATTCATACTGGTTTTCGAAGAATACGATGCACGTCGTGCCAAAATGCATTATGACAGATGCAGTCTTCACCCCTTACTGCAGAGAGCAGTGCTTAGGCAATTAAAAAACACATGCTACTTTCTATACTTTGAGGTGGACTACATAGATTTCAAACGTGCTATTTTATTAAAGAGCAGGCTGACGTACCACACTGACAAATGTTACGATCCGTATGGTGCATTTATAAAGATACATGTTGGGATCAAAAAAAAAGAAAAACAAAAAAAGGAGACACATTTTGACAACACTGGACAGACCAAAGCAGACATGGTCGGAATGCTCTTTCAAAAGAGTGCTTCAAGGCACTGGCTGTCCGTACACATCACCTCACTACTGTGGGAGCGGCGGAGTGGTGTGAGGCTGAGAGGCCAAGAGTTAACTGGCCAGCACTGGATCGATCCCGGGTCAAGGCAACGGCAGCCAGTGTGTGCAGAAGGTCAACTGACAGCAATGTGCTCCTCCTTAAACTTACTGATTTCTCCTTTAACCCTCTGACTCAAAGACTTTTACCAGTTGCACTGTACTCTGTGCTCTTCTGAATCTGAGTGCAGTTTGCTCAGTCAATATGATGATAGTTTGTTCTTCATAAGGGGCATCGTGAACGCTTTGCATATGTACTCTCAACCTGGAGTGTGTGTTCGTCGTATCAGCTATTTGCTCAATGTTCTGTTGCGTCCGTTGCCTCTGAATGGCTCTGCAGTCGCATCACTCTGGGGGTTGACTCCTCATGGCATTTCTGACTGCTTGCTGTATCACAACTTTCGCCCTGGAAACCTGCATTATGCAAAAGGAGGGGTATTCTCCTGTGAGCCAAAGTTACGTCACAAGTGCAAAAATTAGCCAAGCACTGAGAGACAAACAAGCTCATGGAGAGGGGGAGGAGGTGAGGAGGGTATGTAGACGCAGGCTAAATATACCCACGGTTTATTGACCATAATGATCTGCACCGACTATCCTCCACTCTGAAATCACTGATTCTGATTTGATTAGTGAAGTGACTCGGTGGCAAAAACACATTCCAAGACTTGACTGAATGAGTCCAATCGGACGAATTGCCTTCTCAGTCTGACGGGTCCTCAATGGATCCGACTGATGCTTTGTAATGAAGCTGCCAATAATTTTTTTTGTCAATCTTTATCTCTTTGTTTAACCTTTACATGCCCAAGTCTTCTGTGGTTTATCTCTCGGTCTGGCCGGTGCCGTCACTCCAACTCCATTAAGGCACACACTTCTTTACAGATGGGATGGCACAATCTCAAAGGAGCAATTCAGCATTGTGAGAACATGTCGTCTTGCCGAGAGTGAGTTTAGAGAGCAAAGAACCACTCTGAAGTCTGTACCGTGTCTATGAAGCTACATATAGAAAGCTGCTTAGCGTACGATGAGAGAGTAAAGAACCACTCTGAAGTCTGTACCGTGACTATGAAGCTACATATAGAAAGCTGCTTAGCTTAGCGTACGATGAGAGAGTAAATAACCACTCTGAAGTCTGTACCGTGACTATGAAGCTACTTGTAGAAAGCTGCTTAGCTTAGCTTACGATGAGAGAGTAAAGAACCACTCTGAAGTCTGTACCGTGACTATGAAGCTACATATAGAAAGCTGCTTAGCTTACGATGTTTACTGGAAGCAAGGGGTAAACAGCTAGCCTAGCGAGGTTAGCAACGGAGAAGTCACCGGTCACATTCGCTCCATATAGAGATAGGCCGGCCCGCAACACCAGAGCATAAGCCCGTTCCAAGCTGTCGCTGGGTAACGCTGCTTCCTTGACTCCAGGGGAAATTAAGCTAAGATTTCATTAGCGTATCCAGCAGAAGAAAAAAGTGAAACGGACCCTGTGAACCGGACCCACGCTAGTGGCCGTTAGCTTCAGCACTGCGCATCCTTCAGTCCCCGGCAATATTCTCTCCGAGTCTGTCGTAGATTGGATGAACGGCAAAGGACTCAACATATAAAGGCATTCCTTGCTTTATTTGTTTCTACTGTACTGAAAGCCTTGTTAAACAATGTGGTGAAACATCAAATGGAAGAAGGATCGATAGCCGTGCTCCAGGTTGTCAATATCTTTTTATAGAGTGCTTTTGCCAGACATTAAACTCCCATCAAATCGTTGGGTCAAAAACATTTCTATGTGGGTGTTTTAAGGCCACGCATTCCAGGTTGCAAAACATGAAATAGGGAAAAGTTTTCATTAGAGTGAGTTGGTGCAAAGAAATGCTGCACACACTATAAATAGGGAGGCTCCACTTGAATATCAAGGACTCAGCATTAACATACTTGCCCCCTGTAGACAAGTTACATAAACAAGCCAAAAGTATGCATTGTTTTGAAGTTTGTGGAACAGCTGTGGATGTGACAGATACAGTAGCATGAAGACAATGTAATTACGCTTTCTTTTTTTGGCACGTGCATGCATATCAGGCACTTATCAAACTCTGCAGTTCACAGTTGAGGCAACTTTAATTATCATTTTTTTTCCATGAACATTGTCAGATTGTTTTAACGGTCTCTCGGCAGATGTTGAAAAGCACAAAATATGAGAAACAAACACTGTAGTGACAGCTTGTGATCAAAGTAAATGAGTCATTCATAAGATGTAAGTCTTGTGCACTGTCTCCATTTTGTTCTCCCGCGACGGGATATGAAAAGAACTTTGAATATTTATCAGACTGTGTGCTAATTGATGTCACTGTGAGAAATAACTGGGATGATACCAGTTGAAAGTGAGAAGCTTCTCACATGGTCTAAAATGGTCTCAAACCAGTATTGTGTTGCTACTTCCTTTAATAAAGTGACGTGTGTCACTGTCAACACCATATGTAGAGCAAAGTCACACTTTTGCCTCAAAGAGCCTTACAGTAAGAAGTCAACCAAATGTTGGCATTATGAAGTAGTAAGAACAGTATAGATCTTCAGCGACACATTATAGGATAATTGCATTGATTAATGGAGCTCAGGATGCTGCATTTCATGCAGACATTCATTGTCCCCACACTGCGTGTGCTGATCCCCTGACTCCCCCTGATGAAACTTGATACAGGCATCCGTGTCCTCCTCAGGATGGATTAAAATAACCTGATCAGGTCGACACATAATTGGTTTTATACTTGGATTTAGCAATATTGATCATAATTCAATGATATAGTCCGATAAGCTCAGGTGTATGTTGTGTTGTGCTCAGTGGGAATGTCCACATGAAGTTTGTCCTGCCCCCGTTTCCAATCCAAGACATTTAATATTGGGTATCTGCCGATACCGAGTCCTAATCCGATCGTTGTGTTTTCCTAGATTGTACAGCTGCACAGTGAACACTTCAACTGCTTCATGATTAAATAGCTCTGCTGCATGAAGACAGAACATATCTTCATCAAAGCTCCTTCATGTTTTAAATAAAGTATAGAAACACAAACCCTCTCTGTAATCTTTTTTGTCCTTACTGCCGTCTCCAGGCAATACCTCTCTCCCTTAAGAGTTCCCCAACATTGCTTGTTGCTCGGGTGCAGCCGCTGCCTTTCGGTGACCTGAATGAACTCTATTCTGGTGAGGGTTTATTTTCATCACTCGCCCAATGATGAAAACCACATCCACATAAATTCCAAGGTGACGGAAGTGCAGCTAGCATAGCTAACATTATGAGATATGACTGTTTTGTTTTTGGTTGTTGCAGTTAGCTGGTTCGATCCCTGGTCTCCCCATAGTCCGTATGTTTAAGTTTCTTTGAGCAAGAACCCTGGTTAGCTTTACAGCAGCTCATTGCTACGAATGAGTTAAAGAGAGCAAATTTCATGCTTGTATGTAAAATATGTAATATGGCGATAGGTAACGTAAGTTTATATGTATATATATATAAATGTCATCTGTATCTCTTGTCTCTGTCTGCTTAATACGAGTACGTGGAGAAGGAAGTGCGTTCCCATTGAAGCTTCAGCACAATCGGCAACACGAGACCTCCGCAGATCGGCTGTAATGGAACAAAGTGCGCCATATGTTCTCAAAAGAAACCAACGAGTAGACCTGAACGGCACACGGCGAGGCTCGCAGCGAGCTCACGACTTCACGACTGGACCGCCATTTGCTTCCGCCTGCTCCACGTTATTCTGAGAGTGCTGCTTTCATTATCGAGGAGGAATCCGCTCGCAGGTGATTAGCATAAACACCTGTCAGTGCTTTGTCTCCCACTGATACCGAATGAATTTCAAGCATTGACTGTTCTTTGCTGTTCACTTCCCCGCAGTCACACGGCTCATCTGCCGTGCAGATGTTGTCTCACTTTCTTTGTTTCGTTATTATTTATTTATTTCCAAACAGCATTTGGCAGGTGCGGGAGCGTTCATCCTTCATTTGATCCCGCCCTCTCGCTAACGTGTGCCGCGTCTTTGTTAACACTTCAGCAACACATTGGTCTGAAGGATCTATTGATAGAACGGTCTAATTCCTGCCTCTTAACTCATCTCACACGTTCGCCGCCCTTTGACATTTCATTTCCATTTCCACTGCGATAGAAATGCGTTCAATTTTATTGTACTTTTATTTCCTCCATGCACACGAGTGCAGCGGGAGAACAAGGCTTCTGAGGTCTCGACGGTGATGAGTTGGTTGCTGCCTCACACAGTTTGTTATAAATACTGCCTCCGACTGACTGGCTATAGGAGCCATGCATCACCCGGGCAGATAGGCCAGTAAAGCGATGATGCGTGCGTCCTTGGCGTGGGAGGGGGGAGGGGTGAGACGGGCTCATAGCCTTTATCTCTGGCAGGCATCTGCAGAGAATCGCCATCACAAGGTCATCCTTGAAGGTGAAACATCAGTGGAATGCTTTGCCATCATAATGCATTTAACAGACAAGCTATGAGTGGCAGTTAGGCGTTTTTTTTTTTTTTTACAATTTGCTAAACTGAAATCCACTGTTAATAACATTCGCTAAGAGGTCTTTAAAAGCTCCACTCATAATTTATGCTGAATGATTCTGCAAAACTTATTCAGTTGTGGAGGAGAAGCATAAGGTAACACAGTTTTTTGACGGCAGCTTTTTTTTAAATATATATATATATATATATATATATATATATATATATATATATATATATTCAACGCAGCCGGTACTAGCTTTTTTAAGTCCTGACATTTTAAATACACGAGTGAAGGAAATAGAGAAATAGTTTCTGTTCATGTTCAACCCACAATGCTCACCTACCTGTACCACGTCCCAAGGTGTTTCTTTTTGAGGTTGCATTGCAACTTACAAGCATTTTTGTATTTAATTTTTTTTAAGTGGTTTAATACATATCCGTATTACCAGCACATACCGACTTCACAAGGATGATGCTGCATGCTCGGTCAACTTTGCTTCAATTGAATCTTGAGAACGTACTCTTTCTGCAGTTTTAATTATTTGGTTGACTTTAATGTCACTGCATTTTATACATTCATAGCAATTGCTTGCTTGGAGGTAAAAAATACCTATTGATTCAAGTTTCATTTAACATAATTATGTATGAAAATGTTTGTTTGTGATGCATTCAATTTCTGTCAGCTTGCCTCAAGAATGAAATCCACACACAATGTTGCGAAAATTATAACATGCCCAAGGTAACTAAAGCATTGTTAATATACGATGATGTTTAGACAACAAAAAAGCAGAACAAAATGGCGAGCAAATATGTCCGTGACTGGCATGCATGCAAATAGAAGCGCAGAAAGACTGGTAATAGATAAACGTTGACTTCAAAGCAACTTCTAAACACCAAAACTAAACATTGTTGATGCATTGTGTAGATTAAATGTAAATTGATTTTGCACAAGGGTGGGGAAACCTGTTTATTGTAGATCCAGACTGTTCTAGAAGATTCCAATAGGGCTAATGGAGATGTCAATGCCATGTGGTTGATTCTCTGCATGCACGGATCTATTAGAGCCTGTGATTGACAGGTGTTGCAACCAACACAAATTGGCTGCCGGTATACTATTGTACAATTTGCCACCACCCCTATGCATAAAGGCCTTTCTACAGATGGAAATATTGCAGTAATGCGACTGTCTATATGAATTGTAAATGTATTTACCAAGCACATGTAGACTCTTTCAAAAAATAAATAATAATGTTGGCAATGAATAAATTGGGGGTAAATAGCCGTTTAAAAACAGTTGATTTTCCTGTAGAAATGAACCTTTGCCATGTGAGTTCCTCAAATGAATCGCCGCCTGATTTCACCGAAGAAACACAGTAGGGTCGAATTAGAGGGGCGAGAGGAAGGTGACGGTGTTTGGCACGGACTCCGTGTTTGCTTAGCGGTGCAGTCAAACAGCCTCGGAATACAGCAGATGGCCAAACAATAACCAGAAGCAAAATGCTCGGTCCTGAGAGGGATGGGATGAAAGTTGTTGGAGGAGTTGGCATTCAGCGGCTCCCCTTCAACGGCGCCTGTGCCCTTTTTGATGTGTTCTTCCCCGTGGCTGTGGTCATTCGCAACCAATAAATCACGGTGACAATAAATGCTGTGACATCTGCCACACAGCATCTGATGGCTGACAAAAGTCATCTGTACCCTTGATCTGTGAAGGGAGACGACACACCACAAAATAATGGGCAGCAGAGCGCCGGGTGAGCATGTGCCACCCGCATGCAGCCGCCGATATTGGCAGATCAGTCGGGGAATTAGCGCAAAAATTGAATTGCCATTTCGGCTCTCCATTAGCATTGTCACTACTGCTCTGTTTTGACCTTGACAGTTGGGCTGATGATCATGAAGGCACACATGTTCAAATGATTACAGAAATGACCATTAACAGGAATGTTTTTGTTATTGCACGCCTTGATTTCTTTATTATACAAATAACCACCAAAGTGGTTTAATCACACTATACAGCAAGCATACTCACATCCCATCACTGATAATCAGTAGCATTTGTTCACTCTTGTTTCCGTCTGCAAAATAACACCAGACCAGCGCCCCATTTTTATATTTCATTCTGGAATCAAACCGTTCCGCTTTTCTTTCTTTTTTTTCCGCATTTCTAAATGACCAACGAGTTGCCGTCCCAAAGCACGCTGTGCAGACGCAGCCATGAGCAGTGACTCCACGATGAAGCGCTCATGCACAGAGGGAACAGATGGGCTTGAGGAAACACCTGGGCGAAGGGTTGCAGATCGTAAAGCAACCATGTGCAAAGCCGCTAGGGATATCAAGGGAACCGTCGTGGTGCAAAGATAACGTGCACACATATGAAGCCTGTCTTACTGGAACAACCACCCAACATAATAACCCACATTAGCTGAAATGCATAAAATATCATGAGTACTGCAATATTTAAAGTGTGGCCCAAAGCTCCAACAAGGAATGTCTTATTTTGAGTCTGCTCTGCACACGCCCTATTTGGACGCCCTGTCGACTGTCATTTAAAAAATGTGTAATTTTTGAAAAGATATATAGTCTACATGGTGTCAAAGTGTGATATTTTGTTTTTGGAATGTATTGCACAAACAGAAACAACAAAAAGAGAAGATGGAGCTAGATCACAGGAGGGTAATTTACATCAACGGCTTCTACGAGTTTACGAGGTGCACCTGAATGCACCGTGACGTCCCTGTAGGCGCCCTTTACTGTTTATCTGCAGACACAGTTCTGAGCTGGATCTCCGTCTTTGACTCTTATTGTCCCTTTTCTTGGTATTACTTTGTTTAACATCTTTTGGCAGTTTGTGTCCATGTAGTCTTCACTTTATTCTTCAAATAAAAATAATTGATAAGCGCGACTGCGGCGGGAATCGCCAAACATTTCTCTGAGTGCCGTCTCTAAATCCTCTGCAGTCCGTGCCACGTTGGCCTTGACATTGTCCGTCATCTCCGACGTCTCGAAATGTGTAGCTGAAGGCTAACGGCAAGCTAAGCTGCGTCGTCTTTGCAATGTTTTGAAAAAACAAGATACAGCTTTTGACTTTGAAGGTCAAAATCGAAAGCTCATTTCGACCGATCTTCAACTTCATTCGGTGAGGAATATAGAGTTTATTGATTTTATTCATTTAAACAGCAATGGTTGTATTTAAAAAAAACCTGACTACACTCGTCTGTGTGGCCCAAAGCTGGCTTCAATGAATATCAACTCTAGCCACTAGCTACTGCTGGTGTTGCATTAAAAAAATGCCATTATTTGGGAAATCTGATCTTTTATAGATGTAATTCACAACGTTACTTTTGAGAGAGCTATGCTGATGGTAACAAAAGGGTAAACGCATTGAGATTCATCAGCATGAAGCAAACAAGTACCCTACACTGACATTCTGGAGTGAGATTTGTCAACTCCTCACGTATAAAGCACAACTTTTCCCTTTTCTTTATTGCAGTTCGAATCAAGATAGCTTTTTTTTTTTTTTACTTTGCTGACGGAAATTAAACTGCTGCCTTACACAAATCTGACAAATTCACACATAGTTTTTGTAAAGTAGCAGTTCCGTGTCATTACATTCACCTCGGTGCCATCCATCAATAATGTCGAGCATTACTGGGCCAATTTATTAAAAGCATCTGTATTCAAAATGCTTTTGCAAAAGCAAGATAAAATAAAATAAAAAAATGCCACTTTCATTGAGCAAAGTGATACATCATGAAAGCTGCCTAAACACAGTGTTCATTTAAAAAGATGCTGTGCAAAGTGCTCCCTGTTAAAACCGTCCCTACACTGGGGAACTATTCAATAACGCCGCCCGGTCGATCCGCCACCTTTTAACTGTTGATTTGCCTAAAAGCCGTTTCTCCTCTTTGACTCCATAAGCACTTCATATATTAATCACACAGGCAATTTTCACAGCATGTGCTATTCCTAAGACAGGATGTACGGGGTGGAAAATCCTGGCTGTGTTGGAATACCCATGGGGCCGTGGGACAAAAGTAGGATGGCGCTCAGCTGTCGAGGGACCGCTGGCATTTGATATTTCTGTCTTCGTCATCGTGAGAGTTGAATCCAAACAGACTGAGTCCCACGACTTGGAGGAGTCCTCGACTCTGAACAAACAAAGCATTCATTTACATTCATTAATATTAAGTAAAAGTGTTGATTCCTCAACAAGGCTACCAGCCGTGCGCTAGGTGTTTATCACAGAGATGATGATACAAAAAGTTCATTGTTAAGAGGTTGCTTCTTGATCTTGCCACATGTCTTTTTAAATGTATATTTATGAGGACCCCTGGCACTTGAAAGCAAGCCAACTCATGGCCCCAGCACGTAATTCCCCCTTAATTAATGTATTTATTCAACAGCATGTTCAAGCTTTGCTGTGCCCTCTCTTTTCAAACTGCCCTTTTTGAAGATGTTGTTATGCACTTAATAGCCACGATGCACATTGTTTTTTTTTTTTTTCTCATATCGTTTGCACCGATAACAACAGTGCCTATTTCCATTTTTTTTTTTTTTTTTGCAAGGACAGTGAAGAACATGTGACTTAAGAAATACATAAATAAAGACTTAAATGAAGTGCCAGAAATAAATATGTGCAAAGGAGGAAAAAGAAACAGCTTTCTTGTGGGAATCAGAAATGGAGCGTGAAGCTTATGAAACAGCAACGCCACAGGCTCATACAATTATCTTTCAATTCCCTTGGCAAGCAACGTTATTGTTCCAACAATATTTTCTGCTGAAAATTTTCTGTGAAATTGTTTCCAATTTACTACCGGATCTGTTGCATCAGGGCCAAGCGCGCATTGTTACGGCAAAGCGTTGGGAGGGGCGGCGGCTGAGGAGCGGCTGGCCCACTGCGACTCTGTGAACACGACGGTTTCACCTGGTGGACGTTTGGAACGACGGGAACCGCCCCCCCCCCCTCATTTTACAGGTGTCACGAAACGGGATAATGCACTGTGAAATACGGCCAAAAGCAATTACTTTTGTTTCTTTGTTGCATTAACAGCTCTTGCCAACTCATTGGTTCTCAACCTTTTTTCTTCTTTAATGTGTCCTAAAGCCCCGTCTGATGAACTCAAGTGACCCTTCATCGACTCCACCAGTCACGCTCCAATTGTGCTCATCGTATTTCATTTAAAAATGGTTAATTTAACACTATTATTAGATATCGATTAATATTTGTTTGTGTTGCAATATGTTTTTCCCATAAAACTGACAGCGTTTAGGTCAGTTTTCATTCATACTACTACTGTAGAGGTAGCTGGACGTTTTTCACCAATTATTTTATCTATTTCTTCCAACTGTTATCCATTATTTGAAGCTATTCTGATCATGTTCCACATGTAAGGTTATGGAGTTTTTAGGCCATGTAATGCTATTCGTCAAACAGTCTGAATGAATAATATATTTCTTTCAGTGGTGTAAGAAGTACATTTTTAACAGTAGCAAATACTACAGTGTAACATTACATTGTTAAATAAGATTATTGCATTCATAATCTGTCTCAAGTAAAAGTGCAAAATAATTGCATCAAAAAAGTTCTACAAAGCTCTACAATGCCTATAAGTGTGAGTATAAACCATATGGGACAAACAATGAAAACAAAGCTGCCATATTTACGTGCTGCTAAAATGTTAGCAAAGCCTAGCGCTGATCGATCCGAAGCGTTTCAAAGTTATCTGCTTGTCGAGAACTAAGAAGATATGAATCGATATAAATCGGCATCATTATGTAGTTATTTCGGCAAATCCCTTTTTATCCGTTTATTAAATGACAGCGAAAATGGTTTTGGGTTCATAGAGCTGTGGTAAACCAGCCGATGTGGGGATTTCTATATGTGGGACGTCCACAACGTGTACCAAGCAGAAATACTGCTTATTTCTTAGAAAATGTGTTTCATGTTTGCCATTATAAGTGAAGAGCTTGTATACTTCTCGATGATCTATTTATAGAAACTAGCCTACACATGAAATCAATATATATCTGATTTTCTGAGGTTGTTATCGAACAATAACAGGGAAATGTTTTGGAGCCTTGTGCACATATGCACATAATATTATGCATTCATCTATTTCTGCCGCCTTCTTCGCGGCGCACACAGCTGGAATATCGACTGTGGTCATTGGGCGGCCGGTCTCCTGGCACTGTTTTCCAATCAGAACGCTCCGCGTTACAGTGTAAAGGCAGAGCGTTTCCCCAGAAGATTGATTAAAAATACAAAGGAAACCATCAGCAGCTTTGTGATTCCATCTGACAAACAGCTGATCTACCTCATCAGCGTACCGCTGAGCGGCTCACCGCTCACCTGGTCTTTCTCACAGCAGATTAACGCCCGTGTGCCGAAACTCAGTCGGTCAATTTCCCCATCTGACTCGCTCCACTCTTGATTCCCAGGTTGTGATATTGTGTTCTCCTCCTCAGGATGCCACAGGGAACCGGGGGCGTCGTCTGCTGTAGACGCAGATTGCCCCCTGGTCACGGAGTAGGAAGAGAGCCCATTACAAAGTATGACCCGACAGGGTCATTTAGAGGGGGCAGTCAATCTCCAGATGAACATGTCTGCTACCTCTCAAGGAGGGGATCAAAGGATATTGTCCAAGTGGTACGACGAAATCAAGGATACACGGAAGAAATCATAAAGGAAGAAGCATCTCATCAAGAAGTCATTTGTATGCAGTTTTAAAATTGTCTTTATATCTTCATTTTACCAGTTTGAAAAGACTGTATTTCATAAAGTGCTTGAAACTAATAGCATGACCATTCCCCCATATCTATTTATATATAAAGTCAAGCAGATCTATATGTATATATATATACCACTGTACATGGGGAGCATGTAACCGAAATGAAGATAAGTGCATGTAAACAAAGGCCTATGGCTGTAATAATAGAATACATTTTAAACCATTTTAAACTGAACCAAATGTAATGTTAATCCCTCCAATCGCTGTTTAAACATTTCACTCTCGACTAAAACGTTGGTGGCAGATCAACTAACGCCGTCGCTGTGGCAAAACAAACGCTCCCATGATCCCAGAGACTTCAGAATAAAAGCGCCTGCTGATAACTGACACAATCGTCTCAGCGTGCATGTGCACGTGTGTGTGCACGTGTGTGCGTGGGCCAAACTGCGAGCGGTATTGGCGAGAGGTAGATTGATTAGCGATGAGGTCATAATTGCTGACTAAATCACGTCCGTAGTTAATCAATCTTTGGCTGAAGGATGAATGCGCTGGGTGGAAGAGGACAATACTTCACGAGGTGATGCACGGCTGATAAAGGACATATTCATTCATCACGGGTGGCTTTACTTGATGGATATGCAGGCGTCAATGGTTGGGCCCATCCATCAATCAGGAGGAGGAGGAGAGGTCAGCTTTGAAGATCAAAGTCAAGCACCCAACTCGACCATACGGCAGATCTCCAGAGGTACAGTATGGACGTAATCCTGTTTCAAAGGGGTGTAAGGGTATAATTACCTGCTTCACTCCACCTTGAAGTATCCATGTTGTCTCCTAATCTCCAGGTTAACTAGACGTGGGAATAGATTAAGCGTTGCTTTCTTGTGTTGCACAAGTTCAACTTCTCAGGATTCCCTGCAGCATTCACCGCTCGAGGTTCTCCGGACGACATCCGGAGCGTCGATACGGCAGCTCATAACTACGGGACACGTAGAGAGGCAGTGGAGCCACGTCTACCTGAGCAGAGAATTAAGTGTGTGTGTGTGTGTGTGTGTGTTGAGATCCGAGCCTCTCTGTGTGAAGGCTGGGCCCGGCTGCGAGTGCCCATATATTTGCGCTCCCCCCAGGTTAACACTGTTAGCTCTGGCAGCCCCATTGCTGTTGTTTCAACTGTCAGCTGTCGCCATGTTGAGAGCCGTGTGGAGACAAGCTTTGAATATTCAATCTGCTCTCATAATCCTGAACAAAAATGCAAATACTCGGTCAGGGGAACTCGGCTTCTGGCAAAGCCCCTGATTACGAGTGATAATCTGATGGAATTTTGCACGTTTTTAAAAAATTAAATAAAGGCGCATTGTTTATTGCATTGCATGGGACATGAATGAGATTCTTACATCACATATTTGTGTTGCCTGCTTTCCACCGCCGACCTCCAGGGAAACGTGGACCCACAGCGGGAGACACCTTGCTTCTCACATGTGAAGAATTCCTTTCATTTTAATGTTGTTTCTGACATTCCTTTTTTTCGCGGGGTCCACAATGAAATACACTGAACCTTTCGAATTATGAATCTCCCGAGCAAACCCTTTGATGTCCGCTCCTTTTGAACCAAATGCAATAACCATAATAAAGATGAAGGGAACAGAAGCAATTTTTCACTGTGCTCCTTGTTATCCAAAGCACTGCACTGCCTACCGCACACTGTATGTGGCCCGGCTCCCCCACAGAGACTTACTGAAATGCCCAAAAGCAAATATTATTTCTTACAGATGGCAAGCTATTTCCATAGCTGCACTAAGCTTCAGAAGGTATACATTAGCCTGACGTCACCGTCTTAAGTGCCCTATTTGTCTCCTGCTCCCTAATGCCTAACAAGCCCGCCCCCGTTGCCGTCTTTTGCCGCCACCTTCCTCTCCGTGGGGCGTTTGTCAGTCACATTTTCAACTTATTGATTACTTTGAAGAATCCCATTTGAGCTAACGTGCGAGCATCTGGGTCCACGGATACCGGACCGCGGAGACCACTTTCCTATTTACAATTGAGCCGCAATTGATGTCGCAGCACTTTTTTTTCTCCTCCAGTTATATCGAAGTCGCACGAGATTATTTAATCGCACGATTATTAGCCAAATGATCTTGAATGTGCCCGTGCTTTTGGGTGTAATGAAGGAATTCAGCGAAGCCTAAGTGCTTGACCTAAGATGGAGAACAGATACGGATCCCCGCGCTCCCTCTTGCCCGTATAATCAAATTACTTCATAACCTGAGAATAGAATTAATTAAAGTCATACGCGGTTGAATATCTGGGTTGAATAAAAAGTTAATGGAAACTTTCTGTTCATTGCCACGAGTGAAGCGAGGCGTCTTTCCTCCAAAGTGAAGTGGGTGCAGCTAAGGCCCCTCAGCTGCAATGTGAATTCTCCCGACCTCCAGCAACTGTGATGCAGTGGTCTTCAGGAATATGTATTTTCTGGGAAGACAAGCCTTGAGAATATACATCTATATTAGATATTTTAATCATAATTCATATCTTCTCTGCTTTTCCTTGAACTATAATCACACCTCATGCAATCAATACAACTGAGAGTGAGCAGTGTGCAAGGCAGTAAGTAGAGTCTGCAGTAGATAATACAACATGAACAAAGTAAATATCATATTGGAGTGGGTTCATTAACGTCATAATCTAAATAATAATCTCCACAATCCTGTTTGCACTCTCCACTAATCGCAAACTAACTCTTGATTTTGGATTTGTTAAATGGCGCAAATGTTTGTCGGCTAATTGCTCGTAGAAATGTGCATGCATTAATGTACAATATGCACTCTCCATGTCTAATCCAACTGCTTATTGAAAGCAATTACACATCAAACCGGACATTGTAAGCACTCCCTCTTGTAGTTTCAATTCTCACTGCCTGTGCTCTAATAAATGTCACAGAGGCAAATAAATACAATATGTCCTTCTTAATGCAGCAAAATGGTGGAAAGTATGAAGTACAGCTCTAACTCTGTGACGCATTCAGGAACAGATGGATGCTATTGGCTGCAACTACGTGATACAGTGTTGAGTTCCTCCTAATTCCTCCTTTTGGTCTCCAAACAGATCAATGCTCAACTTAAGATAGCTACCTCATGATGCACGACCAAACTATTATCGCTGACCACACTGCAATTACAAGCAGATCAATGTTTTAATTACTCTGATTATGACTGGTTGGAGACAATGATGTGGCCCGTCAGAGGTAAATATAGTGCTTGGCCGTATGCTACAATGCCTGCAGATTGCCTCAGTGATTTGCATTCATACTAGTCAGCTAGTCTGTATTATTATTAGCTAGCATGCACACGAGTCATGACAGTGATTAAGCTCGAGTGGCGGGAGGATTTGGCATCACTTGCAACCGCTGCAGCTCCGTGTCTTGTTTCTTTAACACCTCCATGAAGAGCATTTCTTACTAACGCTGCAGGTTTCATCTCCAAGATGAATGTGAGACTAAATAACGTGCCTTTGCTAATTGACAACAGTAGAGAAAGGAGGCAAGCATTAACCACGTCTGATTGTTATGCAATAGCATGAACAGATTGATGGTTGCTCGGTTATTGATAACAAATGTACTCTAATGCAATTGAATGCATGTCAAAAACATGTCAGTTTGGCACCAATTATATAAACTGTATATTCCTTTTTGCAGTGCAGTGTATGTGAATGAAAGCAGCGGGATGCAATTGTGTTGAAATGGTGTCTAGCTACCATGAAGGAGGTCATTTAAAAGGACTTTTGGGGCGGGACTTTGAATAGTCTAAAATGTACCCACACACTGCTATTTAGTTTCTCCAGGTTGACGTGTTAATGCTGTGATCGCAGGAGCATATTTTTGAACGTGCCTCCAGGATGCCTAGTTTGGGTGTTTTCGCATCATGGCGTGAGTTTATATTCGACACTTCAAAAAGCACACATGGTTAGCATCGTATACGCTGCTTACAGGCTTGAATATGATATTAGTAAGTCCATTTTGGAGTTTTATAACATACATAACAAGCATTTCAGTGAATATTTCAATTGGTGCTCAATTCTGATTTATTTCCTCACAATAACTGTACGCCTGTCAGTTAGGAACAGGCTCAGAAACAGGATCATTACTTCAGCATAATGGCTGGCAGGAGTACAAAAAGGTTATGCATTTCTGTGTTCGGAGCCCAGGAAGGAGAATGCTAAAAAATTCAAAGTGATTCTCACTCATCATCACAGCCCTCGCCAGCTCATCTTACGATCCTTTGCATTTTTTTTTTATTTTATTGACTTAATGTTGCAGACATTGAGACTGATGACGCCATGCAAACATGAAATATGAGTCTTTAATTGTATTCATTCCAAGCGGGACCATAAATATCTGCCCTAGTTTTTTCTTCGGTCCGATAGTTTGAAGATATAAAATAACCTGGACTTACTTATACTGTCTGCTTCTTTTTTTGGGGTCTGTCATTGTCAGCCAGCACCCATTTACCCTTGCAGAGTTGTTTTGTATTCTGCACATGGTAATGAATATATTGATTTACATTTTAGACCCCAGCCAGAAGTCGCGCATGGTGATGACAATATTGCTGCAGGCAATAAGGTGAGGAGATTAAAAATGGTTTACCGAAAAGAGTATGGATGAGCACGATAGGAGGTGGAAAAGAAAAAACCTGAAATGCTAGAAAGTCACGGTCCAGTGTGTGTTTGGTTTATGGTCTGATGAAAAAAAGCAGGTTACATCAGGATAAACAGCCCTCTTCTCATTCCCAGGGTGTCAAAATATATATTTTTTTCCAGCCCCTCGCCGTCTGATACCGTCGCACAAGGCGAGCTTTCGGGTAAACTCCAACGTAAACCCATCAGCGTTATTAATATTATTATTAGGCGGAGAAAATGCTCTGAGTGGGACGACAAGGTGTTACATAAAGGCTGTGAGGAAGTGGAGGTGGATGGGTCACTCAAACACAGGACTTTCAACCAGGAGACAAGTGTTCGTGTCCCAAAGTGTTTTTTTAAGTTCCCATTATCCAAACCGCTTATCCTCTTCAGGGTCGCGGGGCGCTGGAGTCGATCCCAGCTGACGTTGAGCAAAGGCAGGGTTCACCTTGATAGGTTCGCCAGTCTTCACACACCTACGGGCAATTTAGAGTCCAATCAACCGGAGCTGCATGTCTTTGGACTGTGAGAGGAAGTCGCGGAACCTGGAGGGAACCCACGCTGCCACACAGGAGGACCGCCCAGACCGGGATCCGAACCCGGGATCCGAACCCGGGCCCCGCTTGCTGCGAGGCTAGCCACTCCACCACCGTGCAGGATTTTAAAGTTACCTGATAGAAAAATGTACTCGACATTTATTCGTTGCAAGGAAGGAGCAGAGAAGAATTACACAACAAATTGCATATCCTAGACTGCTCAATGAACGAGCAAAGAGTTACCTCTTAAATATATTAATCACACAATCACAGAAGCTCTCATGATGCCTTGGCCTTATCCCCTCATGACATATTTAGATCGGCATGGTCATATGATACCAAGGAACCGTATGTTCCCAAAACAGAGACATGTAGGCATCCCCAGTCTCATGACTATCAGAAGGTTACTTGAAAAGCATATGTATGTTTTAACAAAGAGGTAAATGAGAAATCACAAGCCTTTACACAGTATATGATTAATAAACTGAACATATGATTATTAATATAATCCTTTTCAAGCGTGTCTCAAGCTCAACCATGAGGTTTTTCCTCAACAAAGTGGTTTTGTCGCCTAAACCTAAGCAAGGGTTGTTGTTTTGAATCCTCACTTAACACATTTATTGCGAGATCGCGGTAATAATCTTGTCGTCTGTTTTATGGTGGATTATCCCCGTTAACGTTAGTTTAGAATGCAGGTTGGATCCATGCTGCTCACCGTGTGCTCAGTAAAGCAATATCTCTATTTAAATAATGGAAGATGTATTGAAAGCTATTTTTAATGTATGACAGGAATACATTTGACAATAAGCTCATTTGAGTTTATCTTTTGCTGACTGGAAATATTTATATTTATGACTGCCCCCTCCCTGTTGCCACTATCCTCCTCAGTGCAGAGCCGTGCCCAAATTGATGCTCACGTCTCTTTCACACTTATTTGCCCTAATTTACTTTTAAATTGCGCCCAGATTCACAGCGGTGGCCCTTTGATTGTCGCCGCCTGGTCCGATTAACGGTCATCAGGATTGCTAAGAAAGACAAAGGCGAGGGAAACAGGAAATCTGCACCCAAGAAATCTGGAATAAGTTTAAATCAGTGGGACATATTTTCGGGGCGAGTTCTTTAGTTGCCATCTTCTTTTTTAGCCTCTTTATTTCTGCCCGGCTTCACTGTGTGATTAGGTTTTCAAAGCAGCTCTGACTACATGTTACAAAGTCTATATTTAATGTGCAAGGGGAAAAGCATCATAAATCTCAAAAGCACTCATCAGTTTTCTCCAATGGCAGTCTAAATCACTCAGAGGAGGGAAAAAAGATGACACTTCTTCTCCCTTTTGGCCCGGGCGCCCAACGAGAGCTATCCACTGTAGCTTCAGATTCTTCTGACTCCTGGCTCATTTTTCAAGCTGCGAGTTGTAGCTCCGAGACTGTGGGCAGAAAGGGAGACATTCAACTGTGCACAGCCACGGTACAAAGTGTGCCTTTTCCCTCAGAAGCCTTATGTACATGTACAGACATATATTATACAGCATGGTCGCTGACAAAGACATGTGCTGCTGATTTCCAGTGATGACTCATAGTTTGGAATTCAGCATCTAAAAAGGAATGTAGACGTCGTGGAGAGCATGCCATTCAAATAAGGTAAAATAAGGACACTGCAGAATGAGGTTACTGCATGCTAATTAGCAGAATAATTGTCTTTGTTTTTTTTAAACCTATTTGGATCCTAATAGGAAGGCTGATTGCCTGATTTGCTGATAAAGAGAGTGCAACGTAAAGCATGTGAAATGATATCGAGGGTACGGGGAAGTCTGATGAAGCCGCATATGAACGACGGAGTAGATAACTTAATGCATGACAGTTCCCCAGTTCATAAGCTTTGCTCCTCAGATATCCACTCTTAATCCATATTCAGAGCTGCTCTCTATTGATTGGGTGTGTTCCAGATAAGAGGCGATGCTGAATTGCCCAGAGATAATACATTCTATGGATCACAGCAATGCAAATCAAAATCAGATACCCATGAAAATGTGTGCCAAAGTCATCTTAAAGCAAAAGTGCATTATTTATTCAAATTCGCAAAAGTTTTTTTTTTTTCTTTTTCAAGTCAGCATCCATGTGATTAGAATTTTTAAGCTCATTTTTTTCTGTGTGATACAGAGCGTATGAGCCCTTTTAGGGAAATAATTAATGGCTAATGTTTTCCAGGGTCCAATTACTGACTTGCTTTCTCCTCAAAATACATAATGAGAAAGTCCCAAACTCCTTTATCACCACTGTACTCAGTCAGCAGCCGAGTGCTGAATCATTAGACTGCTTGTCTCTGCCTCTTTCTTCGCCTGTCTTTCTAGCCTGATATATATTCCAATGAAAAGCTCCCACATCTATAGACACTTGTTACAATTGCTGGACTAACATTAGTCATCCATTGTTTAGTTTATATGACTGTCCTCGTATTGTCAATCTGCCTGCGAGTAGATTAAACTACACAAAAGCTAAGCTCACACAGTAACAGCTGTGCTCTGGGTTTGAGAGGTTGCTTTTAGCGCCGTAACCCGTGAGATAGCGTGTTATTGTGTATTAAACCAATCGCTTTCTGGATTTTTACATGCATTTTTTTACATGCATTTCCATTTGTCTATGCCTTTTTAAGCATTCTCAGCCTCCCTTTGATTCTTACAGTTACAAGTGTTGTTCTTTTCTGATGTCAATACTTGTCTCCTGGGTGAAAGTCCAACACCGTCATATTCCCAAATACCAAGGCTGGACCCACATATTCAAATAATCGCTTATGCTTTCACTGCTTCGGTTTTCAGTTTTCACTTATTCTGAATTTTTATTTTTTTATCACCTCAATATTGAATTAAATTCCAAATAACAATGCACACAACAATAGCCTTCAGTAAAATAACAGAATCTTCTTGAATGCCTTGAACTAAACCGACCGACACGTGTTGCAGCGCCACGCCGTCCCTCTGGGCCTGAAAGCAGAGAAATGTTTGGCTGTCAAATCACGGAGAGACGATCCAAGCCAAAGCCCTCAACCCTGTCTCTTGTGTTGGGATTGAACCCATTGGCGGGTTCGGGCCCTCTAACCTCTGCATTATGCACGGGCTCGCAGTCGGGGGCTGCCGGAAAGGCGTCGCGTAATGCGTGGAGACAGCGGCCCTTCTAGGTTCCTCGCTAGCGTCACTTTCTGACGTGTCAGGGACAGCGTGTCAGTTTTTACTTCAATTTAAATTGAGGCAACAGAACTACTTTAACCTGACGGACGTTTACGGCTCACGTAACTAACAATACTAATGATTCACGTGACTCACAACTGTTTTTTCACAACCTTTTGTTTCTTAACCTGTTGAGCCCTTTTATATCAGGAAAATCAAGAAAAAATCATGGTATAAATCCCTCCCCCCCCAAAAAACAAACATGTTAGGTATCAAATTAAACATAAAAATCAGAGCTACAATAATATATAATCCCGATGTACAACCTCTAAACACAACTCAAACAATAAATAGGATTAGGGGTTAGGGTTATTAGGGTTAGGGCTTAAAGGGCTACAGGACACAAACAGCGGCCTCCTGGGTGAAAGTCCTGCGCTCGTCTTACCCGATCACACAGCTTCTGAGGAAGAGCGAGCTTTGAGCCGTTGATGATCCTGTTTTACAACCCGGGACTGCAATGTGTAATTATAGGGATGACTGCAAGTCATTGAATAATACTGGACTACAGCAATTTTTTCCTTTCATTCCAAGGTTATTGGGCTATTAAGTTTTGATTAAATCTATACAGTGTATATATTTTTTTTTTTCTCCATAGTAGTTATCGCTATTCGTTTCAGTATATTTATGTGTTTACCACTCACTGAAGCGGTTGCACGTTGCACTTCAAATAAACTGCTGCTTCCAGTGAGAAATACTTACATTTAAAAGACCTCCTCATCATCAAATCGTCATGGGAGATCACGTGGATTCCTCACAGATTTGGCATGAATCCACCATTGATCCGACACGTGTCAGTGGCTTCCGTTATTTATGATATCAGGATTCCTGCAGGATTCTGCTTCACGGCAAATGTCTTTACGCCCCGCTGACTCTGCATCGGCGTTACATATGTTTTTCAGTTAAATCTAAATGTGCATGTTCTTACCTGAGTGGCCCTGATATCAATCAGAGGACCAGCAAGCAAAAACCCGCTTATGCAACAAGCTCATCACTCAAATCACACAAAGGGCTTCTGAGCTGTCCTGACTCCAGCATATGCAAGCGCTGCATACTCAAGCCAACAGCGGACCACGGCAGTTCATTAATTGATCCTCAGTATTCCCTGATGAGGACATGGACTCAATAGGACGTCTCTTCCGCGGCCTCCGTCGAGAGTTTCCCTAACACGTCCCGTAATCTGCGTGTTCATCTCTGCTGTTTAGCTGGTGCAAAAAAAAGCGGCGCTCGATGGGTGGTCCTAATGAGAGGGAAATTGGTCCGTGTATCCGAAAAAACAAATTGGTACCTTCTGCTGTTCCCATTGATCTAGACGTTGCATTAACACACCTCGGGCTGAATACTTGTTTTGCCTCAAATTGAACGCTCCATACTTTTCATTTATCTTTGAGTAGGAATATCGCCGGAAATGAAATACTTGTTTTTCCAGGCATGGACCTCTGATGGCAACTTTAATTATTTGGACTAAATGCAGAGGCAACTTTTTTCTGTAGATACTGTGAAGTCCTTCCATGACTTGTTCCCCTCTCTCTCTCTCTCTCTCTCTCTCTCTCTCTCTCTCTCTCTCTCTCTCTCTCTCTCTCTCTCTCTCTCTCTCTCTTTCTCTCTCTCTCTCTCTCTACATTTGCACGAGTAGTCTTAAAGCCTGCTGGCCTTGAAGTCAACATAACTTTTTTTTTCCTTTTTTTTCCCCCTCTCTCTAAATTGTTCACTGCTATGCTCCGAGAACAAGCTCCTGTCATTTGTCTGCCCCTCAAAATCTCCAGTGCCGGCTAAGATGAGGGAGATCTGTCTTTGTTGAGCACAGTCCGGCACACTGCAAGGCTCTGCTGCAGTTTGAGTCTTCCCTGGAGAGACAGTGCAGGATGGATGTGCAATACACTGATGAGCACTTGTCCAACATGTCAAGAAAGTTAGAACTTTAAAACTCACACATGAGCTCTTATCTGTATATCACGAGTGTATATATATTTATTTTTTTGTTATGGTCCTTATATATTATCCGGTTATAAAGTCCCCATTTTGGTGCAGAGCTACAGTTTGGACACATGGAGGAAGAAATCTATTTTCTGATCAGTGACAACCTGATTAATTATGCAGTTTGAATTATTTAACAAAGAAGTGTCCCGTGTGGGTTCTGGTGGGGCGCTGCTGCTACCCAGCTATCCAACAGCGCAGTTATCAATCAGAACTATGTAAAAAAAAGTTTTTACAACCACAAAGGCAGACGTAAGAAGAAGCCAGTAGGATGTCCTAATCCTCTTTTTGGTTTGCAAGTTATACAAAAGATCTATCATATTTTTTTGTCCATAGAGCATATGTCCTACTCTTCTGAATAGCTGCACACCTCACAGGTCAGTGATCCAAATAGAGCTGGCATCGTGCACATTGAAGGTTTCCCCTGGGACGAAATGCAACTGACCTATCACACTTCATACGAATGTGGATGAAGAATTTGGCGACACCGCTACCGGGAACACGATGCTGGAGGTCGACGTACAGAAAGAAAAAAGCAACTATAGAAGCAGCGTGTTTCTTTGATTAATGTAAAATGATAACTTAAACACAACAAAGAAAAATAGAAACATTAACTGTCAACTGAAAAGGATGAATTAGCCACTTTGTGAAGACGAAACAAAATAAAAGATCCACAATCCCGACATGAAATCAGTTCACATGAGCACACTGTCAGCCTGAATGAATGAAGTGAAACTAAATGGCAATTTAGTCTCGTTATCACGCTAGTACGTATATATCTGCATTTATAGCATATTAAAGCTGTCTTTGAAAAGAAATGATGGCCATATAGTGTTTATGATAGGATGCACTCGTCAGAAGAATAAGCACAATTTGATTAATCTGCTTCTGTGCTTACTGCCACTTCTTTTCTTTGTTTTCTTAACAAGGCTTCCATTGTGTTAAAAGGAAAGAAAACAAAATGTCAGTCTTAATTCCTCGGTACAATCATAAAAGGAAACAGAAGATGAGTTTCTCTAAAAAAAGAAATGATTTCCACTCCGCTGTGATGCCTGTTCTGTTCGTCCTCTGAGCTGGACACACAAGAACAACACCACCTTACAACTTTGATCAAAACAAGAACAATTGCACCAGCGCAGATGGGATGAGATTGTGTTCGGGCAGAATTACGTTCTTCAGAACTAGTTAAAAATGAAGAAGAAAACTCAAGCTCAAAACCGGAGCGATGTGTCCGTTGTTGGCGAAAACAAATCGATCGACAGAGCAGATGAATTCAATCAGATGGATCCTCCGGGATAGCCGAGCGCTCCCCAACACTGCCCACCCATTACTACTCAATCCCTACTAAGTCCCAACACAAAGCCGCCGTATCCCACAAAGCAACCGAGCCGCACGCATTGATTGGATAGCGCCCGACCGCCACAGTACCTCCCTGTGCTTCGCCAATATCGGGGAATATCATATCGGGAATGTGTGGAAATTCATGTTTCATGTCAGATTGCTTTTAGTCAGCCACGCGAGAGCGAGGAGGACGGATCCGCCGGAAGCCGTCCATCGTCCGCCCGGCCGGTCTGCTCCCACAAAGAGGCTTTTTCTTTGTCACGTTGGAGTCTGTCTGACACATAAAGGCCCCGAAACTAGCTTCATCTCCATTACAGTGGCGTCATTAGCGCTCTCCTGAAAAGATTTTGAAGGCAGAGGGCTCCGGAAAAAAAAAACACTATTTCTGCTAGGTGGCCACTTTCCCCATCTCCTCTTTTGGAACAATTGGAAGAAAAAAAAGATGGGGAACAAAAAACTTTGCATGGACACTGGCTCTGCTCCTTTCATCTGAAATATATCTTGCATTTGACCATTCCAATCTTTGACTTCCTGTTTTTCCGAGATATAATTGCATTCTTTGGGAACAACACTTCACTGCGTGCTTTTTTTGTTGTCCTACTTCCATGTACCCGCCTCTCACAGTGTCTTATTAGCTTCAACTGCAAAAAAGTGTGGGGCGCAAGTGGCATTTGCATAATGTCTCTTAGATTGCCAAAGAGGGCTTCAACCTGGTGGTGTAACCTTTTCTTCCCCATGAGGCTGTTGATACGTTGACTGACAGGCGGAGCGGGCCGTGTGCAAACTTCACTTTTAAACATCGGACGGTGCATAATATTATATAACACGCTCATGTCTGGTAGCATGAAGACACTAATTACGACCTGTGTTTTTTCTTTTATATCTCAAAGCCACAAAATGATTGCACTCGCAGACTTCCCAGTTGATGCAGTCTGCAGTCAGAGGGGACGGTGGGAGATATAAATGGCGCCTTTTTGTTTTCTTCTGTCAAATCACGAATTAATGACAATCCGAGAGAACCCAGCTGTTTCAAGTTTAAAACATGAAAAACCTTTTTCATTTGGATTATTCTTCTTTCCGTGTCAAAGGTCGTTCCGAACCTGTCTGAGGAAGCGGGTAGAGGAGGTGCGCCGCGGATAAATTGAATGTGAACTGACTGAAATAACACAGCAGCGGGGCGACATCATTGTACTCACACACTGTGACTGAATACAGTGGTGGGAGGAAAAAAAACACATAAAAATGACACAACAGATTAGTTTGTTTTTACTATTTCGGCGGCTTTTCCTGCTTCAGTGGAAAAGACCGGCTTTGTCGTTTTTAATTTGCCTTTCACTTAACGCAACATGTTTTGTGGGAATGTCTTCCCCATAATGCAACATGCATTTACATTTTTACATGTTTTTTCTTCTTCTTTTCCTATATATTAATATATCGCCCTTCATCATTTTTATTGTCTGTTTGATGGCTCGGCCGAGATGGGAAGAAAACGGGGCTAAACGCTGCATGTTAGTGTAGCTAAGAAGAAAGATCAATGCTAAAATATTCATAATATCAGAATAATTTATGACTGGCCATCAGCATCGTGTTTATCTAATTTAGCTATTTATAAGCTGTTTTGTTTGTGAACATGTTCAATGATTCAGTGCTTTACTGATTTGTTTATTTATTTATTAGAAAATACCAATATGTCAGAGCAAATCTTAATATGGCTGGCAGTGACATGATAAATGCATTTAATTAAGCACCGCAGGAGCACATTAAGCTGTAAGATTGCAGCCGGGTTGCAGCGTAGACGGTCACGGACATGCACGCGATCCCGCAAAAAGGGGAAGCGAGGGAATAATCATCTGCCGCGGCACCGACGGCGGCCGTTATGTAGTTCTACGACATACAGGGACTGATTTAAATCGCTTTGCTCGGTGCTAACAAACGGGTAATGGTCCGGAGTAAAACATGGCCACATCGACACCGGGGGGCGGACAGACCCGCGGAGAGGAGGATGTTTCTCAGATCGAAAAACAAAAACAAAGGCCGAAGCCCTCCAACCCGCCGGGTTGCTGAACTATAACACCTCCTGCATTCATCGGGGACTCTCGCCCGGATCTACCTCACGCAGCGGCACATGGCTAAAGGGTCGGTCGTCACCTGAAGGACGGCATGACATTGCAAGTTGGCCGTTTCAAAAATATTGAACCTGTGACCATCTGGTGACAGGACAATACCAGGAAATGCCTTCCAACGCGCCTGCTGTCAGGTAATGAGTGTGTCCAGAAGGATTAGACCAGAGCTCGCCTTGGATTAGAGGCAGGCGGTGGATCTCTAGCATCACCGAAAAGATCCTTTAGACTGCACAGGGGCATTGCAGACATTGCAATAGAATGCAATGCAAAGCAATCGGAATATCACATATTGCAGCATCCAAAAATGACCACAAAGTTGAATCATAACCCGTCCGACACAAAAACTGAACCCTCCTTGGACGGGGGTGGATTTGTTTGCATGAGGATATTACTGTTATTGCAAAGAGTCCAAATGTTGTTTTTTTTACACTGGAAAGAAATTACATTTTGGAAGAAACTTTTTTTTTACTACTGTGCTATATTATAAAGATGGCACATAAACCCACAGCTGATCTTGAAAGTCTCCTTTAACTTAATTCGAGACAACGTCAGCAGGAATCACATGTTCAGGAAGTGACAGGAAGCTGCAGAGGTGTGTTCACAACTGTATATCGCATCATGATATATATATATATATATATATATATATATATATATATACACATAACAATTTGCATTGGTGCATTTTCTAACTGTGGTTATGTCAACTATTAACAAGTAATGGAAACTAGGAAGATTTGTCAGTAAAATAGATCATTATGGATTAAATAAATAAATAAAAACATTACATTGTGCTAAATTTCATTTCCCAATTTGCCTTTTCCCAGTTCATACCAGTGCATTTGTAGTCTTCAAGCACATACCTTGAAGGATATTCATTAAGACTGAGGGGCTCAACTGGGAGACATAAAAAATGTAATAAAAAGCATCTTTTTTTGATCGCATGTGCTATTTATTTGTGCCCGATACCTGCACACTGTATGTATGGAGCACGCTGCAGGGTGAGGCTTATGCAAGGGGAGGCTTTGGGGCGATAACAATGAGCAATGCAGTGACTGAGCAAGGAAATCCACACAACATGACTTAATGCATAGCTTTCTCACAAGGCTTTGCTTACCTGCACACTTTTTTTTTTTTTTTGGATAAGATCAGCACTCCTACTCCGCACCGGTCCCTAGACCAAGAGTGTGGGAGGTTTATGGGAGAGAGAAACTGCTACTTTCCTTTTTGCTCTCTTTCAGGATGCCAATTGCAGTTATTGTCCGTGCTGCAGAAAACGTGTAAATTGCACGGATTGAGACGGTTTATTAGCCAAATCATGCCTTGTTGTTTTGGGTTTCATTATTCGGATTGATTGAAAAACAGAGTGCACAGTCCAGCATTTAGCGCCTCCATTGATCTTGGGAGAATCCCAGCGTGGGCGGCAGGTTGATCTTTTCCTCTTAGCGTGGATGAGGAGGCGGTTCTGTTGAATGCATGTTGTGTTGATAAGATTGTGGCAGGTATGCAGCCCATGAATAATCCATGAAACAGAGATGTATGTTCTGCCGCTTGAAGTTGAGGAGCCATTATTCAACTTCATTTATTTCGTCACATGCCCGCTAAATTATTTTTTTTCTAACTCAGAGGAGTACAGTGAACGATGTCGAGAAATGCATCATTTCAGAGTCGTAATTCAGAACGTGTCGGACATATCTACATGTCATCTGAGTGGCCATAAATCAAAAGCTCTATTTCTTGGCCATTGCATTATCAACATGACGTGTGTGTGGTACACCCAGCACAGTGCACACCGCGTCCAAATGGTCAATAAAATGCATTTACGTATGATTTTATGAGCATTAATGTTAGCATTTGCATTACAGACTGTGCCCCGTGTTTGGCCGCTGGGGAATATAAGATAAACTGGAGGTTTATGAATAGAATACAAGCCAGTGCGTTTCCCCCCATGTGCCAGGCAGAAAACAGTACAGAGCCAGTAGGGCTGGAATACTTTAAATGTTTGTTTTTTTCAGTTTTTTTTCCCTCGCTGATTTAATTGAAGCCAAGCAAACTCACTGGGGACAGAAACATTGCTGTTGTTTTTGTGACAAAGCTTCACCCACAAATGATGACTGTATATTTGGTTCGCTGCTATAAAAAGGACTCAGCCTACTGTCCCTGGCCCACTGCTGTGGCTAAAACCATGTGCGTGGCAACGTGAGTGCTGTAATGCGGATAGATATAATGAGAGAGAGGAAGGCACAGTGTGTGACAGTGATCATGTAGTTTGAATTAATGCTAAAATCACAGCTGATTTCAATGTTGATACGCCGGCCTGACCCGTCCAATCGGAGTGTTTTTTGTTTTCTCCTTTTCTCAGTCAGTGTCCGTCTTTGGACCACAGATAATGAGGACACTGGTCTGCATTGGTGAGATGCTCCAGTCATATATTTATATTTTATCAGAAGTATTGAGCGCAATAAACAGAACAGATGAAAGAGCAAAAGGACAGAGGCTAACATTATTTAGGTGTATTTACTCCAAGCTTTAACTCTTCTGTTCACCATCACCTTGTTAAAGTCCAACTCACTGACATTTGAAGTAAATACAAAACTACAAACATGCTGCTTTTTGACATTTTAAATGGAGGATAAAAACGCTTTTGTAAATGTTTTTATAAAAGATGCTATTGACTGAGTCATGTCATAGACTCTGCATGGCTTTGCAACATTAAAGCAAGATGTCTTTCACCCTTCAGGCCAACCGGTTTCAGCTTGTGGTCTTCATCAGGATCAAGGTCAACGCGTCTATTCTGACTTCCCGTCTCCATGCACATGGATGCAGGTAAAGTTGTGCCAGAGCCCCCCCGCCCCGCTGTCTTTGGTTATACATCATAAACAAGTCAAGACTGTCCTGTAGTTTATTTCCACACCTGCTGTGTACCTCGCGCATCAGAAGAAGTTCCAACGAGTTCCAGTCTGACCAGGCTGTCAAATCTGACAACAGCAGGAAGTCCTGTCACTCCAGCACACCCCCGCACGTTGCCCCGTGATTTTAATCACAAGACACGGGAGTGACATACGGAGTCGTAGGGAGCGCTGAACTCCCAGATGGGATCGAGAGCAAACGGCTAACAACGCCGGCCCCCTCGGCCCGGGCGGTCTTTGCGATTGATGCGAGTGAGCGACAAACTATTTTTAGTGCCCACCCACACACAGATGTTGCACCAATCACAGTGCAGTGCCGTCACAAAAGTTGAAAAAAAAACACAGTATATTGAATTCCCGGCTGAAGTGGATTTTGCAGTTTGACCTCGAGATACTGCAGTCTGCAGGCAGACTAAAGATCAAATCATATTAGTTAGAACCCCTGCAAAAAGCACAGCTGTTTCAAAATGAACAAAACATATGCATACCCCTCTCACACTCAACGTAATTGTATTACTTTTGGGCCTCCAGTTGGGTTTTTGCCTCCAGAATGTCAAGATGAGCCACTCTAGTGGAAACTCAATTATTCTCAACTGCGTCCCCGAGTCAACTTTGAGCCCTCAAAGTCTCCTCTGCACTTCTTATAGTCCGGAGTCAAGACTTCCACACCTGCGTCTTGTTTAGTCCCCGAGGTTTGTTTCATTCTTTTTTTAGATGTCATCAAAAACCATCCCAAGCATCGCTCTGAAAAAAAGAAGAAGAAAAAACCCATTTACCTGTAACTTCCATGCAGGGAGCCTGGTGAAAAGAGTGATGTAGTATTCCTTGTGCCATGGCTGTCAGAAGTATCTGTCACTGGCAAGACTATTTAAGGAAGAATATTTGTCAAACTCACAGGAAAACTGGGGCTGAGCATACTGATGCTTTGAGTCGGGAGGTGGTGTCTTAGGGCCGGAGCCACGGGACCATGGCGGTGGAATAAACTGTTGAATTGTGTTTTTCTTAGTACATTTATTTTTGTTTGCCTTTTTTTAATAAACGTGTTGTTGAAAGTTGGAAAAAAAAAGATACACTATCACATTTAAAAAAAAAACATTGCCGAGATGATTTTATTTTGACATTGCTCTCTCCTCACGGGACGTCGTCCAATATGCAATAAAGCCAGAGAGACAGAAAAAGAATGAAACCAACCTATTTTTAGGCCCTTTCCTTGAAAAATGCAAACATACTAAAAAGGGTGTATCTGTACAACCGCTAGGGTTATTTGAATAATTTTGTTTCTAATAAAAGGCTACACATGTGAGATGTTGTTCAGATGTGTAAATATCAGTCTTTATGTTACTGGTTAAGAGTAAATGAAGATGACACACAGAACAAATGAAAAGATTTCATGTCCGCCTACAAAAAAATCACTTTCAGGATGATTATTTCTTTGAAATGATGCAGCTGTAAGGTCCAACTCTAACCCAAATCATAGCTCAATGTGAACATTCTCTAACCCAAATCATAGCTCAATATGTGAACATTCTCTAACCCAAATCATAGGACAATATGTGAACATTCTCTAACCCAAATCATAGCACAATATGTGAACATTCACTAACCCAAATCATAGCTCAATATGTGAACATTCTCTAACCCAAATCATAGCTCAATGTGAACATTCTCTAACCCAAATCATAGCACAATATGTGAACATTCTCTAACCCAAATCATAATACAATATGTGAACATTCACTAACCCAAATCATAGCTCAATATGTGAACATTCTCTAACCCAAATCATAGCTCAATATGTGAACATTCTCTAACCCAAATCATAATACAATATGTGAACATTCTCTAACCCAAATCATAACACAATATGTGAACATTCATTAACCCAAATCATAACACAATATGTGAACATTCTCTAACCCAAATCATAACACAGTATGTGAACATTCTCTAACCCAAATCATAACACAATATGTGAACATTCTCTAACCCAAATCATAGCTCAATATGTGAACATTCTCTAACCCAAATCATAGGACAATATGTGAACATTCTCTAACCCAAATCATAGCACAATATGTGAACATTCACTAACCCAAATCATATGTGAACATTCTCTCTGCAAAGGTTGACTTTGATAAAATGAAGCAGAACAAAGTTAGAGAGGGTTTAAAGTAATCAATCGCTCAGTCTGCCCCCCCTAGGAGGGGATTGGTTTTTAAAAGATTTGAATGTCCACGTGGAGATCTTTTCCCTCTCACAATGTCATCTGTTGCTTCTAGATCGTCTTCGTATAACCCGTCAGTGTCTCAGAGCGGTGGGAGACATTCAGACCGGTCACACTTCAAGATCTTTCCTCGCTTCCTGGTATGTTGAACAAGCTTCCCGGTAGAACGAGCACACCTGACACATGCGGCGTGGAGGTAAAACATACGTGTATACGTGCTGCTCCGGGAGAGATGGACAGCTCAAACGCACAATTGCCTCCAGAGGGGGAAACGTGTTTGATCTCTGACATCGTGAATGCAGCTCTCCGGCTCCTCGATTGGGTTTTTTTCCCCTCTGATCAGTGTTTCAGGCGAAGATGGTAAACTAAGGTGCACCACGAGCTCAGCTATTTCATCTTGGGAGTAAAAATACATCATTTAAAATGAGTGTGGGGAGGAACACTAGTGGGAAGTTTAAGGGACAAACTGTGATATTGGATTTTTACATTTTATGTAGTTATGAGCCTCCAGCTGACATTAGACACCACCCGTTGAACTGCTCGTTAAAATCCAAATTAAAGTACTAATCATAGTATTTTTCTTTTTTTTGGGTTAAAATTAAACATTTTTCCCAATCTGAAAAAGTCAGAAAATGTCGACCTGTTAGGTAACTAATCACATCTGTCTATTTTTAATCGCTTTTTACAAAAATAAATTGACTAAAAGCTACACTTCCTGCTCCCTATTATGTTTTCTTTTGTTGTTATTTAGTCTTTGACGTATCCCAAATACATTTCTATATGTATTATAAGTATGATATAAGTCCATGGAGGTAGTAGTGGGTCAAGTTGGATGTTTGGTCAAAAATAAATCACTTTCAAAGCAGGTCTTTGTGTCCTGTGTGAAAGCAAAAGTCCTTGTTGACGTGCCCTAAATAAGGTTTCAAACATCCTAATTTTTAGCAAAAACATGATTTTTTACCAAACATAAATACAATCTGTTGCATTTGTCAATTTAAAAAGGTTAACCAGGTGATTAGAAGTGCAATCATACTCCAGGAGAAAATATGTTTCCCTCGAATGCAGTTTATTTGTTGGGCAACATCATTTTGTAGCAAACGGGTTTGGGATTTTCAACGATTCTGCAGAACCCTGGATCATGTTCAATGCTAACGTTTTAAAGATCTTTGCTTTCAGCAATATCCATGTGTGGCAATACTAGGGAATGGCAATGATGATGGCAAATAAACCATGGTTAATGTACTGTGTATGGTAATGGCCGTGGTAACCCGACCCTAACCACCGCTTGCTTTCCACTCTATTGTCCTTTGGCTTTAGATTGTGAGGCGTGAAATCATCCATTAAACTGTTTTTTTAGGGATGTGATATAGTTGTTCCGGTAAAGCACGTCCGTTTGAAACAACATAACACATTCTCCACTCTGCGATACAGTCGTGCATCACAGAGGGTCTTATTCCTGTTATTTCCTCGGTGCAGATACCATCAGAGATGCAGTTGTGCAGTAGTTGCAGATCTGTCATCACAATGTCTCTATATGATTAGATTTACTTATTTACTTTTCTGTGCATCATGTTGTTTATTCATGACTGCCGTTTGCAGATAGCATGCTTTTCGATGTAAAAAAAAAAAATAGGAACAATATTCCAAGTTCATTTTGCCCGCCTACTCCCCATCTCTGGACACTGTCCATTATTCCACATTGTAATGCACAGCTTTACAACGGGCCGTCTCCCTTGTGACCTTCAGCTATGGAGTCCAGAGCATCTCATTCCCTTTGACACTGTTTGCCATTCAGGCTGTAATTGTCACTCGCTCAAGGCTTTTAAAACCATCAAAAGCTTCTCAGTGCTGGGTGCATGACAGTATATCGCGGCTCTCATCAGAACATTGGGCTGCTGGAGAAACTGCCCTCCAAGAGCTAATCCAGCCCCCCGAGGTGCTGTTCCAACCAAACTAATTATTCTGTGTAGCCACACCAGCTGGAATACAGCCACTGCAGCTGTAAAATACAGGTTTGGATTGAAACACTACAATCTGATCCCTATCACTGACCTTCTTCTTCCGTATGCCCACACTGTACAATACGACTCTCCTTATGTCCTAAATTCTCCGGAGCTTCAGACATTGTTTGTATATCAGATTTGATTTTTTTTATATATTTGCGAAGTGGAGAACTTCTAAAAGCAGGGTGATGTCATGGAGCATCTTTCAGCCCTGGAGTCTTGACCGTCCCTGGGCCGGCAAATATATCAAGGAGCTTTCCAGTTTGTGTTCTGCTCTCAGAGGAAATAGGCTCCCTGGGGCTTGGAGGCCTCCTCTTGATCCTGTGGTGATACCAAGGATTTACGGGGACTCTAGTGATTAGCCAGAGGGGAAATGGGAAAACAGGGCAATCGCTGCCAGCAGTCACACATCAGAAGAATATGGACACACACACACACAAACACACACTCACATGTCTGCGCGTGCATCCACACACAAACATGCAAACGCAAAAAGGCACGTGCATACAAACACACTGCGCTCTTATTGTGATGCAAAATGCGGTGCTCTCAATGAGGAAAGGTTATATAAACTGCTGTTTTTTCCCCACTTTGTTTTTGTAAACTCAGCGTATGAATATGCATCTGGTTCTCACCTTGGAAATCAGCATATCCCCACAAATCATACCCTCCTTGATATTGAAAAAGGCGGTAGGAATGTCCCACAACTCCCGTAGAGCCTTGAAGATGAAACACTTTGGAGACACGTGACTCCGAAACATAACCTCCCCCTCGCTGCTTGCTCTTGCCACCGTGTAAGCACAGTGTGTAGTCAGAGCTTTTAACTGTAGTAGCGTAGAGGAAGCTGGCATTTTCTTGATCTCATCGCCTCAGTATAAGAGATAGGGTTAGTCTAGGATCAGATTGCTTTTTTTTCCCCAGCTAACGCTACACAGGAAAGTGCAGTTGTTAGCCCCGGTAGAAGAAGAGAGGCAGAGACGGCGTGGACGGGAAGGAGGTGAGGGAGTTGCATCCTTAACACAAAGTTCTACATTAACTTGAAAGCAATTAGGGTTATCCAGCTGAGCTAACAAAGGGGGCAACACTGATGAGAACACGGGCAGAAGAGATAAGGTCAGCCATGCTGCCATCGTCTGTACTTGTGTTAGCTCGTAGCGCTCGAGCTAAAGCGCTAGTATTAAGTCCAGTGACGTCATGTGGCGTGGACGAGTGCTCGGTGGAGTCTCCCCTAAAAAACAAACCATTGGCAGTGAAGAGTGAATTACAGCTGCTGTGACGACATCATCCTATTTTATATATATATATATATATATATATATATATATATATATATATATATATATATATATATACATACATATATATATATATATATATACACACATGTAAAAACAGCTCAGTGTTTGAAGATTATAGAAGTCATGTTAATGCAATTTAATGCAACAGACTTTTGTGTGTATGTGTCATTTTAATTGTAATGGTTGGACAGAATCCAATACCCACATAAGGCTTGAATATATATATATATATATATATATATACACACATGCCCTTTTAAGTTTGAAAAAGCTTTAGATATGATCTATTTTACTCATTTTCCACTACAGAACTATACTTTACTAAAACCAATTACAAAGACAATGGCGAATGTGTGGCCTCCCAGAGGACCTCCCACAGCTCTGCTCCCTCTCACACTGCGCTTCTGGGGTTGCAAAAAGCAATTAAAGGTGCCACCTGTTTCTGCATTCTTTCTGCCTCCACTGTTGGGTAATTGGAAACCTCTGCCTATTGGTGCTGGTGTTCGACCTCATCTGCAGCTGATTGCTCACACAGCTGCCCCTTAAAGCTCTCAGAAAAGACAAAATGCTGAACTGTGAAAGCGTTTTGGGGCCGCAACGAGATCTCACAATCGAGAATCTATTGACGTTTGTTCTGCAGGGGCTCGTCTTGGTATTTCCAGGTACATTATGGATTTGCTTATCTCGGTTCTCAGCTGCTGTAATGTAGTAGCTTTCTCCTTTGTACAAGCATCATGAAATTGTTATATACTTGCTGTTATAAGAACTCATAATCAACAATTGTTTCATTTCACAAACAGGAGTTCTCCATAACGCCACGATAAGCTCAAGATGTCGTCTCTGTTCACTAAGCTGCTCTGAAGCAGAGAAAAGACAGGGCGGACCTTGTTAGTGATGATGTTTTGGTATTGAAAGAGATATTTCTGATATGGATACAAAGTGTGTTGGTAAATGTTTTATTGAATGAATTAAGGAGATGGACCACTATTTGGAGTCACTGGTCCACCAGCTGGTGACATCCAAAGGGAACGTGATGGTTCTCACATCGCAACCTCAGACACTAAAGGTTATGAGAAATAAACACGAGAACAACGAGCAAAAAACGGCAAAAAGAAAATGTGAATTAACGCATGTTTCCATCCAGGAGCGTAGGAATATGCTTTATTTACACCACGAATAAGTTGTTTCCATTGCATCTTGTTGCAGTTTGGATTTATCGATTCAGCTTTTTTTTTTTTACCTCAGCTAAGCATATCAACTTGTTTTGGAATATTAGACATATTTTGATCAAATTTCCACTTTGGTTGGAAATCAATGTCTTTCTTCGCAGGCGGTGAGAGCAGGATGGAGGATAACACCACTCTATATTAACTTATGTTTTGATATAGTTTGTAGTTATACCTGACCCCCATTTTACTTCAAGGTTTTCTTCAATAATTGATACACACAACCTGATACACAAATTCCTTCTTAATGTCATTACTTTAGTTAACTGTGATGGGCATTTTTTGCTATTTTCTCATTTCTGTTCGTTTTGTTTTAAGTTTTAGATATCTACAATCCTCCCGTGCTGATGATGAGGGAATTATAAAATACCCGAAAATGTAACATCCTCATAATTGGCGGAATTTTGTCTTTGATCTTCATCACGTACAGGTCAGCAAATCTTTCCCGAATAGGGGGTTCAGGCGTCCGCGTTCCAAAAAATGTCGCCCCTGAAGACCCCCATTAACCTTTAATGGACACACTTTAGGCCTCATTAACATTTCCACTCCCCACAACAACAAAAAAAGAAGAAAAAAAATCCAGCTTTCACACCCACCAACATTGGATTTAAACAAGTACAATACCCGATCAGGCATGAAATTGAGCACTTACTAGGTCTAAGTGGTGACAGAGCCGAATCAAGGTAGAATGCATGTGGCTGTTAGGGCATCTGGAGAATTGTCCGGTCTTTGGAATGGAATGAAATATTCATAGCCCAAACATATTGGTTTTCTGTATGACGGCTGTTCGCTGAGAGATTGTCCCGAGTAGGATCCCTTGTAGTAGCATCGCTGTTATGTATCTGTGAAAATCAAGATTGGTTGCACGCCATTTGCAAAGGGAATATTCTTTAACAATATGGCTCGTTAAGAAATGGTTTAACAGTCGCTATATTTTGATAAAGATGTTACATTGTTATTCGGTCACACCGACATGACTAAAATGATCCCTTACTGCGGAATTATTAGCTTCAGCACTGTGCAATTTATGCTTCCTGTTCTAATCAATTTTGACCCATCTAAAATTGACCCTTTTCTTGCACTTTCAAATGAAAATTACTCTCTCAATGGGGAGCTAACACAGGCTTTGGCACCATTTCATTTCACTTTCAAGTTTCAAGTTTCAAGTTCAGCAGGCCCCCAATATGAATCTAATAAAGAGCCGGAACTGTAGCCGTCTAAGAGTTGTGTCAGCTCGGTGGCTCTCGCTCATAATATGCAATATTGCTTGTTTACCGATATTCCCAACGCTTCACTGTTGCCCGCTCTCCAGCCTCTTGAAATCCCTTCGTTTGACAAACCACACAGAAAACCTCACTAAACTACCGGGTCCCTTGGCATCCACCTCAGAAACGCTTACAGTGTTTTGTGCAAAGCATGAAGTGGGACCAGTCAGGTGGATGACAGGGAAAGGTTTAATCACAAAAGTTGTTGATGCAATTTATAACACGTGTTTTGCACCTAAATGCAGTATAATTGTGTAATATCTCGTTTCACATATTTTCCTTTACAGGAAAGCCTTCAGCTGGTGTTCTGTAAGCATTGACGTGCACTAGATCATATCTTCCTGACACATTAGCTTGCATATTGAAAAGACTGATGGGTCATTTTACAGTAAAATGAACGCAGTTTGGATTAGGCAACAAAAACCTCTGTTAGGTTGAAAAAATGCATCGTGGTCGAGCTTAAAATGAGTACTAAAACTTGACCCATCGCGCTCCCCAACCACCAAAAGTAGTCTTCCTCACTTTGAGCAGAGCACATTGCTGCCTTTGCGTTTTGCATTGCAGTCAGTGCAGACCACATGGCATCAAATATGACACTCAAAAAGCAAGAATGGGGGTTGTTATTGCACACTGAATGACTTAAAGGGCTTTACTTCATAAGCCGTTTGGGGGAAAGCGGGCTGAGTGTGAAGCCTGTCCAAAGGCCCACTGCAAATATAACGCTTCCTGTTCGCCATGCTGACGAACATGGACACCGCTTTTCTGGCCGTATCTATACAGAACATTTTGCATCCCATCCATGGCTTACCAATGGTGGGAAAGGTGATCAGCCATTTTGGGGACAAAACTATAGCTATATATTTTATTCTGCCGACCTACACTTGCAAACACAGCCAGTACGACCTGGTCCTCATGGTTTGCTCAGGGAGTTAGCTCATATATAATACTGCTGTTTCACTTAACTTTGCTTCTTGGTCATATACATATATATATATATAGATATTTGAAAGCCTAAGGACATTTCCCCTGATTCTCGCATCAGGAAGACACACTTCAATAGGCCGCCGTACTGCTCTCTCGGCTGTATCCACCCTTCCATGTTGAGAAAGGTTCAACTTTATGCAAAGGTATTTTGACGTGTGTGTGTGTGTGTGTGTGTGTGTGTGTGTGTGTGTGTGTGTGGGGCAACAACCTGGAGACAAGCACTTGTTTTGATTCCCCTAAAGAAATGGAAGCACATCTGTCAACCCGGGTGTGCAGTGTCGGTGTCACGACCAGGTTCAGACTCAGCTCCCGGAGCCCTTCACATAGCGGTCGCTATACATAGCCGCCCTGCTGCCGCCGGCGCTGTGATCCACTAATGACTGAGGCGGGGTCGCACTCTCTGACTCCTGCATGCCGATCCGTAGACCGGTCATGACTCCCCCCCAACCCCCAAGCCCCCGCCCCACACGCCGCGTCCCAGGCGAGGCGTAGGGTTTGGATTCAGATGCTTGTGTGGCCGCGACTCCCAACACTGCACCACCATCACTATGGCAACCCCATGAAAGACTGCCGGCATCACTTCTACTCATTAGCACATTGTGAAGGTGCTATATTGTTTCCCAGCCACAGCTGTTTTGACTACCTTTCATGAAGCATTGTTTGTATGAATTACAAATTATGCAAGTCTCATACAAAGTGTGTGGGTGTGTGTGTTTGTGTGTGTGTGCGTTTCTCTGACAGCTGTATGCTGCAGACTGAAATAGGCTTTAGTCAGGATGAGTTGAGGGCTACTCTTTGATCCACCCTCCAGTCAATGCTGCTGAGTTTTTATTCTAAATGTCGGAAGAGTGTAAAACACATTGCTGGCTAACACAAAAGGTCAGCAAGTGCATCGCTCTGCCATCATTTAATCACTCACTGACTTGACAATGCATGTGAACTTGTGAAGGTCTTTGTATTGTTAAAAAATAAAAAAATAAAGCTTTTACAGATGAGGAGACACTTCCAAAGATATTACATGTGTTTAGTGTCGACTGACGACTCGACAACGAATTTGAACGTCTTTGTATTGTAACAACATTTAGTAGCGGTGAGGAGATACTTTAAGACGTATAACAGGTTGTGTGTGTGTGTGTTTGTGTGTGAGGTGAGGAGATACGTATAACAGGTTGTGTGTGTGTGTGTTTGTGTGTGAGGTGAGGAGATACGTATGACAGGTTGTGTGTGAGGTAAGGAGATACATATAACAGGTTGTGTGTGTGTGTGTGTTTGTGTGTGAGGTAAGGAGATATGTATTGCAGGTTGTGTGTTTGTGTGTGAGGTAAGGAGATACGTATAACAGGTTGTGTGTGTGTGTGTTTGTGTGTGAGGTAAGGATATACGTAAAACAGGTTGTGTGTGTGTGAGGTGAGGAGATATGTATAACAGGTTGTGTGTGTGTGTGAGGTGAGGAGATATGTATAACAGGTTGTGTGTGTGAGGTGAGGAGATATGTATAACAGGTTGTGTGTGTGTGTGAGGTGAGGAGATACGTACAACAGGTTGTGTGTGTGTGAGGTGAGGAGATACGTATAATAGGTTGTGTGTGTGTTTGTGTGTGAGGTGAGGAGATACGTACAACAGGTTGTGTGTGTGTGTGAGGTGAGGAGATACGTATAATAGGTTGTGTGTGTGTTTGTGTGTGAGGTGAGGAGATACGTATAACAGGTTGTGTGTGTGTGTGAGGAGATACGTATAACAGGTTGTGTGTGTGTGAGGTGAGGAGATACGTATAACAGGTTGTGTGTGTGTGTGAGGTGAGGAGATATGTATAACAGGTTGTGTGTGTGTGAGGTGAGGAGATACGTATAACAGGTTGTGTGTGTGTGTGAGGTGAGGAGATACGTATAATAGGTTGTGTGTGTGTGTGTTTGTGAAGCCTAACTCATCATGTTCCGGTATTCTCTTGTGAAACTCAAATTACTAGCGTTTCCTTTTTATTAAAACTGTAAGCAAACTTTGAAGAAAAGAACAAGACAAACAACTAAACTGCAATTTAGAATTTTGCACTTTCCCGGAACGTTGAACTCGGTCTTCTTGGAAGTAAAGCGTTATTTGCATTTGTTGGAAATGAATGCACGCTTTAGTTTAGTCTCAATTTGGAGGATGTGTTGTTGTTTTGCAGAATATATCACTGGATGATTAGTATGCATCACTTAGGGTTGCCAGGTATTCCATCCCTTAAGTAAAACCTCCTCTCTGGGCTAATGGTAGATTATTCTTTTGTATTCTTTGCAGTCGTCTGTACTTGCTAACACTTCACTCTGGGCTGCATACGTGCATGTGTCTCTGCTCTGTGAGTTGCAAGCATGCCTGCATATTTATCACTGCGTGTGTGTGTGTGTGTGTGTGTGTGTGTGTGTCGGCACCGTTCCTCATACTGCGTCTCTCTAATTATGCACGGGGCACTACTATGAGACTATGAGACAATTCAATCTTTTGTAGTAATTGATCCTTCCACCTGAGGGCAGTACTTTCTAATCTAATATCAGATAAATCTGTTCCACATCTTCAATTAAACCACTATATTGAATTGGCCTTCGGTTTGAGCTCACGCTTGTTTTAGTTAGTTCACCTCCCAACGTTTGAAAAAGAAAACTAAGCTGTAATTCCATCTTTCCCCTGCAGGATGAAACAATATGCACTCTGCCCTGGATAGATTTCTGGAAATATATATATATATATATATATATATTCAGTGCTGGATACAGATGTAGTCTTTGAAATGTGCAGCGTGCTTTGAAGTCATGTAGTGAGTGATCAGGGACGGGGTTATTGGATATAGAGCTGTGAAGGACTCTCAATGACGGCTGAACCTGTGAACTTCTTTTTTTACAGCAAAGTCTTTTTATAGTCACATTGTTGTGTTCCATGTTCTTTGTCTTTCATGCAGTCGACCCGATTCAACTCAAACAAAATGTCGAAGTCCTGAATCTTTATTAAGATACTTTCAGGGCAGTTCTCTTCCACGATTCTTTTCTTTATTTCATAACAGAGGCAGTTTTTCGATGATGCATACATCAAGGCCTCTGCCGTTGCATTGCTGTTCCTTTTTTTCATCTTTTTTTCCAAAAACAATTACATTCTCCTTTTACACAATTCAATTATTTCCACTGTTCAGAAACACATGCCCGAGGCAGCGCTTGTCTCCTCCTTTTCATTCCAGAGCTGATGACATACATAGCCACCTATCACAGAGGATAAGAAAATAAGTTTCCCTCATAAATGAAAAACAATAATTTGTAATGGCTTATGTTAAGAGTGACAATTTAATTTAGTCTGTGATGTGGAATTTATACCCAACAGTGAAATACTGTACGGACAAACTGAATGTCTGTTTTTTGGTTTTGTTTTAGTGGCATGGAAATAAGGGGAGAGAAAGGAATTGATGCAATTCCTGAAATGAATCTGTCCCTGTCAGTCCCTGTGGACGGATCAGAAATTGCTTCTTAAAATAGTGCTGTTTGTTATTGTAGGTGGTACAAAAAACCTTCTAGTGGAAGTCAAATAAAACAAGTCTTAATGCGCGCTGCTCTCAGTAAATGGCTTGGAGACGGCCCGCGGCCCAAAACATGCCTCAAACCTCAATCTATCTCCAGGAAAATATCCAGATAACAGAACTGGCTGAGTCCAAATGATGCTTCAGACATGTAGTCCAATGCTTCACACAAACCAGACCGTTGGAGACCCAAACAAGAAGATAAGATATAGTATATATGTATAAATATATACACATTACCTCAAACTAGACAATGAAAAAGTAAATAAATAAATAAAATAAATAAATTAAAGAAACTAAAGAAAATCAAAAAACAGCCCAACGTCTAAGTATAGGAATAATAAGGCAAGAATAAAAAACATACAAGAAAACATAAATCAGACATAAATCATCCTCATTTTTACATTTTGTAGAACTCTTTAGCTTCTGTGTGATTGTTATTGCCATCATAATCCAAGTATGGACACAAAATCTACAGATAACCTTCAAACATTTGCCTTCAAAGTAATGAACAGATGGTTAAAATCAAATTAAATGAGAATGTTTAATCTAACGAGACCATCTCGTCATCACCAAACGGCCGGGGAATAATTCCTTCCTCGCTTCCTAGCCCACTACTTCTGGTGCCCTTGATCGGGCCACACCCATCTTCAAACCTTGTTCTTCATTTTTCTTAGTCTTATTTTTGGGGGGGGGCTCTTTTTTGCACAAACAGTGCAATTTCTCCCTAAACATGAAGTAATTAACGTAATTACAATAGTTATATTTTATTATAGTCCAAATCATATATGGAATTACTGTTAACTTCAGTCCTGGAGTTTCATTATATTAATCTAACAGGCACTTACACAGATGTATTTCAAAGAAGATTTAGCTGAATATGAAACATAACTTTTGCAATCATTTTTAGGGTTTTCCAGCCAGACATTTTCCCCCTCATTTGTCTCTCTATGTCATTGATCTAGTTTCTTCTTCTATGAACATTAGGCAAAGGCGATATGATTTTGTTTGATCATCTGCTAACAGGATTACTGTTTTAATAGAACAGACCTTTTAATAAGTTTGATGATAACGGCGGCAGATTAAAGCCAGATATACTTCTTAGGAAGACATAATCAACTGTAATTCCATATTGGGTTGCAATTGAGTGGACTGGATTGTTATCGGGCATCTTAATATTCTGTGACTGCCTCTTAAAGATGTTTAAAACTATGTGTGATTAAACTACACGTTTCACTCATCTCAAATTGAGTGCAGGGGTTTGTCCCTTTTGCTGTGATTTTGCAGTATTTGAAAGTTGACATAGAGAGTAAACTGGTATTTTAAATCAGATGAGATCATATTTAAAACAAATATTTAAAATGGGCCGAATTCAAAATTCTGAGTATATCTGGTGCCTTTACACGGCTCAGAACACGACCACCGCTGAGCCATCGGCTTGCTGCTAACAGCGCTAACAAAGGCAACTAACCACTTTAGCGAGTTCACGTGCACTAACATGCACTTAAAGGCACGTGTCGCTGGCTCAGACAGAAAGTAGCCTAATTCTCTGCTCAGGTATTAATAACTCCACTATATCTTTACATATATCTGCATCAATGCTTTGAATATCATATGGAACATTTAATAAAGTGGCAATATTTAGTCGTATACCTCACACATGGAGTATATGAACACCTCATTCTGTCATATTACAGTGTAATACTGTAAATTAACACCAGCACATACGAAGAAGTTTCATTGCTCGCTGCTCTCTCTCTCTCTCTGATTATTTAATGTATGCTTGTGTCAGATTTAATTATGTGTTAATGTGCAAAAACCCGACTGCCTTGCTGTACTTTTTCAAAGGCAAACAAATACGCAGACGTGTCCAGATGCTGTGCCGTCCCACGGTGCCCCGGCAAGGTGCGCAGCATCATCTGTCGCTGTACTTCTGTCCTAGAATAACCACTTCTTTTACAAATGTATTGTCCCAAAAAGATGCACTTAGAGCATTTGTACGACTCTTACGCTAGAAAGTCTTTAAAAAATGCAATACAGCAGTAGCTAAAAAGATTCACTAAAAGATTTAAGCATAATCTGGCAGGTAATAAAACATTAAATGACAAGGCTGAGCCTTTTTGTTATGGCACCTGCACAGTGTTCGCCTGTGAAATCACTCGGTGGGTGGGTATCAATTTGAATCAGACATGCAAGAAGTTTTTTAGAGGATTTTTGGGCAAAAACATAACCTGACTCAGATCTCCGTTTTACATTCCGCTCTGGGTCTCACTTGAATTTTTGCAAACTTTTAATTGGACCCGACATGACCCAAGAACACTACAACACAAGCTGGAACGATCAATACAAATGTACTGACTTGAATATGGCTTCATGGTGTTGAAGAAAGGGTGCAAGTAAGTGTAGCTCTGTGCCTTATGAGGTGTTTTGGGGTCAGTGTGGCTGTTGCAGGGAATCGAACATGTGACCTTTTGCATCATGTGTCAAGCCACATGGTCCAATCCAGTGTCCTTTTAAGACAAGGTGTGTTCTCCACGAAGCTGAATGGCTGACACACTTTTGTGATATGAAACACACTTTTTCATCTTTTTTTTTTTTCCCAGAGCAACTAAAGAACATTCATGCTTTTCAAGATGCCAAAAAGCTGCATGCAATTTGGAAAAGACTGATATTTTCCTCATCGTGCCAATTACACCCTTTTTTTCGACTTTTTAGAGTCGTCGTAGGAACCCCAAATGAACCCCAAAAATCACAATGCAACACAGCATTGGGGTGGTCAAAGGAATTTCAGTCAAAAAACTGTGTCGTTCGGTTCAAAAATGGAAATATTACTCAGTTTATGCCCAAAGATTGTCTGAATGGAGCATGCTGGGATTTAAAATGGCCGTCTTCTCCCGCACATGCTGTATGACGTGGTTCTAGGAACGTGAGCTGAGCAGGAAGCCTTAAGGACGAGAAAACGAGAAAAAAATACTTGTTTTGTAATTTTTCATGTACTAATATGTTATATATAGACTCCCACGAGCCCGTAGGAGCTGTGTTTGTTAGTGAAATCCGACTTTGTAAGGGCTACTTATTAATGATTTAGTAAAACCTTACGGTCCGCTGTAGAAGTTGACGGAGCTGACGGAGTTTACTTAAGTACTTAAACTTAACGGTTACTTAAATTATTTTTACAACTCATGTCTCTTCTCACAAGGGTTGTGGTATTGTAGACATTTAAATACAATTACAATAAATGACAGTAAATTACAATTTACCAGAAATAATAAAACCTAGAGTTCTCTTCCTGTTGAAAGTCTCCATGATCTTTTGGTCTTTACAAATGAAACTATGAACGGACATCTAAACATGTTGTGTTCTATAGATGTGTGAAACCAGCTCATCCACAGTGTTAACATCTGATCCCAGTACCCCTTATTTTAATGAACACAGGAGTGTCGCATTTAAAAAGCGATAAAAAAAGGAAGAAGTCAGCCGCAGTGACACGACGCAGTCGTCGATCTTAGCTTCTCAACAACCTCATTTCTATTCAGCGTCCTTGCGCTCATAAAATCCTAATTGAAAATTGTCATCTCTAATTGATACCACAATTAAAGCCTGAGCAAGAGAGCGAGCTGATAGGAATAATAATCTTAAAGGCAATACCATTACTTTCCATTGTCAGTGTAATAATAATTTGAGGAATGCTGCTTGTGATTTAGGGAACGAGCTAAGTTCCCATTACTGCAGATGGTTGTTGAAGATATTTGGAGGACATCCACGCCATACACAGTTGTAACATTTAGTTAAAAGCCCAGTCGATAAGCAATTTGGGCTCGGCCTCCAGTTTTTTGACATCAACTAATGAAGTCAATGAGTGCAGAAGACAAGACGGAGTGATCTAAATTGGAACAGTTGCACAGCACTGCTGTTATATGTGATTAAGAAGATGTACTGACTCAATTACAAACATCCTTTAGTGCTTTTTGAGCTGAGAGCTTAATAGTTTAACTGTTTAAACAACGGTAAATAGTGGAATTCTGGCAAAAGCTCAATTACTTTATACATAATTCCCCCATTCTCTAATCCATCCATTTACTTAATTTGTATTAACCATCATATTGTGGTTGTTGTAAATGACGAAATGTATTTTAGAGTTCATTATTTATTTGAGATTGAGACAAATAGCTACGGGAGCTCATTTTGTAGTTAAGTGTTTCAGAGCGTCTCGTGCTTTAACCGAAGTAGAGCGTTTAATTTGGAGCATGTCGGTTCAGTAGTTTTAAATGATAATCCACAAATATCTTTTCAATATCAAAACACATCCTTTTGGCTTGAAAAGTGTCTGAAAGGAGTTGGATGCTGTTGGATTGGTGAACAATTCTTCGTATTGAATATTAGTGAATCTTTTGCAAAAGGAATTGTTGTGTCTTCACCAGAGAAATGTTGGCGTTGCAAGTTTCTGAGTTGAATGCTTCGAAAAAAGAAAAAACATACAATGCCAACACTTATTCCTTCAATAGTGCACAGCATACATGTACAAATATATATAATGCAATATTAACAAGTTTATAGAACAGGAAGACACATCTGGGCCCTATGATAACACATGAAAAACAAGTCAATTTGAGAGCAGAATAATTCACCAGATGAAGGAAATGGCATTAAGGGAGTCCTGTGCTGTGAATTATTATTATCATAACAAATATGCTTTTCCACCCACAGAGACTTGAATAATTTTGCCCCCTCTCATCTTCTGTTCACCGACAGACAAACACTTCTCCGTAAGTGTGATGCGGGGGTTAAGTGCCTGATGTGTTCTGACGTTTGGGCAATACACCTCATTTATTAATAAAGAATAGAAGAATACAAAAGATTTTCATTACAAATAATAGAACTCTGTAATATTAAATTGCAGCGTTGGGATTAATGTGGTTAAAATGTGGTGCAAGCTAGCATTTATACTCGCTACCAGCTAAACTATTAGTTAATTTATTATTTTAATTATTTACGTTTTATTTAAATGTCAAGGACTGTTCTGTTGTGTTGAAAAAAAGAAAGTGGGACAAGCTCTTCACGATATGGTTTACATTTGTTTGTATATAAAAACATGTTTTAATAAAAAGATGGTTATCCAATAAACTAGCTAACGTTAACCCATACCATGTTCTTATGAAGGAAATGAACAGTGTCTCGCAAATTGTGTGACGTTCTAAGTAACATTGCAGTGAGTGTTTTATTCGGTTTTTCCCCCCAAAATCATGTTTGGTGCAGGAGACATAGGAAACAGATGAACGCTGACGAGTGCAGATTAAACTCTACTTAACCCTTTTGTCATCATGCTACACACACATTCAACACACTAATAATTGAAGCTATTAATGGTGGCTTCCGTTCTATTGTAAATCAATTATGCTCTTATGGGAGTGGTCTCCTCCAGGATTACTACTGTTTGCTTTCATCCCCCGGGTGTTAAGTGATTAAATGGTTAGGTGAGCGTATAAAATATGATAATACCGTGGCCACCTTGGACTGTCTTCAACGCTGTGCTTATGGGAGTTTGAAAAGCACTTCAAAGCGTATCCCTCCTCTTTACACCGAATACTGAAACATATCTCATGAAAATAGAGTTACCTTTTATTATTGTTGTGTGCATTGTTTTGGGAGCAGATAGATATGTATTATATATATATATATATATATATATATATATATATATATATATATATATATATATATAGCATATATATATTATAAATATATATATTGGAGTTTTTACAATTCAAGGCGTAGAGATTTTTTTTTTTAAACACCAAGGTTAAGTTAAAATATGCAGCGAGTGCAACATGTTAATCACTACTTGAGTAACAACCCCGTCACATGAATAGAGAAGTGTTACGCCGCTGCATGCCAACCAGGCTAGTTCATCCCAAGCGGCACCTCAGGGCTGAGAGATGATGACAACAACGCAGAAGTGCCAAAAAAATCTGCAGATCCACAAACGGCTATTTGAGGCCGGCTCATAAAGCAACTCAATCTCACAGACCCCCCCCCGTGTTGAAGTCTCCAACTTTACTGCCGAAATAAACATGTTTACAGTTACAAAAAACTAATTATGGATGCCCATTTTCACCAGTAAAAGAATAAAAATAAGATTAAAATGTAGCTGTGATAATACAAATCCATGGTAAGTTATAATTATGAGATAAAAAGTAATAATTTCGACTTTCTATCACATAATTAGACTTTGTATCTCATAATTGTGTCTTTCTGTCTCATATTTATAACATACAAAGTCATAATTATGAAATACAAAGTCAAAATTATTAGATAGAAAAGTCAAAATTATAAAATAGAAAGTTATAATTTCGAGATAGAAATGGCGATTTTTTTTTAATCAGAGCTACATTTTCATCTTATTTTTTTCTTTTACTGAGGAAATGTGCTTCCATATTTAATCCAACTCTTCGCCCATTGAAGGCTGTGACATCACTGGCAAAGCCCCACTTTGAGCTTCACAAAGGCTCCTCAAAAACCTGCGGGTATATGGGTCCATATTTTTACAGTCTATGATTTATCCCTTATTAGTTATAGTGAAATTAATATTGTATCCCCCCCCTTTTTCCTTTTATTCTCCAGCTGCACCAATACAGGCAATGAAAGGCCAGATATTTTAGTGCATTTTACACGTATCTGATATTACCAATTTATGTTTTAAGGGTATACTTTTTTGACGTAACACGCACACAAGCAGTGATGAATAGTCTCACCCGAGGCAGAACCGGTCAATTTGACAGTGGGCTGTCAAAATACTGCGGAGTCTGTGATGCGGACAGGTGTAAAAAGCACACACAAGTGTGTGGGAATCAATAACTTCTTTGTAGTGCGATCCAGAGAATTGCTGAATATCCGCCAGTTATCTAAATCAAGTGTGTTCTCTGGCACCGTGCGATTGCATCCGCTCGTACCGGGTTGAATAACTGACACGTGGCATTAAATTTTGAGCACCTTCCCCGGCCATGTTTGTATTGGTTATGAAACTTTAATCAAAAAGAATAACAACGATGCCCCCTTCGCTATTAAAGAGAACGTAGAGAGACGTGAGAGAGAAAACCAGGCGGCACTCGAGCTCCACTTTTATCTCATTAAACAAAAGGGAAAGTTTAGCTCAACAATTACACATGCACGAGTGAAGTAATGCAATAATTTGGATTTCACATCTATTTCCTGTAGAAAAAAATGCATCAATAATCAGGACAGAGGCGGCATTTAAGCAACATTTACATTCACTATCTCATATTATGACGTATAAGTAGTAATAAGTAGTGTGTTTGCAGTGTTACTGTGATGTTAAATGCATGCACAGCAAACAATGCATGGCTTTTCCTGCAGGAGGTTTGACTAAGTTCCGGTTCCTCTCTAAATTTCAAACAAGTAAGTAATTTGTCATCCGTGGAAGTCAAAACAATGAGGGTTCTTTCAGGTGAGCAATGTGACATTTACTTATTGTCACAGTACCACGGAGAAATTTGGATTTGACTGTTCAAATACAAAGTCACTTATAGGTCACATGTCACCGGATCCAATTTTGCACAGCACACTCATGCGGTTTCGCTAGGGATATGGAGAAAAAGATGTGAGTTGCAGCGTGCAAAAAAATTAAAATACGACAAATACTTTACAAAACATTCGGCGCACGTCACATGACGCAAATAATCTACAGTGTGAACAAAGCCAGCAGTTACTTCTTCATAAGCAACTGCTTTTCAAAAAACTAAACAAAAATTGCTGCTTTAAAATCAAAAACACAGAAAATGATGAGCAGCCTATGAATGATCACAGGATATGCATTTGTCCTGAGTGTAATTTAACACTTTGGGTTAACTTTTGACTAAATATATGGCACATTTGCTGTTAAACTGGGGGAGATGTTTCTCCCTTTGCTTGTGTAGTGTCTACTTGCATGTGCTTTCAGGACATGCAAGTATTTAATCCCCCCCCAACAAAAACCATGATGTAAATCTGTTTAGAAGCCTTGTTTTTATCACGGAACTATGATATAATGGACAGAAATCACTTTCACATCACATGCCAGTTAAAAATATTGAATTTTTTTTATTTTTCCACAAGGTCACACATACAAGCCTTTTATGTAATCACAAGAAATATTAGCAGAACTTTCACCTTGGATTCTGCACAGCTCGTATTTCTCTTTCAAGTCTTACGTCATAAAGCACTTCATGATTTAGCCCCGGCCTTTCTCTTTTTTTTTTCTTCTTCAATTATTTCATCCGTATGACAAGGTTCATAGCTTTAGGTTTTGAGCAAAGTACTTTTGTACTGCGGTGGGAAATTAAAAATATAAACTAAAGGCAGCCGGTTATTTGTCATTAGGACACCTAGACTCTTATTCACAATGTGCCCGAGGATTTCACTTTGAATCTCTTTTGAGATTGAGAATTAAAGACGGCCATTAGCAAGGGCGGTGCAAGGGCAAGATTAATCTCCCAAGACCACAGAGACTCGGGTTCAGGTCCCGGCAGTGGTGTGCATAGCCTGTTACGGCGTTTCAGTGGAAATGGACTCTGCAGTTGGGACACTTTGGTGGCAAGTGAATGCTTTCATACTTAAATGCCCATGTACCCAATACACATGTAGTCCCAGCCACCATCTTTTTTATGTCCTGGAGTCACGGATCACAATTTGCACTCTAAATTAACTTAAACTTCTATAATTCCATGGGTTCTTGAACTCTTGTTTAGTACATGCTTTTTGTAATTAGAAATGGGAACACATAGCAGTATGGCAACACAAGTAATAAACCTCCAAGGCATGACCTTTTTTTTCCAGCGAGGGCATGCCGAACTTAACTAAAGCATGAGGGAACAACCTCAAATCTTTCTGCACAGTTGCACCACTTAGTTAACCTCTTAACATTCCTGTAAAATTTGACGAAAAACACCTATCCAGGTATACCCAAAGTAAATTGCAAGCTGTACTTGAACTATTTGGAGTAAATGCATGGTCTTGGTCTCTTTTGAAAGGTAACAATCTGAAGCTTTTTTCCCTCAATAGTCAGAATCACTTTAAGTGCTGCTGACACTGAGTTTGAACACACTAAAGTATAAGGTTTTTATTTCCGTCTGAACATCATTTTGTAAATAGATGCCTGTAGATGACTATAAATGGGACTTATGGACTGGAAAACACAATGGGACCATAGCCTGAAGCCTTTACTAGTCCAAGTAAAAAGTTGATAACAATATCACAGAAAATGAATATTTTACACATGTTTTTCTAATGAAATGTCTAGGCGTTTTTTTTCATTTTGAGACTGAAAATATTCCTGATATATATACTATATACCTATTAAAAAGGCTTATAGTCTTGCAAACTTATATAGGTACTATTCATATATACTACCAGTATTGCTGACACAGAGAAAATTAAGTTTTATGCTAATTTACACTTCAGACTGAAGCTCTACAGCAGCTGTCTCTTCTCATCAAATTGAAGGCTGTTGGGATTATTTGCCCCCCCTCTTCCCGCCTATCTTTGTTTAGGCAATTTCATTGGCTGTCCGAAACGCCTGTCATCTGACCTGTACGACGCAACAGACGTGAGCCACGTAAGAAAATAGAGGCTGAGCCTAAACTTCAACGTAGCTTCTGGTTGGGTAATGTAGCTTGTCAGTCAGGACATGAAGCTCCTATTGGTTCAAGTGGGGTCTCCTTGGAACCGTTTGATTTCGGCGGACATTTTGATAGCGAGTTTGTAGCTGTGCTCCCATGCAAACATAACTTTCTGCTAAAAACAACACTACTTTCGTTCATAACTTTCAGCTGCAATGGAATGATGCAACGCCAGTTGGTGGATATTTATGGATGTAACCACGTGTTTTGGACTAAATCTTTTATGGGATTTATTTTTATTGGACCTTTACGACGTAACAACGCCGTTTTTGTTGGAATATTATGGATTTATGGATCAATATGAGGCGTCATCGGTGAAAAGTATTGATTGTAGCTGCTGTGGTGGTATGATCTTGAAACAGAGTGGACAGCTGGAATCACAAGAATCGTAGGTTTCCAGAAACATATGGCACTCGTACCGAACTATAAATAGATGTACAGTGTACAACGGAATGTACAGTGTATAGTTGAAATGGGCGCCCGCGCAACAGCAGAACGTTAAGAGGTTAAAACGTTGACCCTGTGCCGCGCAGGTGGCCGTGCAGGACTGCTGCTGGAAGTCCCAGGTGGGAGTGCAGTGCAGACGGTAAGGTTTGTGTCAGCGGGGATTTTGTGTAGGCTCAGTCGTGTGAACATTATATATAGAAAAAAATGTTATTGTTCTTTCTCATGCAGCTGGAAGAAAAACAAGAGTATGTTTTCAGACCAAGTACATATTCAAAGCTGCCTTCCTCCTACATCCGTCTTTTGAATTTGATGCCGCAGAGATCTGAGTGTCTGGAAAGGGCATCACTTTAAAGTTGTACCAGTCGGACGCTGACACGTCTTGTATATAAATATAAACATAAAAGGTGAGCCTCTTGGCATGCAATCAACAATATTAAGTATGTAGGAGGGTTATTAGTAGCTTTAGCTTTAGCTTTATTGCAGTCTTTACTTGCCTCAGAGCGAGCATTGCTGCTATTATGGTTTTCAAGGGTTAGGATGCCATATTCCCACCAGGATCAGCCACATTAATGATTGAAGTCATGTTTTTGTTCTATAGCTTTCTATAAATGCATTCACGAAGTATGTCTTTTGGAGGAAGCTATTATTATTACCAAATCAAAGTATGGCAGAGAAAAGAGAAGAAAAATGAATCCCCTCCCTGTTCAGGAGTGTTACCACTAAGACATGAGTCTGCATGCATTTGAGTCTGCAAATATTTTGATGGCAAGTTTCTTCTTATAAGTCATTTTGAAAGCAAAACAATGTCATAACATGTCTGGTTCAAACTCACTCAAGATCCACCCTCTACTGGACACTATGGGTAATGCTCCCTCCAACCACTAGCATGAGACCTCTGAGAATGTGCTTGTAGCCAACCAGTCAGGATGTGCCGAGCCCACAGCACGTAATGCAGCACACATTGATCCCCACTGACCTCCATGGATGTAGCGTCCATTCCAAGAACCTCCTCATTGCCCATCATGTTCTGTCTCATCGCCAAGATGAATTTTCACGAAAGCCTGACCGCGCAGAGAGAGGTATTCATCGGTCATCCGGCCTGCCAGACACTGCACGAGATGCTACACCAGCAGCGTCCTCCGCCCAGTAGATCAGCTTCCCGTGAAAGTCCACCCTGCTGACATACCTTTGCCTTGACTACCACCCAGGTAGGATAGCCGACACCCCTGTGGTATTCACGGGCTTGATTATCATTTTGTATTTGCCCATGTGCCAAGGCAACGAAAGCTGCTTTACCCCTTCCCAACTCTCCGTTCGGTAACTCCAGTTGGTGCCCATGGTAGGTGAAGTGACTTAGATGATGAATCCTTAATGGGCTTTGTCTCATGAGGCAGGGGCTCGCTCCAAAGAACGTATGGAGTTATTCCACATTGACGGTCATACAGGTGGATGTTTTTCTTGTCTTCCTCTTCATGTTGGGGACAAGGTGGCTAAGTAGCATCTGCTCTGCGCTTTGTGGAATGTTATGCTAAACGCATGGCCCCCATCAGACACACCGAACAGCTGTTTGTGTGCTCCGGGGATGGCGTAGCCAATAAAGCCCTATCGAGGAAACCTTTGCCTGGTGGGATGGCTTCGTGAGTGCATCTACCAAGCAGACGGGAAGAGACCCTTCACACTGTGTGGTCCGCATACACTCTACACACCTATCATAGCGGTGTCAGGGACATGTTTGGTCACGCTGTAGTCTGCGGCTTGTTCATTCTTACGTTTCTAGCTCTTGGGATACGTGGGGGTCCTTTTAAGGGTCTGTTCTTGCTGTGAGCGATACAGGATTGGTGAAAAGGGTGTCAGTTGTGTTACTACTGACCTCTCTGGGCTTGATACACAGACACGTCCCCAGGCGTGTTTATGAGTAATGTGTGACCGCTTGTCTTATTGACCACCTGCAGGGTAAAGGCCATGGCTCTACCGAGTTGGGTTCAGGAGGAGTGTAATACCCATAGAGTCCAGTAGAGGTCCCAGCCTGTGTTTATAGGACTAGGGTTATAAAAAAGTAACCTTTGTTCGAAATTCTTCTACAGAATTATACAGATACAAAAGACAGATACAAAAGACATTTCCCCCCAACTGCTACGGTATATATATATATATATATATATATATATATATATATATATATATATATATATATATATATACATACACACATGTCCCTTAAAAGCATCAGTTCCACAGGAGATTAATGAGACATAATGCCTTTGAAATATACTGTTATACATTTTATATAATACTATGATTAAAAATAATATAGTGACTGGCAAAAACAGCATGGATAGATACTATTTGAAACTATTCCAGGCTGGACCTATGCATTGTTGGCCCCTTACTCATCTAATCACATAAGTACATGTCGGTGTTCCTATGTCTGAAATAAAATCAATGCCTGCTATTCCTTGATCACAAAAAGCACTTATGGATATGCTTTGACTCAAGGAATTAACATTGCTGCTTTCATTCACAGAATACGACGCCGTTGCCACAGTTCTTTGCTATAACTGGACAAGAACAGACTGTTCTTCTATACACAGTAGTGTGCTGCAGGAGGACGTGTAAATAACCAAAGCCATAAATCAGATAACCACTGTGTAGAAATACAATGTATCAGAAGAGCAGAGGGGTTGAGCATGCCTGCCATCCACAGCTAAATCCCATTCCCTCCAGACATGGGGTGCGTTAACCAAAACAAACCTGAATACCTCATGTTCTTTGGCTCTCATTGTAATTGGAACAGATCAATTGCACCTTCATTACACGAACGAGATGGATAACCTTGTCCTCCTTCCCTGCCATTTTAATGGGCCACTCACAGCCCCGGCTCCTTGCCTCTCGCTAATCCCCGCGGAGCCTATACACTTTTTAATCCCCCCTGCAGGACTGGTAACACAATATGGGCTCATCGCCCATCCAACCATGGAACTTCCAGAACACTGTGAAAAGTAAGGGTTTCCTCGGGGTTCTTCAGAGGCGTGGGTTAAAGATCAATGATGCTTTTCAGAAGCTCGGGTTTCTTCATCGTTGGGAGGCTTCTTATAGGCATTGTCTCAGAAACGGTCCAATTCTGAGGCTTCGTGGATCAAATTCAATAGCTTTGACAGTTTTTGTTATATCTTCAAGAGACAGAAAGAATGAAAGTTTGTATGTTGGCAAATTTCAATGGATGACATTGGAGTATTTGTAATGATGTAGTCACAAATTAATATTGAAGTAGGCCCATATTCATGTGGAAAAAATGGTAACTGTGAATGGAATAAATATAATACAAAGTGTGTCAGTACTGTGTCGTTCCATGAGTAGTGATAACCACCATTGCTAAAGAGAGGCTGTGATTTTCACAAATTACAGCTACATTAAAGAGTGCAAAACCTCAACACAATGCGATGATGTCGTTGATGCAGTCCCGCCATCTATACGTTCTTTCAACTATTTGGCATGTTATATATATATATTGTTATATACAAGTTTCCAGGAGGAAGTATTTGTTCTCTGAGTTTTCCAGCAAGCGTGATGCTGCTGAGCGGTAGAACATTCTCAGGGTGCACCGCTGATACTGTTTGTTCTATTTTGCATGGACTCTCTAACATCCCGCATTCCTGCCGTATCCCTGTGCATTCAGCTGACTGATCAGAGTAGACAGCCTGCCAGTGCATACACCCCTGTACATTCAAAGAATACACACAGCAGAGGTTGAGCAATGTAGAGCCTTTTTCATCTGGTGCACGGCATGTGGCAGCAGGCCTGGTTCTAGACGGCTTTGATTGGGCGGAGGGGGAGCAAGAGATCTTGGTTGGTCACCCACAAATATGAGTTATTTACGAGTGTAAGACACAACGTGCACGGTTGTAGATGTATCTAAAGATATCACCCGGTGAGTACAGGCAGCTGCCAGGCTTTCCAAAAGAACACGGAGTAGCTGACACACCGACAACGCTCTAAAGACACTACTCCATCATCGACTCCATCATCTACTGACCTGAGTGTTCACATGATGGGCATTATTGTATAGGAGATTTAGCATCTGCTGCATTTAGGCCCAATCAGTCTATAAATAGCTATTGATGTTGGTATTGATAAAGCCACGCCTATTCAATGAAGAGAACTTTTGCAATTAAGATTCATTCAGACCCTATTATTTATTTATTGACACCTTCACTCCCATGTCTTCTCTGTTGACATGCTCTACACCTATGGGTTGAGAGCAGTATGATTTAAGAACATTCAAATTCAAATTCATGTGGAGCCCAACCATGTTGTTTTTCACGAATGGCAAAAGAGTTTCTTTGGTTGCTGTTCTGCCCTGCATATGTTAAAGAAGTGTTGCAGTTAACTGTTATGTGTTTTAATTGTTTCATGCATAAATGGGTGTAGCACTTTTATTTTGACACCTGTAATGAAGCAGGAAGTGAGAAACAGGAAGTAGGAAGTTAAGAGCTGTAAACTGCAGGGAGCATGGTCATGGCCGTGTGGCACCCCATGTTTAATCCACAGTAATCCTTCGCCTGTATTCCTCAGAAAGCAATGACTGTAAGTAGTGATGGTGAGATGAAGCCTCATGAGGCATCGAACCACTTCAGCCAATTGGTTCGAGAAAGGGTTCATTTCTCGAAGCTTCATGTGCACACGAAACCACCTACTGGCCAAGTGTATAATCACAGGCAGCTGTATCTGAACCACATAATGTGATGCATTGCATTTTTGTGTCTGTTATGGCTGTTGGGAATGACTATGAATTACAAAAATGTATGACCAAATAATTTATGTACATAAATGATCACATATGTGCATAATAAAATATTTTTTGAATATATTCTGTGTGTGTAAGTTTTCCCAAAATGCTAGTATCGTATGATATGGCAGGTTGTGTAATGTTATTATGTCACTTTAGGAAAATGGCATAGGCATCCTTCTCTCCTCTCTCTCTCTCTCTCTCTCTAAACTCTCCAAACTACATAAACGCTATCAAAACTATCCAAACTCTCAACCAACAACCCACATTTTGAATGGAGCCTGAGGGGTTTATATTGCTGTCAAACCTCCCGGCAAAATCTGAACCACTTCCCGAAGCAGTCACGTGGTACAGCCGGGCAGCGAGGCTTCGGACGTCATCATTTTTGGCTCCTCCCCTAAATGAAGCAAGCCTCGATACGCGCTTCGAGGAAACGCCCCCTCCATTACTCGACACACGCTTCGGAGCGTCGGCACATCTCGTAACAACACTAACTGTAAGTATTTTATGTTCTTCATGTGTTGAACAATTATGAATAGTGACTTTTGTTCGCATTTCAAGGTGAATTGTGAACATAAAGCTGTTAATATTTAAAAGGAGTTTGGCTGACACATAGGGAGAACAGTACAGTTGTCACGTGTACATGAAACACATTGCGGGCCACCACCACGTGTTAAGAGGTCGTGGTCATTGCACATATATTCTTTGACGTCGCGTTAGATTTAATGTATGGAAAACCTGTATTCTTGCAGGAATTCCCATTATGTCATATTTCATTTTTAAAACATGATTTGCGGTATCTGACGTTAGTTGGTGAAAAGTAAAAGAACACAGAAGTGTTCTAGGACATTCTTATCTGTAAATGGACATTGTGAGGCTGAGGCACGGCCTGCGTTTCCCTCATATGACCTCGCTACTTGACAGCATTGCCTGCATTAGTGTGGCTGCAAAGCCACTCAGGGAGAACTCTGCTGTAAAAAGCAAAGTGTAAATGAAGATATTTCAGTCGTCCGTTTGCTCATCAAGCCCATACAGGTCTGTGTGACGTGTGTGTGTGTGTGTGTGTGTGTGTGTGTGTGTGGGGCAATTGCAGGACTTTCAGTGGACTTTTTTATTGCTTAGCAGGACACCTCTCCGGTGAGCATGTTTGGGTGGGACACCTTTGTATTCCATCATCATGCTTGCAATGTTTTGAAGCAGCTGCTTTGGAAAATGTTCACATAAAGCGAACTGCAACTTTTTGATTTGACAAATTACTTTTTATATAGTAATGCAATACCTTCTGTTCAAAAACTATTTTTGAATTAAAGCCCGTGCTTTGAACCGGTCTCGACACGCGTTGACATCACAAAGGCCTCGTTGCAAAAGCGTTATCTGAAATGTATTAATTTAGTTCAGGGTTAGATATTTTTTAATGTTAAACTTGTCGCTACTGAATTTTGTTCTTCATATCAAAAGAAGAACATAACCCCTTTGTTAAATGATCCAATTTTAAAATCAGGAATTACATCCATTTATTTTTTTTTAAATTTAATTACGTGGACAAAAGGAGGAAAACACTAAATAAAACGGAAATGTTTTTATTCACGACAATGATTGGATTAATAATTACGACTAGATTACGCTTTCTTTTGTACATTTTTTAATCCCCCCATTGAACGCCTGGTCGTCACTGCTACCCTCCGCTTGTTGACCACACAGTCTTACGGCCATCAGCCCATTTAATCTAATAAGTATCTATCCTCTCAGTCAGCGTTACTAACTCTGCATTTGTGTCAAACTGTGGAGTAGAAACAGGGGAAAAAGATCAATAAATTGCCATGGTTCAATAAGTGAGTAACCTCGGGCCTCAGTTTAATACCAGCCTGTGTGTCATAAACCCCAATCTTCTGTACCTTGGCTTCTCTTATCAGACGGCTGTGGCTGCTTCATAAAGAGTGGAAACCACAACCACAGTCCACTGCTCTTCACTGGCTCAGTTTAGCCTTCAAGAGGATTCCAGCATTAATCATATGAATAATACTTTTCTTTACCTGCTGTTTCTACGCTCTTCTATTTATCATGTTTTTCTTGTTCAGCTCAACTTAACCATTTTTCATAGTTTTGACACAAATTCCCAAGTAACCATTTGCAGCTGCCACCGAGATCTGTTGAGATAATTGGCTGTTTGTACACAGCGGCTAAATATATAACAACTTGGCAAGAAGAATAAAAAGATAATTCTGGTGTGGGTGCATGTCAATTGTGTAATGATGAAAGTAGAAGTGTGTGAAAAAACAGGTGTCCAGCTAACAAGCTGACTTTTTTATATTCTTGTATTATGTTCTAGTATAATATTTCTTATATTTCATCAGATGCATCCACTGTGAAAACTGTTTCATCTACACTTGTGATAACACTTTAATTCACATATTTGACCCTGACGTTTTAATTCCGCTGTTTGGCCGATATGTCAAATCGGGCATCAAAGCCCGGCGCTTTTCCACGAGGCTCGCTCGGATAGGAAAGCCCAAAATGCACACGAATAGCAAACACTTTGACACTGCAGAGCAGGGTTCGCATCATCAGTACCACATTGAAAAAAATAATAATGTAGGTCTTTTAATGATGTTAATAAAGTCAACACGTCTCGTGTTTCATGATTCAACCGAGACCACGATCCTTCTCTTCTTGAAAGTTAACCATGAAAAACATGTGGAAGTAGCTGTGAAAATGATATTTTAACAACGGAAAATGAAATGTATCGCCAGTGAACAAGATGTCTTCTTTATCAACATTTTGCAACTTGATTATTGTTTCCTCTTGTGGATAAAAACAAGTAAACAGTCAGGTAGCTTTCCATATATCTCCATGACTCAGTAGTCTATAGAAGTATACATGGGCTCCTTATGAATACTTTTCTCCATGTGGCGTGTAGTTCACATGTATCGACCAGATCCAAGCTAACCTCTTGTCAGGCTTTATCAGCGACTGCCTTATACAGTTATGATTAAATTGAAATATCATTATAATGAATAATTATTATTTCGATACTCATCAACGGTTGATATTCTCTCCTCTCACAGTCGCCGGTGGAAGCTTGTTTCATTCATCAACTCTTCAGCAGGTCAGTCGCTGCCTGATTGTACTTTCTGGGAATTACATTATTAATGAATTGAATGACTAAAAACCACAGCGGCTATCGCGTCTAATTACACCAGAAAATAACACATAACCGTCATTATCTCGTGTACCTTTTTCATAATCTCTGGACACATTCCTGAACTCAATTAAACAAAAAAGTACAACGCGGCTATCACTGGCATCAAAGCACGAGTGAAATGATATCCCTAAAACCTAAAACGATGTATCATTTAAATGCAGATGGGTGCATACAGATACCAAAAAGGTTAATGCCGGCTCATTAATATGTTTTATAACCCGTTTTGCATGTTTATTATAACCCTCGCGTTGGGCCCGAGTGCCATATTCAGAGCACCATCTTCATCAGCCACATCCATTCCAGTGACAGGCTCATGATGCCTTCCAGTGTCGTTGCTGCGAACGTAGAGAGAGCGCGGAAATGTGCAACGGAGGGGTAGAGACGTGAAGTGAGGCGAAATTGATCAGTGACGCGAATACAAGTAAAGACGGAGCCCTAATACCTTTTTATTTTGCCGATAAAGCGACAGAAAGCAGGAAGCTGATCGACGATTTCCCGTCGGACCTGCTTTAGTTTTTTCTCTCCGCCTCATTTCAAGCAGTTTTTTCATTCTCATTTAAATTCATAAGGTTGTTATTATAATGGATCAACAGAGAAGTTCAGACATCTACATTTTAACACAAAATTATCCTAGCCTAGCCGCCCGTGGTCTATTGTTTCCAATAGCTTACCGCATGTGGTTAGCACTAGTTGTTTTTCCACAGGCTTTTTAAGGGTATTTTGTGGGCGACCCATTAGCCATACACACACACACACACACACACACACACACACACACACACACACACACACACACACAGATACATGTATGCATATTTCAATAGATATGCATATGCTAAATATGTAGGATTATGCCAAGAAGCCATTATGAGTTTTTCCGTGCGAGGGACACATCAAATACTTTTGTCCTCTGATAATAACCGCGACTCTGTTTTCAGTTAAATACAAACTCTGATGTTGTACAGGAAGAAAAAATGCTGAGAACGCCAGATGCATTGCAGACCTGACACACACATCAGCATTCTTATTTGATGAAAACAGACATTGGTATTCACCCGGCATTTGCTTTTAGAATGAAACAAAATAAAAAAACATGGCTATCCAGGAAAATATATGTTATATGACAGGCATGCCATATTATCAAGTAAATGCTGACTGATTATATTTAACATGCAGCATTGGCAAATCACAAATTGCTAACCTGATGTCGAAATAGCTCCCAATGGAATTTAAGATGCAATCGCCTGACAAATTGACAACGCTGTATACAACCACAAATATTATATATATATTGTTATTTACCGGGCAGCCATGTGTGCTAGTTCCATCTCTCGTGAATGTATTCGTCGGCAGCTTTTCATCAAATGCACGCCGTCTCTATACCTGCACTCCATGAGCTGTCTGTTCTCATTTTAGTCTTTATTTGTGCGTATGGTTTCACTAAATAACATTTTCATCGATGTACTTCTATTAGCATTACAACACAGTCTGACACAGCAGGTTTTTAAAATGCAAATAACTATAACAACTCTTTCCTAAGTGTGTGTTTTTGATGTTGTCTATATATATTATAATATTGTGTGCCACCGGAGTCGTATTATATACATTAAAACTATATGTGGTACTTTACAAAATATTAGATTGTTCCAATGCACAATGCATTTGAGATTCAAGCGGCCATGCAGCCTCTGATTGGTCCCCCCCCCTCTCCATATTCTCAATTATTTGTTTTTATTGATTGTTAATTGTTTTGTTGGTTCGCTTGGCATGTGTTTATCTGCAAGGGAGATTTGAATGGTTTGGGAGGTGAATGCTTGGCTGCGATGAGTAAAGCTCACGCAGGCACTTGGGTCAGCTCAGGGGTCCTTTGGGAGGAAAGAGAGGGAAAATGTTACGCTCGTTTCATTCGGTTCAATAGTGGAATAAAACAGCATGCAGTGCATTGCTGATCTGAGTGGAGTATGTTCCTGCTTCAGGTGGGTCAAAGTGATAAAAACGGTATGAAAGTAGCAACACATGGATCATAACCGCTAGTAATGCAAATATGAATGTATGTCGGAGTTTTGTCATGACGTGTCGGGGGATATAGTGCATCACCTAGCTAGCTAGCAAACAAGAAACAGCATCTGAGTGTATTCCTGTGCTTTCAGTAAAGACGTTCTTTAAAACCCAAGCATGCAACAATATTATATAAATTCTAATAATATGTGGTACTTTTAAATCTTGTTCCAGTGCGCAATGTGTTTGAGATTCGAGCTGCAACACAGCCTCTGATTGGTCGACGGACTCAGTCCACGGCATCGGGAATCAGGATAGTGAGACTAAAAACTCCCCCCCCCCCCACCATGTTTTCAACATGGGAAAAATGGATAAATGTTCACAGAAAATATTCAGTGTTGGGATTTATCGTTACGGATTACAAAGCTTCTGAAAGGGATTCAACCGCGTCTACGATTAGCTTCACGGCTAGCGGGAAGTCTGTTGTTTTGACCTGAAGCCTACAATAAAGTAGGCGACACGTTCTTTATTAGTGTAGTTGTATTTAAGCTTTGTAAAGCAAATTGGTTCATCCAGAAATAATATATATATATATATATATATATATATATATATATATATATATATATATATATATATATATATATAAACATAGCAATTTGCCGTGGGACATCAATAATGTTGCAGATCCTGCTCTATGGTCTGTACTATTGGTTTCTTTACCATCATTTTCAATAACTTCATCAAAATAAATGCATTATTGATGTGCATATGAGCATCAACAGTTAAATAATGTGGGTGGTCCAGCAGACAGACCGCTGTAGGGGGTGAAACAATCCTGATGTTAATTATTTTTCATTCAATCATATGTTGCTAAAGAGTGTATAAGCAATATCCACGTTTCCATTAGTCCTAACGACGAAAGATGATGACAAAAAGCAAAGAAGCATTTCATGTTCAGATGGAGAATAACAAACAGTGGGAAATAATACAAATAATACGAGAAGGCATTCCATCACAAAACCTAAATAGATAAAATACTTCAAGGACTGTTTGCACTTGATCCAGCTGTCATAGTTGTTACACGTCAGCTCATCATCAGTCACACTATCTGGAGACAGAGATTGACGCTTAGTAAACAATGTGACAGGTCAAAAGGTAAATTATACCATATATTGTCTATTTAGCACGAATGTAACCAGGCAGCTGAGAATAACAAAAAATGGCTGTCTTATTTTTATTTATTTTCCTTTTGTGTTCTCCATACTCACAGAAAATAAGTCTTAAATTGTGTAGCCATATTTCATCCCCCCCACGAAAAAGCACCCATTTGGATAAACATTAGCAAATAATTAACTATTTAGATGTAATACAATAATAATATCTTTAATATGCTACGTATCACAATACAGGGGTTATGATTCAACATATTGTGATACCATAAGCATTGCTATTTGAGGAAAAACTCACATAAAATCTGAGTGAAAAATAGTCAACTGTTTAATTCATTGAAAACATTCATCATAGTCCCCGTGGCATCCAACATCACAGCACTGCTCTGTGTACAATGGGAGCTACTGCCATAACTCTTTGCATTTTAACTTCTAATATAAAATGTACGCAGTAACACAATGTTGCGTAATGAAGTGCATCAATATGTTCCTACACCCACTACAACTACTGCACATGATATAAAACACTCCAGCACCATTAAGAGAGGAGGATATACCACACTCGTTGAAAAGTAGTCCGGATTTAATGCTCAACGTGATGGATTTCTCTGCAAAAGTTAGTCGACGTCCCGCAGAACGAAAAGCTGCAAATCTTTTCAAGTGGGAAGACAAGCTGTGATATAACAAAGTATGAGTACTGTGTGCAGACAGGAATTATGTGAATTATTCTTTAAACTACAGAGCAGAGCCTTGTTCACCAAAGCTGTGCTCTCGCCAAGAAGCATTTGAAATCGCTCTCTAACCCCAAGGAATCTGTGAAGATGTAGTGCACTTATGTTAGTGAATTTGACTGGAATGTGTGTGTGTGTGTGTGGGGGGGGGGATTATAACTCTGATCATTACCGAAACCCAGGCCATGCATCAGTTTTGCTATCTTTTCATCTACTACTCTCATATATAAAATACATGTTTCCAATGTACTTTATCATGAGTGGTCTGGTTCTCCAAAGGTCTTTTTTTTTTTTTACTGCACACAAAAAGGTCATGGAATAAATGAGCCTGCTCTGAAGAGCTTCAAAAAGTCCCAATGATGTTTTTTTCTCTTTCTGGTAGAATAAGAATGTTTCTTGCCTGCAAAAATGCGTAAATCTAAATCTGCCAAACCCTCTACGGAGAGCTGGCTTTAGCCTAACATCCATTAAATCTACCTCCAAAATATCCAGAATCCACTGAATTAATGCCCACTTAAGACGCATCTTGGGATTACTCCTCACCATGGGCGAAGAAACCCATATGAGCACATTCAAAAGCACAGACAGATTGATTGACACCCCATCAAGCCATGTCCCCGCACCATATGCCAACTCATGTTGATAAGCTGCAGGCAATTCATCATCGTCAGAAAGAACACATCCCCAGCCTGCATGCTTTAATGGTTTGTGAACTCTGCGATGCGGCTGAAATATGAGCGTGAACCGTCGGCCATTTGAGCGTAAATCACTTCCCAAATCAATGCGCTTCCGCTTAATTTAAAAGATGCTCCTCTCCACCATTTACTGTACATCTCGTCTGTTCAAGCCAGCATTTTTGGGCTCATGCCAGAGAGCTGTGTTGATGTCAAATCAAATGTGATTATGGGCTATAAATTTACCATTGATTGGCCGGATCAGTGAGCGGAAAGTCTTTACTAATCATATTGAACCTCTGGAAATGCAAAGGGCAACTGATACTCCAGTCCGCAGTGCTGGGAGATGTTTTCTGTAATGAGCCGGGTCTATTTGGATATAGATTACACTGATCTACTTAGTGAAATTAGTCAAAGTGTGGAGGACTCGTATTGAACGGAAACTGGAATGGGAAAAGCTGTTGGACAAAGGTTTATGGGTGCATGGATGGCTTCCCTCGAGCCCAAATATTTTGTGAAACCAAAAGTACACATAGTGTAGATATTACGCTTGCAGAATGTTACGTAAGGACGCTTTTTTTTTTTTATTTACACTAGCTACGTTGTCATTTTATTCATTTCACAAAAACTATATTTTTTCCTAACCTTAACCAAGCAGTTTTGTTGCAAAAAAATAAGATTAAAAAAGGTTAACCATGTGGCATAGTGCATTTCCGTAAACTTGATGCAAATCTTCATGAAACGTATTTTTGGCTTCAGTCAAACCGTGACATTCAATGTAACCCAGGCTTTGCAGAAATTAAGCATGCCAACAGTTTTTTTTCCTCGGGCGTTTGGTTTGTGAGCAAAATACTTAATAAGTGTGAGGAGGTTGTTGAAGCTCACTACAATCTGCAGAGGGTGGCGGTGAAAAGGGTCAACCGGATGTTGGATTCCGACTTGCGAAAGCAATTTCTCACTTCCTGTTTTTCTTCCATCCAATAAGCACAACTGTTCCCTGGTCTGAACCAGTGTCAGTGCTAACAAATGCATGATTGTTGTGTTGTCAGATCAGGGAAGGGTTTTATTTTGAAAAGGCAGTTCGTAATGGTTTGGCATCAGATCAGAAAATGCAAATATATGTTACATTTGCACGATTAGTTGACCAGCATTGTACCTATTGGGTTCCACCGTGGATTGATGGTATGATTTATTACCCGGTTCTTTTTTTACACCACTGTAAGATTGGATTTGTCTCTCTTTATTAACATTGTAATCTAATGTAATTATTTCCACGTTTGACCACTTGATCTGGCTTGCAAATCGAAGGGTAAAGTAAAAAATGTGCAGTTAGTATCTCCAATAAAAATGTAGGGCATTTCTCTTTCCCCGAGAACATTCTCGTCGATATATTGCCTTTCCTTTTCAGGCATTTCACAGGGGGGGTACACTTTGTTATGACCTTAGAAGCCATTCCGGATGATATATTTTGGTGGTAATAGCCATTTTAATATTACTGTTTGTTACTAAGAGCATCTGAGTCAGCAGGGCATAGCTTCAAAGGCTTAATGGGGCAAAATAAATTGCCACACCAAGGGAAAGATACAGCGCTAATCACACCATTAACATTGAGCATCAGCCCAAAGTGGCCATGTTTGTTTGAAGTGTCGAGAAATGAACTCTGGTCAAATCAAATTAAGGGCTCGGGGACCACATGAATAGCGGAGGATATGGCCCTCTCCAATTTTTGTAAATAGTATTTCTTTTCACCCTTAACCTTTCTTCTCCATTAGATTTAAAAAATGGGATCCTGTGTGTGTGTCCTTCAGCACATTTCATTGTATTGAGCTGTCTTTCTGCTCATTCTCTGTCCCAGGAAGTGAGCTGTAAAGCATTAAGTACAGTTGTAATTACTTGGAGCCTTTGTTTTATGACTCTCTGGCCAAATAGTCCGCCTTGTCACAGAGGAATCTATCGCAGATTCACTTAGGCTTATGGTGCCATTAGCTTTTATGCGAAGACATTTTCAAGCCCCATTTAGGGCTTTTGTATATATCAATTATGTTTATATGCAGACAAATCCTACAGAGCTATAATAATGCATTCAACAAGTGTAATTTTCTATCATGTGTAATGAAAACATCAATGTTTTTCTCCCTTTTTTCAGTCCGTCACCAAAAATTAAATGTCTTTGAAAGTAATGGACCGGATAACTTGGCAACTCAGACACTATATTAATGCAATTCATTTAAAATAAATATGTATTACTGTAAGTGTCAGCATGAGACAATTGCGTTGCACTTTTTGCACGCCGCATGCCAACAAAGAAACAAACAGTTAACACACATTTCCAATGGAACGATATGCAGTATGGAAAATAAAATGTTTAGGCACGGATCTGTGCATAAATCTATGTGAATGCACATGCATACAACTTTGTTTAAGCACAGGAGGCCATGACATTCCTTAAAGTTTTAACATGTTAGCAGTTAACCTTCAACTTTTAGGCAAATTAGGCATGAAGATTTAGAAAGCTCCAGAAGACTGAGAATTGAGCAGACAGATTGAGGGAAACACAAGGTAACTACATAATATATAATCATTCTAGTGATAACAAATGCACACTTTACCCTCTAACTTAAAGTTTAGAGGTATGATTTATATGAATATGAAGTCATGGATCTGGTGTCTATATGCCTGTGCCCATCCACATATTTTGTGACTTTTCACTGCAGTTTAAGCTACTTTTTTTGCTTCAAAGCTTAATGTTGCTATTAAACATGAATTGCTTTTTGCAAATTAGCCTCGTATGAATGTAATGTGTGTGTGTGTGTGTGAGACAGCGTTGAATTAAAAGCTCTAGTGTCACAGTGTCAGAGCGTCACAAAGCTTGGTTGCACGCCTGCGATAGAAGCCCCGCCGGAAAGAAAACCACGGATCTCTCTCATGGGCCAACGGATCTTAAAGAGATCCAGCATCGAACGGGACGGGCCTCAACCTACTTCCTGTCTAACAGATCCGCTCGTTTCTCTCCTTTGTGGAGCCGTGATGTACAAACATCCTCCCATTGTCCTTGATTGACTGACAGAGGAAGAACAGCCCCTTCATGGTCGTGAAAGTACGGGCAACATGAATGAGTAATACATTTCCACCGTGTTGTTGCCTCGGGAATTCAAATTGCGTTTGCCGGGAAGAGGAAACCAAATCAGGGGCGTGCATAAGCTCCCTTTGATTGACTGCTGATGAATTCTTCAGAGATCACTGGAGGTAAACTACTGTATAATGGAAAGGTTTGATATCGACAGCTAGGCGATGAATTGTTTTATTCTTTCCCGAATCCGGAATTCCCTGCAGGTGAATAAACAAGGATTCTCACTTAGTGCCGTGCTAATTGAATGAATAAAAGTCCTAACAAGATTTGGCTTTCTTTTGCAGCGGTACACTCACCACACTCTTCTCTCCTGCCCTCTAAATGTGGTTTTATCTGTGCTTTACAATGAAATATTCATTACTCTGTGGTATTTCCACATCTGATTTACGCTGCATTTTCGCTGAAATATGAATCTTAAAACCCGTGTCGGGAATTTATTGGTTTTACATTTTAAAAACACACCGCGAGGGCTCGTTCCCCTGAGTGGAATTCTATTTTGTGATTTATGAAGATAAGAAATGAACACAAAGGAACTAATTTCCCAGCATCTAGAACTCTGGGGAGTGACATTTCATTTGGGGACTGAAACGGGCTAAAAGCACAGCGCCGCTTTTGACTGTTTTGGGTGAATGATGATGGAAGTAGACATATTGAAAAATACAGGAGGCTGAAATTTAGTTGGATTTTTTTTAAAATATTTTTTCAGAACACAGTGTTGCTGTGAAATGACAACAAAAAAAGCACACTGTAAAACAAAACAAACCATGTACGCCCGTGAAGTCCACTTAAACCTTTTGTTTTCTGACGAGGCAGAACGTCTTATTGTTGTCGTAACTCAAACCGAATGAATGAATCGAATGACTCACTCGGCACTTCAGTTGTACTCTATTGAAAAAAAAAAGGACTTTGGAACACACCAGTCACAGAAACGCATTATAAAATATGACAGCCATTGTTATTGTATCAAGCCTCGGCGAAGGCTCGGCTAAACTTGTCTTGTTGTTCCCGTAAACAAGGGAGACGTGAAATCTGGTGAAATCTGATCGACGCCCACGGTGATCGGGACCTCGGCCGCCAAAATGTCAGGCCCACATGTGACCGGACTCTGTCATGTGACACGGAGGCATAGCCATCAAGTGTTTGGCTAGCTGCTACCAAAGGTAACTTTTAAAGCGCATGATGGCCTTGAATAATTACAATTCTGAGTATTGAAGTTAAGATGTCTCCAAGTGAGGTTGTATGAGGTGCTTATCCATCAGCAGGTGTTAATCAATAGTCGAAGGCGGTAGGCGCTCCGGCAGTTAGGAGACGTAGGCAGGAAAAGCAAAGCAATACTGCTGTGGACAGTATTGAGTCTACAAAAGTCAGTTTAAGTGAGCACTATATTTAGGTTATAGTGGGTGAACTGAACTGAAAGGGAAATGTATTTATTCTGTTGGTGTTAATGGAATCTGGTCGCTTTGTAGAGAGCATAGTTATTAAGGTTCACTTTCATTTCAGTTTCCCATCGGATAAGGCTGACTGCAAGACAACGCTGTGAAAATATTATAAATATAGAAACTGATGTTGATTATTTATTTTTTACGTTTGCGAAAATATGTTTTGCTGCATGTTAGTGCTTTGCTCCTTTGTCAGAACTCCTGCCTGCTTCTCCGGACATCTACAGAAGGTAGTACCCTGACTATGGATAGGTATCTCACACAACACCTGAATTATCCCTTTAAGAACACCTACGACACCTGAACTATCCCTTTAAGAACACATACGACACCTGAACTATCCCTTTAAGAACACACACGACACCTGAACTATCCCTTTAAGAACACATACGACACCTGAACTATCCCTTTAAAAACACATACGACACCTGAACTATCCCTTTAAGAACACATACGACACCTGAACTATCCCTTTAAAAACACATACGACACCTGAACTATCCCTTTAAAAACACATACGACACCTGAACTATCCCTTTAAAAACACATACGACACCTGAACTATCCCTTTAAGAACACATACGACACCTGAACTATCCCTTTAAGAACACATACGACACCTGAACTATCCCTTTAAAAACACATACGACACCTGAACTATCCCTTTAAGAACACACACGACACCTGAACTATCTCTTTAAGAACACATACGACACCTGAACTATCCCTTTAAGACAACAAAGTAGAAACTAAATGAGACGTGCCCGACACTAAATTATGTGGTTGTTTCGATGTGAAGAATACAACATTATTTTCTCAACTGAAGTTAGGAATATACAATAACTGCATGCCGTTAACGTAATTGCCACTTGTAAACAAAGTTCTAATTGGCTTTTACTAATCGAGTGCCGTTTAACACTTGTTATTCATTTTATTTGCATGCACTGTCAGTGACGCAAAGATAAATTCCAGCAAGTTATTTACTCTTTGTAAATAACACGATTATCACTGTGAATAATGTCAAACCTGATCCCGATAATTCGAGAGCCCAGTGCCAAATGAACGAGCACGGCATAAGCAAACACCCCGAGTCTTATTTGTTAGTTTGAGTGCAACCACACCTCCCACCCTCCAAAAAAAAATTAAATATTAAATAAGTAAACAATCAATGCCTCTCGCACAGGGAGGGGAGCTCGTGCAGCTCGGGGATCAAAATGTCACCGAGGCAGCTCAAGCCCTCGGAGGTAAGAAATGACATCATCATCACTTCCTTACATGTTAATTAGTGCATGAAATTTCACACAGCACAATAACCAGAAGCCACGCAAGTGCTAGATTGCTTTGTTGTTGCATCAGTATGATGCAGGGGTTGCTCTGTATCTGTGTGTGTGTGTGTGTGGTGTTTATTCATTAATATATGTAGTAGTTCCTCTGATCCAATTTCAGAGAGAATACAAAAGCCTCGTCCTTTTTTTATTTTTTTTTTATGTGCAGATAGATCTAAGTCGCTGTTGAAACAGGAGGCGTAGTCGTTCAACCTTTTTCAGCACTTCTGTCTGTCTGCGTAGATCTGCCGGCTCTAAAAAGCAATTCCCCCCCCCCCCCCCCGTGGTTTAATATCTAAGGTGTACAATGATTCCTAATAATTTCAGACTTTTCCTCCAGTGCAAAACTGCAGAGTGTGTAATTTGTAAAGTAAATGTTCCGGGGTGAGATTTACTGAACACAGAGGCGCCCTGACAGAACTATTACCATGCAAATACAATTATCTGTACTGTAATTTCAGAAGTAATTTGTTTTAACCACATGTTTTTCTTGTCGACATGTAAATTCTGTTTTCCTCTTGTCATGTAAAGTGGGGGGTAGTCATGAGAGGCTTTGAGGAAGGATTTGAATACGTTATCAGCCAAGATTTCAGGCTTTTTACACAGCTGCTTCAGATTCAAGACATCCATCAATCAGCAAGTAATAAGTAAATCTCTTTTGGGTAATTTTTGGTATAATTGAGCTCAAGTTTCTTCTTTTGTTTGTGTCTCCGCCGCTTTGACGCACAGAAACAATTTGAAAATAAATTTAAAAAAAGATTTTTGCATTTAATGTTTCCTAAACAGCAGCTGGTGGGCAAGTCTCTCCAAGAAAACATGCCCTTGTGGACAAGAAGTGATGCGTGGGCTTTTTTAATTATCAACAAAACATTTAAAAATAGACACCACTGCAGCAAACACCAAATTAAACTATTCTGCAGGATACACTGTGCACAACAAAGTTGCCACCGAGGAGGAATCCGTCACACAAAATGATCCTCCACACCAAAATTGCAGAGTGAGCTCATGACACAGGTGAAGAAAATCGATTGCGTTGCGTAAATGTGAGGGGGGAGGGGGGGGCAGGCAGCAATTTTCAGGGCTTGTGCGACAACATGTAAATGCAAAACAAGTATAAGAGCAGCTATCGGAGAGGGATGCATGGTGACCTTTTGATGAGGAGGATGTGAAGGCTAAAGAGACTTAATCAAACGGAACCCTCCCTGCCACAGCGTGGTCTGACAGGTGCTGTGCAAGAGCAGTGAACCAAACTATGAAACCCACTAAATGATTAATAATAGCCTGTAGCTTTATGTGTGATGAGACTAGAGGGAATGGTTATTGGCAATTTCTCTGCTGTCTCTTTCTCTCCTCCACACAAAAACAGAGACCTTTTGGACTACCACAACTTGCACCACCTGCAGTGTGGGAGCTTGTATAAGTTGCCAATGACCAGTCTCTCCCTCTCCCCCTCTCTCTCTCCTCTGCAACACAAACTCAAAGCGCCTCTGGCCACACAGCACATCTGCTCGTCCCACCCCTGAGAATCGTCTGTTGCTCGTGTGCAATTAGGGATCAGAGATGTCAGATCAGGATGCCACATGAATATAGCCCCTGTGTTTTGATCAGGGAGGAAGGAGCAAGAGGTGCCAGTGGATGTGACGCTTGGTGGGTGGGTAAAAGCAATGCACACGTTTTTCTTTTTTCTTCTTCTAATAAATATGGATCTGTGACGATGTCCTCTTGTATAATTCACACTGAAATGTGAGCACTACTACTGTGTCGAGCGTAAAGCTGCTTTGCTTGTGCAACACAATCCATCCTCTTGTCATGCTGCACTACATCCCAGCATCCATCATATTCTATAATGTACGCAAGGATTCTGTAATGAAGGGATCTTTTAAATGCTAACATCCTCTGGACTGCAGCAGCACAGGCCTGTAAAGTTTGCTCGTAACCGTGTGTGTGTGTGTGTGGGTTTGTGCACAAACGATAGTGCATCAATACGATGTGTGCATATGTGTTTTTTTGTGTGCCGGGTTGTACCTTTTATGCTGCCAGAGAAGGAGCATTTTCATTCCGCTCAGAGATCAAAAAGCCTGAGGGAAATCAAAGTAAGCATTTCCCCCATTCTAAAGCACCGGCTTTAATAGGTACAACGCCACCCAAGCATTCAGCCCTGTCCTCTGGACTGTGAACACATATCATGGCCTAAACTGCCAATCGGCTCCAAAAGATATTTCGTTAAATTTTGTTCACTCATCCATCTCGTTCCACGCTGACGTGATATTTTAACAGCAAGATAAGTTCTCATTATCTTTATTAAAACATACATCTTCTCTCTTGTTAACGGAGAACTGTGGTCCTGTGCCTCCTTGTTTTATTTTTTTTACTTTTAGGTTATGACTTCTCTGTTTGTTCGCCATGGTGTGAATTAGAAAATGACTTCCTTTTAGTAGCGCAGCGGTTGATGTTGCATGAATTGTTATATACATAATGTGCCGAGTGGCTGCCGGAGCGGTTAAGTAGCATCTTGATTAACTGCAGTACCTTTAAGGACAGGTTGCCCAAACTTTAAAATATGAGCAAACCCACTTGGTACTCTCGTTGCGCTCCCTTGTCCCGGGGGAACTGTGCATGGTGTCTGTCGCTTTGTAAAAGAGCACATTAATAAGGGAAGAGCTTGTTCCTTGGTGTCATTTAAGTGTTTCTGGAGGGCATCCGCCATGTCCTCCACGCTCTTCGGGGTTGGAGGTAGGGATAGTGATGGGAAGCGTCCCATTTCTTAATGGATACTCCACACATCAGGATTCCCTTGAAGGGGGGGGGGGGGGGTTGTGTGTGCTTTCTTCTTCTTCCTCTTTTGGCTGATAGCTTACATAGTTCTTCCGTGAGAAATTAAAAATTCAACAATATGAGCAATAATTTGTAACGTGAACATTTTAGGATACATTTGTTTAAAAATAAAAACGTGATGAGGAATATTTTCACTCCGATTGCTGCAAAACCAGCACCCTCATAGATAACGGATAACGAGGACACTTTCACATTGTCAGTGTTGTCATCATCATAAGTGGTACCTTTTTGTGTTGTTGGTAAGAAAACTGATGACTTTAGTTAAATGTCTCATTGATGGATGAAACTAGACTAATGATCTAAAGCCATGCTAGCAGCCCTGTGAGGCTGAACGCTCATATCCCGCATACTAACTTGGTCCGTACCACGTCTCAATGGCGATCGATCCAATATGTGTACAAGATATGTCACTAAAAACCACAAATGTCAACCTCATGGGGGCGCTAAAGTAGAATCACCAAAGTGAGTCCGCTGCGTCCTTTGGTAGAGCATGAATATGTTTAGAAAATGAAGTGCTAATTCATTGAATAGTGGAGATAATACATTTTGGACCACAGTGATGGACCGAGCAACCGGCCCATAGAAGACCATGACACCAGCAGTGGGAACTAAAAGTGCAACCCAGTTGCCAGATTACATCTTTTCATCATTTTATGTTTCTGCCAACCACCAGATACCTTGAATATAAAAGTTTCTGAACCAAATATATCTTTCAGAAATACGCTTCATAGCCACAGAAATGATTGGGATTCTGAAAAGGTCCAGTGCCCCACATGTTCTGGACCTTTTCAGTAGCCCTTAACCTATCTGCTTTACAAATTAGCTAATAGTTCGTTTAGATCAGTACATTTTTCTGATTATGTAAAAAAAGAAAGAATCACCATGGTTGCTTTTAAAGACTCATACATAGGCTACATTTTACAATGTGTGTGCTTTTGTTGTTTTATTAAGTATTTTGGTCTGTATTGCCAATTATATAAGCCCCCTCCCATCTCTAACTGTCAAGCCCCAGAAAGCTTTTTCCTTTGTCTTTGCGAGGTGGTCTTGCCACCATTAGTCACGACCATATTTCTTTGTTCCCATACATTGGTCTCCATTTTTTTCCCCTCAAAACAAACACAAACCTTTTTTTCCTGGCCGTGGTTGTTGGACAACAGTAAACAAGTCGCCTGCCATGCTCACTCTTTGGCTATTGCCGGAACCATAATGGGCCTTTTCCTTTGATCGAACCGTTTCTTTCAACCCACGTTATTTGCTAGTAGACTTTGTAACAATAATGGGATGCTAATCCACAAAGCCAGAGTATCTATACAGCCCAGTGGATACGTATACTAACACACATCTATTGAGCAGCAGTTCAACATCGATGCCTCGTCTTTAGCACAAGAGAAACCCATTTCTCCTCTTGGTTTCATCGAGGTTAATAGTGTCCAGACACAGCAGCCATTAAATTAATTAAAACAAAAATAGAGTTCCACACATAACAGAGATTGATGGGGCTCCGGCAAAGATATTTACAGGTAACTTAATTACATTCACCAAATAAAACACATCTAGGTCACAAAGAGGAGAATTCTAAATAGGCAATTAAGCCAGTGGTAAGAGCCTTAATAAGGCAAGCAAAGTACATAAAATGAGGGGAAGTAAGTGAGTGTCAGTGCAAACGACTTTGCCTAACACTATTCATCACGGGACTAAGTGGTAAGATGGTGTCTGGCTTCTAAATTCTAACAACATTAATCCCAGATAGCAGGGCTCATACCAGCCAGTATCAATAATGGCAATAATAACTCATCCATCTGGATGTCATCCAAAACCCTGACTGGTTAATTATGCTTCCCTCATGAATATGCCTTCCGGTTTTTAACAGTAGGAGAAGAAGAACATGGCAGAGATAGAGAGAGAGAGAGATAAAGGGGTTGGGGAACAATGGAGCAGTCACTAAATGGCTTTTGTTTGCCAGTTCAGAGGCATCTGCCTGTTATGTGCTCTTGATCATAGTGACATGGGCTCCAGGGAGCGAGCCTCATCCCAGCTGGTGGACGTCAGGGGACCTTGAGCATCTGCAAACATGACAAGAAGTCGTTTATTAGACAGCAACCTTGACCAGCTTATTGTCCCCAAACTTGAAATTGTCATTTTTTTGAAAGGAGTATATAGTTTGATCTCTGTGGTATGACACGAATAGATTTCGCCATCATGGGTGAAGGACAGAGCGAGTCCTGATGGGGCCCCATTACTGGGTTTATTGCATATTTGCAAGCTGCTCATTCCGACACATTTCAATACTGATGAAAGTTTGAGCTGATAAGACAGGAGTATAACTCTCTATCCACTACACAGTGGTGGATGGAAACTACAATTTGATTATAGTTCATTCCCATGTTGTCCTACTTGCTTTTGCATTACATTTCAGGCAAGAAATGTTGTCCTTTATAGTCGGCTACATTTAACAGTTATAGGTAATAATCGTTTCGTGGATAAACATTATACCTATATGATATAATGCGACTATAAGAGTTTAAACTATCCAACAATATACAAAAAGGTTGGTTCCACCAACTGTAATATCAAAGTACTGGGCATATTCCGGTCATATATATATATATATTTATTTAACTTTAATATATTATAAAGCTCTATAAAGGGAAACTGTTTTTACTTTAGACATTTTAAGCAAATTCTGCTGATGATATGTTCCGTGCTAACAATGCTAACAGCGTTTACTTGAGCAAGGACTGGAGGTTAGGCGCTACGTTAGCTCAATGTTACGTTAGCTCAGCGCTACGTTAGCTCAACGTTACGTTAGCTCAGCGCTACGTTAGCTCAACGTTACGTTAGCTCAACGCTTATATCTGCTATAAGAGTGCAGTGCAGAGCAGCCAACACACAAACAGGGACAACTCCTCTGCATCTTTATAGAGCAAAATAGTGGTTTGCTGCTTTATTAATGTTCAGAATGTCATAGAGAACTTAAAAGGTAAAATATATTGGTATCCTTCCACCACTGGCGCTGTCTAAATACTGCCCCCACCCCACTGTAAAGTCGGAAATATATCTTCACTCGAATATAATGTGAAACCACAACCGGAACGGACGTGTAAAAAGACTGAATGCAGCCTCTCCTTCGAGTCTCTTCTGCAGACATTAAGCCCAGCAGGCAGATCCTGGCTAACCTCCACAAGAAGTTTTCCTTGAGAGAACTCACTACCCTAACCCAATTCTATCCTTTAAGATGAGTATCCCCTTACCTTAATCCCCTGTTGGAATAGCAAAAGGTTTCTGTTCCGGAAGTTTGATCCCTCGGGATTGGATCCCCAAATTCTGTCCTAAGCATAGACTAAATTAGGAGACATCTTTTTTTTCTTCTTCTCTCTTTGCATTTGAACAGGACAGATTTTAGAAAATACAAAGCGCCAGCTCAATGGATGGTATGAGGTTTAAAAACATGTCGCTAGTTTGGGATACTGGAAGAGAATAATACTGAGTTTAACGGTGAATTTGCATGCTTTTCAAAGGGATATATAATGCTCAGGTTCATGCATATGTGACAAAGGAAGTCTGAATGGCTTTTTGAATTTCATTTTCTGATCATGAGAGCCCACAAAAACAAAACTGGGTGGTCTCCTTTCTCGAATTGGTAGGCGCTTGCACTCCAATTCTACGGGCACGAGCACTGAAAGTGTGATTTATTCATGAAATGCCCCTCTTTAAGTTTAACAACAACGTTAAAACATTGACCCGCTTTCCACTTGACTCGTGGCTCGACTCGCCCCCTCTGTGCTTTATACTTTATGATATATTGGTCTCGCTATGACCGATAAGTTCATTGTTTCGGTCGGAGGAACAATGATAACCGCGGCGGCTGAACTACAACTAACCTTTTGTAAAGGTCAGGTAAAATAATGAAAGAGGTTCAACCATGTCTTAATGGAAACGGCGGTATCACGTTGGCGAAATGCAAGAATGGCGTCATTAACCCCTGCCTCTTGTCTTATGCTCCCTCGCCTGTAGTATTCTTAGCGCTTGTTAGTTGATTTTCTTTCCTCTACAACTTTAATATCTGTGGGAATTAACGGCACATTTTTTTCTATGCTAATGTGTTTTGGACACTTTGTAACGTAAGACACATGGTGCTATTGATGTCTACATAATGATTTGTTGCTGCTGGCGGCGTGATGACACCTGGGGAGAGTGAAAAAGAAATGTCCTGCCTTTTTGAATGCTGGTGTGAAACCAGGGGGAGGTTCCCACCTGCCTCAAGAACCCAGCCGCTCACCGGCGTTCACGTCGTTTAAAATGAATGATTCACGATGATATTCTCAAGCACAACGAGCTACAGCGAAGTAAACTTTTTGTTATCATAATTTCTCTCCCCCCCCGCTATGTCTTCACATATGCTAAAACACAAGGTCAGTTTCTCCAGATGGAGCACGTCAGCGTTATCTGTGAACACCAGTCTGAAAGTGTTGTAAATATTGGCACTGTCCAAGCGTGGCCATCATTATCCTCCGCTAATTCAATTACGTTGACACGTTGGGATGACACGGAGACTTGTGAAGGAGACTGTGATTTTTAACACTTGTTGGAAGCCGTAATTGCATTGACCAGCCACACAATGAAAGGTCACTCGCGGACTGAGATCAAATATATGACAATTGTCGTTCCCAGCTAATACATTTGGTGTACCCAATTAAATTTTTTTTATATATGCCATCTTTACATTTTCTTTCACCGCTGGTAGAAAAAAATGACACAATATTCCCTGTATTTCAAATGGATCAAATTGTTGAATCTTTCCAAAGTGTGGCTTCTTCCGCCATCAACATGTTGAAAAGAATCAAAGGTAACTACATACGTGGCATCGTACACTCATCAATTGATGGATACGTGTATTAATCACGGTTCATGTCTCCATCATCAGATTTAAGATCAGCGTTGATGTGTTGACATTTGCGTCGCCACCTGTAAAGGCCACGCGAGCGGCAGTTCATCTCCACGTGGCCCAGATGTTGAGACGTGCATGTCAGCTATAACATGAAGGTGAACGCTTTTGACACGTCCATGTGTTGAGATGGCACATCGCAACATGTTCACTTACATCATACGGAAATTATTGTCTATATAGGCTGAGCCGTGTTTCCTCTCAGAAACGTATGTAGAAGTAAAATTCATATCAGCCTGGCAGTAGCTATAAATTGTAATAATGGCTGCATGCATACCATCTGGTTGGTATTTGATTGTTTTTCCATGACATTTGCATTTAGCAGAATATGTGTTTTGACGTCTACAATCTCTGTCTGTTGTTTACCTTGCTGAATTATTCAATTGCTGGTAAAAAGAAAGTCTTAGTCACGTAAATATTATCAGAGCCGTTCTACCTTCCTGTACATTCAGTTCTGGTTGTATGAAATGTTTTTTTTTCTTTTCCCCGTTTGTCATTCTAAGTCGGTCTGGATAAAGGTCTGAGCCAAATGTCAGTGTAATGTAATGCTAATGACTTCCATGTTGAGCTTTGTGCAATCTTTTTACCGCTCTTAACACGGACCCACATATTTATGCGGCCGCGTGCACGTCTGTGGGCTCCGAACCCGCAGACATCACACAATGCAACACTACCTCAATACTTCAAAAGAGCCCTCTGATACAATACAGAAGAGGAGACGGCAGAGAAAATGTAATCGGCGGCACCAGATTGGGTCCAAAGAAATTCCTGATCTGTTTTTTTGTCCTCGACTGCATTACATTTTGTCAGCCGGACAAAGTTGTCAATCAAGCCGGCAAAAACCTATTTTACGTCGTCAATAGGACGGAGGAGAGAGTGTTCATTCTTTCAATAGAGGGCGAGAGATTAAAGTAGGCCAAGCAGAGAAGACGTAATTTTCTGGGGGTTGATGTATTGACACTAAGACTCGATCATCCCCAACATTGTATTTCAGATCTGCTCCGTGAGATGGCCACCGCGCGAGAAATATACTGCTGCCACCCAGAATACGCTCTCGCCAGTGTGCTATGAGAGTCATTTGTGTGTTTCTTTATCGGATAAAGTTTTTCATTTCACGATGAGAAGAAAGATGTCACGGTGTGGTCTTGTTTCAGCTCGCCTAAAAAAAAAAAATAGTATAAGACCTACATGGAGGGTAAGCCGGGGCAAGAACAATGCCTATTGTCTGTGTGTCTATGTCTAAACAAATATTTTAAGAGCAACATAATATAGACAAGAATAAGTATGCACAGTTAACACTTCATGTTATGTATGAATGCTTTGCTTCTCTGTAGAACACTTTGTAAACTCTGTTTTTAAAGGTGCTATTGTGAAGGAATTTTCTCTGCCAATCAGGAAAGGAGGAATAAAGGTTGTCTTTGTCCGTTTATTTCTTAAGAAGGAACAAGTCTGTAGGACGATGAACGTCCAGCAGAGAAGTCCAACTGCACATTGGTTTTGGGCTCAGCTATATACCATCTCTTAACACACGAACATGCACAGATAGAGAGCGTGTGCAGGCGGAGGAAGAGGTGACTTCATTGTTTTATGGCAATTACAGAAAGAGAGTGCTGTCTTAGGGATGGTACGGGTTTCTGGGCCTTCAACAGCAGATTCGTGGGTTGAAGGTTATAGCAGATAAGAAAGCGCTCTTGTTAGACGGGGTGAGAAAAGAATGTTCTTCCAGTCGAAAGGGAGTGCCGATAAATCATGCGATTTCTCGAAATGTCTAACGATAATGAGTATAACGCGTTGGAGAACAGGGGCCACGAAAAGGTCATAGTTATATGAAATATAATATGATATTCAAACCTGCAACAATTATAACAGTATTTTTCCACTACACTATTTAAAAAAAGTTATTGCTATAATATAACTAGGCTTCTTACCTCATGGGGCGTCTTACCTATATCTATATCTACATTTAAATCACTTTTTTTTTAGTGTGTGTTTCTACCTTTGGGCTTTGGACTGTAACTCTAATGAACCCTGGTACTGGTTGTCTAAAGCCTGTTGATTGAAACAAACAATGCCGGTGGCTGAGTGGCCGAGTGGCAGCTTCACTCAATCGACTGCATGTGAAGGGAGGACGAGATGTGACCCGTGACTCGTGCTCGCCAACATCGCAGGGAACTCCAGGAAGTAGTTAGCGAGATGCGGGCGGCTCCACAAACAACCTCTGATTAAGTACACTAGTCGGAACAAATTTCCGAAGACCGCCTCGAGATGGAGGTCTATAACACATCGATTTCATGCCAAGCAGAAGTCGTCTCAGTGCCCCTTAAATCTACATTTATGCTTTTCCTTAGAAATACGGCCGTCAGACCAAGAATTAGAGAGTGGCCATTACAGGTGGAACGATGCCAAGGGAGCAGATAGCGTGACACCCTCTTAGTGTGGTCAAAGACATCTGCTGCGTGAGGGTTTAGAAGAGGAAGAAGCGTGATAAGCATCCATGGCATGAATATTCAATCAAACCCATCCCGGGAACATACTGATCACAAGCCTTTTTTTAAAAAGACCAAAAACTGCAAGTCCAAGCATGTCGAGTCAAAAGGATCCTCTAATCTATTATGCTACCAATAGGTGAACAAAAGTATCAGTACTGTACTACATTACTGTCTCTGTGCGCTTCAATTTAATGATCATGTCAGCGTTTCTGTTCAAAGGCCTCCCTTCTGATCAGATAAGCCTCTCGTTTCCTCCCCTTATTTGAATTCCCTTGAACTAGAAAATGAATCTTCCTCCCCCAACCCCGTCTATTGAGGAAGGGAGACGGGATCCAAGAAGTGGATTTTTTTTGTGGAGAGGAATTGTGATTAACAACATAAAAGAATTCAGTTCCACTGAAAATGAACTGGGCTAAGGACATTTTGGAGGAGAGCTGGAGCCGAATAGTCATTCCATATTAATAAAACCATGGCGTTCGCACTGGCCTGGCCAGGTTGTACAGGGTCGTAATAATCAGGATAATATCATGGAAGTGTGATCAAGTCGGTAGACTATGGAGGTGGAAACAAGCAGACACACAATGAAGTTCAAGGAACCCTTTCATCAAAAGGGGAGGGCTCAATACGCAAAGTCAGCTAAATGGCTTCATCAGTTAACGAGGATTAGCTCTGGAAGCATCTCTACCGCTTGTAAAGAAATAAATATATTTTTTCCTTCATCATGTTGCTAGTTTGATCAGCAACAAATAAAATGGCCGGCCTTTTATCTCTCGCCTCGTCTTCTTTGTTGGCTCTGACCTTGAATGTTTGCCCATTAAACTACCGACACTTTGACAAGTATCCCCCCCCTCAGCCTCAGGGAGCTGATGCACGAAGATAATGAATCAATTGTTGCCTTTATCCATGATCCAAAGGTATGATAACTCTGTATTGAGCCAGTTTGCCTGAGAAACTCTGAAAGCTCCAGGGAGTGACTGTAGGCTGCAGGCAGAAGGGTAAACTGATGCAGGAGGAGGTCACCGTCTCTTCTCCTGTTTTGACTCGACGCCATCGAACACGTCCGCGAAAAACTTCTTTCAAGAGTGCTGTAGCAGGTTTGGTTTCCCATACATTCTATTAATTTGCAACGCTTAATCAACATAATATGAAAATGTTATAAAAACACAAAAAATAGGTGTGAGTAACATATTTATTCGTAGCCACTAAAGCGGGAACGTTTTTTTTTTTTAGTTTTTTTTTTTAGCAAAGCTAATGCTATGGCTCTCGGGGCGGCCATCTTTGTCATCCACCTCTTTGGTGTTGACGGATACCATAGATCAGTGGTTCTCAAATGGGACTACGTGAAGGCACTCCAGGGGTACGTGAGATTTTTAAAGAACATATTTTAAATTAGCATCCATTCAAATATCCTTAAAAACATGTATTTAATAAATATTCAATGCAATATAAGTGTAAATTCCTGAACTGAGCATCCATTAAAACATATTTTAAAGAAAAGTTATTTAATAAATATTCAATGAAATATAAGTGTATGTTCCTGAACTGAGCATCCATTAAAACATATTTAATAAATATTCAATAAAATATAAGTGTATGTTCCTGAACTGAGCATCTATTCAAAAATCCTCTTTTTTACTTATTTTTAGAAATATTCAATAACATATATGTTCAAGTTCCCGAACTGAATTATACATATTCTGATTTAAATCAGACACTGATGGCACAGCGATGTGCTTTACATCTTCTTTTTTTTTCATCCAAAAATGCTTTGGTTTGGGGGTACTTTGCTGAAAAAATATATACATCACTAGAAAAAAGATTGAGAACCGCTGCAATAGATAATCAAGCACCGGGCCGTGGTTCTCTGCAGGTAAACGGTGGATTGCACACCTCCGGGTTGGGAGCGAGTCAATACCCCAATTGTGGGAGTTCGAGTATCTTGGGATATTATTGAGATGGACAGGCGGTGTGGTACGGCATCAGCAGTTACAGTACGTGGGCGTCGAGATGGAAAGGGAGCTGAGCCAGTTGGGCAAAGCTCTCGATTTCCCAGTCCATCGACGTTCTGACCCTCGACTACGGTCACGAGCGGACAAAGTTGAGCTTCCTGCGTCGGGTGGCTTAGATATGTGGGGTCGGGGGGTGGGGGATTGTATAACTTGACTGGTCTGGGAACACCTTGGGGTCCCCAATGAAGACCTGGAAAATATTGAGGAACGAAAAGAGGGATGTTTGGAATATTATAAATAAAATATTTCAACAGCTACTGGATGGATTTGCCCAGAAACACATTCATAATCTCCAGATGCTAATGACCTTGGAGATCTCCTGACTCTTCCCTCAGCGCTGGCAATTTTATTAAAATGTGAAATTTCCATCAGTGTCGCCATGCAATTTGTTGCAGACATTTTTTAATGTTGCCATCATCAGATCAACATTTTAATTAGGTACATACTTTTTGCTGTATCCGTCCACCAGTTTAGATTCTTTACAATGAGCATTATGAACTAAAATGGCTGTATTAGTTATAATGACAGTACGTTACCTTTTTGTCTCCTATAAAGAAACGTTCCTTTACTAACACGTTAAAGCACATAGATCTCATTTATTTACTGTTTATTGCAAAGCAATCTTAATTGCACCGGTAGCTGCAATATAATAAAAAATTAATTAAAAAAAACAATGCATCATGGTACCATGTTACTGTCATCGTTAACACATTTCAAGTGGCATGTGTTCCCACTAACGGGTAATAACTGATTTAATATGAATTTATATAATGACAGGTACACAGGAAAGAATAATCAGTTTTTACACCTCGCTGATCTTGGTTTTCGAGACATAATGAGAACGACATAAGGTAGAAAAAAAACGTACTGCTTCTCTTTAATTATTAATATCATAAAAAAAAGAAGTTCACCCTTATGTCTGGAGATTCTACATCTTTGCCACAATTAATCCCAACTCCTACAAGTCCAAAGCCATACGGTGCCTGGTTGTCTCATTTAATACACTTTCATTTCCCGTCATCTTTACACATCCCGTCTAGTCTTTCTTTAAACACTCGGTCCCAGCGGTGCACGTTCCCGTCCCTCGGAGAATTGCCGACTCAACCATCATCATCTGTTGCTAATGCGGAAACTGACACTGCTAAACATTCTGATTTACATTCTGGTTTCAGATATTTTTTTTTTTTTTACGTTCATGTAATGCTCACACTCATCATGTGAGGGATATTAGTGTCTCCTCCACCGGATCCCATAAAAAGCTGTCATGACAAGATGTAGCGTCTGCGGAGGAGAATACCAATTGTGGCGCTGTCATCCAGCCGGATGCTGCGCCCGTAATAAACTCGCTGTGCGGCGGCGTCTCGGCGGGTAAAAATTGCCTGAAAACACGAAACATTTGCGGGAGAAGTCAATCACGTTGACTTAATCAATTAGGAGCGACGCTGGTGATTCCACTGGAGTGGGCTTTTCATGCCAGAGCGAGCCACAGTGAGTCACTGCTCATCTGCAGTGCGAGCGTCGCCTGGAATTTGGCTTGAGTAACGATTCTTTTGTTTTTTTTGACAACCTGTATTGGTTATGACTGTAAGAACATGTACTGGTGATTCAACGGGAATGCAGTGTTATTATTGAAGATACGTATTCATTAGAGATATAGAGCAGCTCATATGACAAGCTAGCAGCATCCCGTCTTGCATGACTAGACAAAACAAAAACCCTTGAAAGGCAGCAAAGAAACAAGAGAAGCAGAAATGCATGTATATATTCATGTATACGATATCAGACAGCAGGCCGAGGTAGAAAACGCACGGTCCGCCACTGCAAGCTAGTAGCATTCAGATGCATTGTATCATTTTAGGGATTTTTAAAATGATACACTCGATCCCTCGCTTGAGCCACAGGGGGACATTTTCACATCGCCTGCGGCTGTAATGTTTGTCTGAATTGTACTTTTTGTTTATATACAGTTGTTACATTTTGGGAAAGTCAGGTTTTGTTTTTGCCACAGTGGCGGTGTGGCTCAAGGGGGATGGATAGGAATAGGATGACTTAAACATGTCTTGAACAAGTGCAGTAAGAGTGATGGGATTTATTCAGGAACTGGAGATATGTACTACTCTGTCAAGAAAAAAAGAAAACTATGTGTATATATATATATAGTTTACTTATTTCCAGAACTATTCTACTGAACGTTTGGGATTTTGAATGCCTTCAGTAGTACGTGGTCCATCCTACTTTTCATATTATATTACATAATGTAGAGATTAACACATGGTTCCCTCAATCTGCATTGCAATCAAACAGGAAGTTTGTCCACCACATAAACAAGTCTTTGAAATTGTATTTTCCTGAATAAAGTGTGGATTTCATAAAAAATCTACACTTCAAAAATATTATTATCAATACTCTTAGTGTTATATAATGTGTCATTGTTATAACTATATTGGTTTTATTCATTTTGTCTTCTGCATTTTGTCGCAACCCAACAGTAAGCTTTAAAGAAACCATTACACTGGTACCGTTCAACACAACACGTGAAACATGTGTTTTACAATCACCCTTTAATAAAACTTTTGGTCTATAATTATTTTCTATTACTGATTTAGTTGTAACTTTCAAACAAGGAATACTTCACTTTGAAAACACAGCACCTTAAATCACCTCCACGCAGCCCACATTGTCAGAGTTAATCTGACTCGGATACAAACATCCAAACCCAGATAGCGCTTACAGAAGTCCGCACCCATCACACTTAATAATTCTGACAGCTTTGAGCAACAGCCCCGCAGACATATCAGCTCTATGAGGAGACAAACAACACTTCAATCAACACCTGGCAGCCCTGAATAACTGCCACCGAATGAATCCACACTTCAATAACGCTGGAGAAAGAAGCCGGGAGTACAGTCTTGAATCACCTTGATTGGCGGCCGCGGCCATCTGTCACACCGGTGGGCGCTCCTGATTTCCAGGTGAGGAAAGAGTCTCCACCAGGATGTGACGCCGCCCGTGGACTCGGAGGCCGGGCTTGCCGCTGACTGTGTGTGGCGACGTCTTGCCGGTTCATTTGGGATCTGACGACAATGAACATGAGAAGTTAACCCGGCAGTATCTGCAAAAATCGCAAATTTGCCTCCATTTTTTCCTTCTGCAAACCAGCGTTCGTATGCCATACACCTCCAAGACTTTCTCCCTCCATCCTCCCAACAATCATCAACTCTGGTTTGATTGACATGAACCCTTAATTCAGCAAGTCGGATATAAATGTGCCACGGCTCCACACTCTGACCATTGACTTTATAATTAGCAAAAATAAATTGGCTACTATTCTTGGTGTCATTTAAGCACTAGTTGTGAATATTTATTTCCATTTGTGCCAATAGCTACATCCAGTGTTTTATTTGCATGCACTACCCCGTTAATGCTGCAAGGCTACGGGGACGTTAAAAATATCGGTAGCACTTTATAATAACTACACGCTATTGAGCATTAGTTAAGCATGAGAAAACACGTAATCCATCATTTATAAAGTATGCAAACCCAATCATGAAACGCATAATAGTCTAGCTTATTAATCAAGAATAAAACATGTATAACTGTTTATGAATTGCATACTAATGAGTTATTAATGAGTGTTCGTGTTGGAACAATGCTTTATAAATGATGAATTAAGTGTTTATTCATGCTTCACTAATGCTAAATAGTGTGTCGTTATTATAAACTGCACTTTTGTAGTATGTTTTATTGATGACCTCGTGTGAATCCCATGTGGGTATTCTGTGAAACAGCATTGTATAAACCATTCTGACCACTTGTGCCAATTTGTATTTCCAGCCTCGAGTGAGTGAGGCCAGTGGTTTAGTGCGAGTATAAAGAGAGTGAAGGTCAACGATAAAACAAAGAGCCTGGGTGAAAATATTTTTGGGAAAATAAATTTGTCAGGATCGTCACGTGATGAGAGGCTTTTTTTGTTCCCATCTGGAGCACTTTAGAAATGATCACCGAGTGGGAATTACATTTTCCTCTGCAATAGTTTACTGCATGAGTCGTCAGATGTCACAAGATTACAACCGCGGGGTTCAGCTGGTCGGCTCGGCTCCGCGTGGGCGTGAACGCGGCCGTAACTCGATGAAGACGGGTTTTATTGGGCTCTTGTGACGCGGCCCTCCTGAAGAAAGACGTCAGAGCCTCACCAATCCACTTAAAGCCACGCTTCTTAATTCTTCTCTTTGAAAAGTGCAATGTGTGCTCCCCTTACAGAGGGGTCTTCACTATGTGAGGCTTGGAGACATTTGAGAAAAGGGCAGAGCAGCCAAATATATATATATATATATATATATATATATATATATATATATATATATATGCTACTCACCAGAGGTGGTGCAATATTATTTTCATTAATACCACAATATGGAGATGAAACAAAGAAAGAAGGAAAAACTTCCCACTTCTTTTAATTACTTTTTCTTCAAAACTACATTTAATCTTTGTCCCTCTCCCTACCCTTTGTGTGTGTGTGTGTGTGTGTGTGTGTGTGTGTGTGTGTGTGTGTGTGTGTGTGTGTGTGTGTGGTTGGTTGATGTTCAGTGTGGGTTGAAGGACATTTTTCATCAACGTCGCAACTGGAGATATTTATTGATTACAAAGAGATTCTGTAAGAATACATACACATATATACATATATATATACATACATATATATATATATATATATATATATATATATACATACACATATATATATATATATATTTATATATATATATATATATATATATATATATATATATATATATATATATATATATATATATATATATATATATATATATATATATATATATATATATTTGTGACACATATTTTACACCAAACAGACAATCACATTTTAGACCAAACCAAGTAAACCGAAGTGCACCTACATTGGAAGTTTGTTTTTATTTTGAAAGGACACATTGCAAGTATGAGTGTAAAATGTACATTTATTTTGAAAAAAAACCTGCGTAGCAGCAAACCACTGAGCAAGCGGCATTTTGTTTTTCACGGTGTAACGTTCATGAAACCAGATGGAGGCGACGTGCTGCCAGGAGCTCGGTGAGCATTGACTCAGGTGCCGGTCTTCAGTATTCCTCTCGTGCCGGCATTGTTTTTTTGATGATTTCGATGCCAACGTCGCTTCTCTAACCCACGTCTTCACCTCATGTCGTGCAGCAGCAGGTGTCTCCAGCAGCTGCGTCGGCCTGAAAGGAAGACGGTCCCTGAAGAGAGAGTCTACCTCCACTCTCATGTCCAATCTTTACCTCTGCGGCATCATCCTCCACGCAGGGAGAAATCCTCCGGCGTGGGAAGGGTAATGCCTTTTCAATGCCAGGTAATAACACTTTGTCAATGCGGCGTCATACAATCAAGGCAGCTATTGGAGGGGAGGTGACATCTGTATCTTAAGTCTAAAGAGAATACAGCAATCAAGTGTTCACTTGTCAACAGTTTCATCACACACACACACACACTACATACACACACACTTGGATGTTGTTTGTCACTAGGAGTGTGTATGTACAGGTTTTTTTGATTTTTTTTTCCTTGCATGGGGTTGCTAAGCTGTATGCTCAATTGGAAGCAGGTGCAGCGTAAAGACCTAATCACATTTGCGGCTCATTACCCGGTGACTGTGTGCACATATTTGCCTCTCTGTGTCCTTATTAATCAAGCACAGACAACCCTAAGTGCTCCTCTCCACTTTTCCACATGACTTGCTACAAGCAACAGTAGAGCACAACAACCTGATGAGCCCACCTGCTGCTTGTCTGCTTCTCCGGCACCTGCAAAGCAAACGCTCATCATTTCCTCACTTGACCTCTAGCCGCTCGCCATTTGAGAGAGCGGCGGTTTTTTAGGCCGCTCGCTCGCCGCTGCCGCTCTCCCGCGTGATGTCACCGCCGTTTGTGTTTCTCATTTGGAGAAACCCCTCGAATGCATTTGCAAGCCATGTCATGTTTGTGTATTATGACTATAATGTAATATAAAATGATGCACCATGTTAAATGTTTAGTGTAGAGCAAAAGCAGTCAGCAATTCTTTAAGTCATTTATTTTGTCCTTTTTCCTACCTATAATTACCTATTTTTTGTATCTTAGTTAATTGAATAGCTTGCATTGTTAATAATAACAATGATGATGATAAACGTATAAATTAGAATAGCAGTATTATAGAAATATTAATAATAAAGAATATTATAGAAATAAGAATAGTAATAATATTAAATCAACAATAATAGTTATAATCATAAGACAGCAATATTATAAAAAATTATAATAGTTATAATAATAATAAGAATACTATATCAATATTTTGGAAAATGACTTATTTTGATTAGTTGGCCTGAAGGTAACTTGTGTGTTTCCTCTCGTGATGGGGATACGTTTTTCTCGTTTGTATTATATTTGTAATGATATATTTTGTTTTAAATCAGCCGGAAGGTCACGTCTATAACAACATTCTGCATAACAGGGAATACGGGTTGACGATTTCATGGAAATTAAATTAATCATCAAAAATTGGACTTCTAATTGGGGTCTATTTTGGATCTATTTCGAAGGCTTTTGACTCTTTGGGCTCTGACACCGGACATGTCTGCCTGTTGAATAACACATCTAAGTGCACTGTAGACATGTTGGACAAGGAGAGAGGCTATATAACACATTAAAATGGCTTCCAATTTATTATTTTTTTGTTCTTGGAGGAGGGTAATTAAATTGTTCCGAGGCAAACCTAGAGTGAGTGTCTCTGTAATTTTACACAGGATATGCTTTGATGTTAGACGAGTGTTCTCTGATGACGACGATTCTTTAAATGACACAGACATGGCGGCAGTTATTAAGCCGAGCAATTCAGGTGGTAAGAGACTTCAAAAATGGAATTGTCTCCTGTGATTTATAACTATGTATACATGGAGATAAAAAAAAAGGGAAACATTACAACAGTGGCAGACAATGGTGCCTTTGGTAAAGAACAGATAAAAAAAATAGTCTCGGGGCTGTAATACATTGTGAGGATTTGGACGAACATCTTTCCTTGAGGCTCAATGTGGAGAGTCCTGTTGGGGTTTGACTTCCATTGTTCCTCTGTGTTATCTCCCGTGCTTTGCATGTCCCCTCCGTCTCCGAAGGACCACGGTTCCCCTTTCAGCGGGACCCCAGAGACGCACACGGCACCGTCTAAAGAACCGTAAGTGGGACACAAAGCCTTCGCAGTCCAAAGACAATAGAATAATAGGCTTAAAACCCCGAGATGATTTTTTTTATTGTTCATACGTGGCTTGGTGTCCACACGGCAGTCCAGGCCAAAGAGACCGTGGCACAAAAAAAAAAGTCAGCTGTCTCTCCTGAGGTTTTTCCTTTCTTACCTTTTCTCTGTCTCACACAATGCCCACGGACACTGAGCAGAATATTCCCAGTTATTGCTGAATTATGTACAGTGGAGGACTGAGGGTATGTCTGGATGTGTGTCAGTGTTAGACTGTTGTATTGACCCACAATGCAGTAGGATTTTAATTAAAAACAAAGGATATTAATTAGTCGCCCACTTTTGATTTGTGATGAATGCTCTTAATATTTTCACGTGCATTAGGATTAAGGGCTTCTTATATACCCTGCACAAGGGTTTGACAAACATGTTTTCTTAAAAAAAAAAAATCAACAAAGGTACACCATTTATCATTGAAACTAAAGAAAGAGAAACGATTCTCTAATTTCCCACAGACCTTGAACAAATCACGATGTGACAAGCAGAGAGGACGAGAGAGGTTGTAAGTATCAGGTTATATAGAATTTTTTTTCATATTCCTGGTGTTACAGTGCAATCAACGCATTTTAGAGTCCTCTCTACTTCTCTTTATGATGCCACAGTGAGTGAAATGTGCAAAGAAACGCCCCCAACCTGCTTTGGATTCAGAGCGTTATTGGCTGCTGTCCGTGGTGCTGAAACTTGACCACTGCTTAACCTTCAGTTTGAAGCAGCTCCCATGAAAAATGTTCACTGTGAATTATCCCGAGATCATTGGTAACATGTATGCGCAAAACCAAAGTGGAAAAATGTGTTATAGAATATCGTTTTTTAGCATCACTTTCTATTGGATTTTTGATTACTGCAGAACATTTAGTTCTGTGTCAAACAAACCTTTATGATATTTGATTTTAAGGAAGATTATCTTCACAAACAACCACCATTTTCTTTTTTAATGATTTTCGAAGCGTGAATGCAATCGCCATGAGTAAAAAGCTAACCTTGGAAGATAAACAAGCTCCACCACCAAGAGTCGTGTCCACAACGAGGCCGAGAAGGCGCTCTGGTCTTCAAATTCACGAGAGGGGTATTTACTGATGCATTTTATACGGTAGAATAACACTTTAAAGTTTCAACAGCCGAGGTTAACTGCATCTAACTAGAGTCCATTCAAATAAACATTGATTTCAGAAGGAGGGAAGCTGAAGTATAAAAATGCTGACTCATTTCTGGGTTTTTGGACTTATTTCTGCAGCCCTCTCTTTTAAAAAAAAGGTACAATCCTTCGATTGGTTCACGTCATATTTTCCATTTTGTAGTGGCGTCCACACATAAATGTCCGGTGCAGTCCCAACATGGACCACAAGGGGAATCTAAACCACCGTGGACAGCAGGGAATAAAATGGTGCCGTGTGAAGAGTTGCTGTTTACAGTGAAGAGTGGCTTCTCCATTACATTAGCATTTGTTTTAGGCTGCAAGAAAAATGCACTTTCAGCAATTATTCCACCAAACAGAGATTGATAGTCTCGGGTAAACTCAGTATCCTTGATTGTTTGTTTATTTATTTTTCATTTGCATTACAACGGTCCCAATTTAAGCACGAGGCATACAGTATTTGGATTCAGCGGGAGCCTTGACAGTGGATCTGAATTGGCACTCAGAAACCTTGGGGAGGCACTCGTCCACGCTGTCAGGCCCTGAATCTCGATCAGGATTCATTCTTATTCAAATTGCACCGCGGTAGCTCATAAACATAGCATTAGATTATGGAAATGAGCGGGGCTGCATCTATTCTGGTTTATTTCCTTTTGGGAGACTTTTAATTTAAACAAATAAATAAATAGCGGTTGCAGCATCAGGTGTTTATGAAGGGTATTGTGTAAATTTAGCCGGGCAAACTGAATAATAATCACTCCATTTGACTGTGTGCGTTCAATCACCCATCACTGAACACTTCATTAAGGCTTTAATAGTCTTTTAAATATGTAGGACACTTGACTCGAGACGGGTGTCGGGGGAATTTGCTGCTTGTCATTCAGAGTGAGGTGCATGTGGCCAAATAAACTGTCTGTTATCTGCAGGTAGCCCACGGCTGCTTTCAGGACCAAAAACAGAGGAGGAACCAGCGACCTTCAAGTTAATGTCACAATCAAATATGTTTTTCATAAAACCTCATTTGCAATTTGCCCGTTATCCAAATGATTTTCTACATCGGCAATGTCACTTAGTTCATACGTTATTTTAGTCAACGTTAGCATCAGAATATGTTTCAAAATCAACAGCTGGCCTCAAACCAAAAGCCATATCAATGCATTCTCACACCATATGCATCAAACACCGTCTCTCGGTCCTGGTTCCGGTGCATCATTTAGCGTCTGTATGCGACACACCGGGCTTGCAAACTAACTCCAATGTAAACGCCGCTGCATCCTCACTGCAGGCTCAGAGCCGCTGACGTGATGGATGGGTCAAACAAAGACTTTCACCCAGGAGACCTCTGTTCGTGTCCGGTGCAAAACGTAATCTTACCCGAGTTGTTTGAACTTAACTTCCTGTGATGACGAAAGATTGTTTTGATGAAGATTCTTTGCATGTTTCAAGCATATATTTACTGGGGGGAGAATGTGTTTGACATCAGTTCACTGTTGAGTGCTGTTCATAGCTGATGTGTCGAGAGAAAATATAAAATAATAGCATAGATATTGACAACACAGTGGTGCGTTTACATTTTTCATAAGAGACCTGTGTATTCCCCTTTTTTTCCCACCCAGAGTGAGACATATGTGGGGTAAATGGTTCACAGCTGGGGGGTGAAGCCAGCTCCCCTCCTCGTGGAACACAGGTTACCATCCATGGTTGTTGGCGGTCCAATCTGCCCACTTTAGAACATCTTGACCCCCCAAACCAACCCTTTAAATTCAGCTTCAGCAGAAGTTGCAGCCAGACATGAGTTCAATTTACAGAAAAAGCTAAATGTTCAGGCACATTTATAGAAAAATAACTGCATATACAGTACATGGCAGTTCATCTGAGTAGTCTACAAGCTAGTCACACACTTTATCTTTACTTATCTTTATCGCCTGCAGCTGTATGAGGCATTAATCAACAAGTTTTTCATTAATAGCATACACATTAGTTTGAATATGTGACAGTCCTTTTTTTCAGGGACATCTGCACAGCTTTTTTTTAATGTATTTTTTCAATGTGTGTTTTTTTTTGCTGTAAGCAAAGGAATCAGTGTAATTGTAAGAAAAACTAAACGCCACAGTAATATTAAAGCCAATTTAATTTAATCCGTTGATTTGCTTCTTGGAGCTCATTCCATCCTATCATATAACTAAGCTCAGTCTGCGATGGAACGTTATCCATCATAAGATGAACTACTATAACAAAGGATGCACTTAACGGCCACAAAATATCCACATTCCCTCTTCAGTTTTCATACTCATAGTCTCGCTTGTCTTTGTGTCTGTTGCTCTGCCTTTTATTCTGAAAAAGAACGTCCATGTTGTCTTTTACGCCGAGCTCATCGAGTGCATACAACTTATGTAGTGCTGCTTTTATGTTTTCTTTCAAGTTATTATCACGCATCATGTTATTTTATATAGTTTATCCACGTGAACATGCACACTTCCCTTGAACAATTGAAACAAAATGTCCCTGAAAGCAGATGATAGGAAAAATACAATGTTGAAGGCATATTATTCCTTAATTCTTATCAAGAATATCTAAAAGAAATTGAATTTAAGTAAAAAAATAATACATATGATGAAGATAATTTGTGGAAAGTGTATTATGGCCTGTAGCTATATCAATTTTAAAATGGTGTTCACCTGTCAGGTGCTACTGTCTCTCTGAAATGTTTACTTTGGGGAAATTAAGTGAGAATGAAATCCTGTCATAAATAAGAGACGCCGGCTTAGCCTTCTGGCGCTCGTGAGTGAAGAGTGTTGGAGACAGCGTGGCGTGTTGGGAGAAGAGAAATTACCCTGAAAACCAAAAGACCAAAAGTAGCTCCAAAACCCGGCTCGAGAGGGGTGTTAGTGAAACGATAAGATATTCCTTTATTAGTCCCGCAGTGGGGACATTTACAGGATTACAGCAGCAAATGGGCTAAAGTGCAAGAGACATAGTAAAAACAGTCAAAAAAAACATGAATAAAAACCATAAAGAATGCACAATAACTGAATATTATCTATATAAAGAGAATAATATTACCTATTTTACTGCATTCTCAAAGATTACTGTCAGACCTTAAGGATCTTACGGAAATATTACAACTTTTTTTTAAACCACACCTCTTCTCACAAGGGTTACGGTGTCTTAGCAATTTAAATGAATTAAATCGACTTTGTGGATGAGGAGATAGCACAGCTTTAGTTTTGAAAAAACACACTTTTGCTGCACACATATGTAGCAAACATGCACATGCATGTCTCACTGAAACGTCTCTTGAAAACCAGCATTGGTTGTTTTGTTTAAATGGCCCATTGAGGAGCACCGTTCCACCCCCAAGAGGCTCATGGGACGATGGACCTCGGATCAGCTTGGTTATCATTAAACCTAATTTGCGATTAGCTAGTTATCTAAATGATATTGTGCATTTGTAATGTCATCGACTTCTGGTCATAACTAACAAAGGTCAGCATGCATTGCAAAAAACAAACACCGCTTTTACCCCAGAAACTGCCCCGGGACAGCAGGCATTCCCTCCTTTTGCTATTCAAAGCATCAAGCTTTGCAGACGGATTGTTTAATTATTCTAATGAGTCCAATTATACAGATAAGAACTGAATAAACACGTTCAGTTTACAACTGGTTTGTTGTGGCCAGCATTTATACATTTACGTTTTGTTTTTCTAAACTATGCTTTTGCAGGGAGTGGGAAGAAAATGGAAATGTGTTAAAGCATGTATGAATAAAACATGGGCCAATACCTTTGGAGCCTGTTGGTGGTTGGTGTCCAGAATGTTTGATAGACTGATTCACAATATAATGTCAATCAAGCCGTGGCTATTTAGTAGCGTGCAGCAGGAGAATACAAATGAGACGGGAAGCCATAGGGTGCTGTGCTGTATGAATATTTTTTTTAGAATTCGAAATTGTACAAAATTAGATGCAAATAGTTTGAAGAGAATGTTGCATTTTAATGAGCTTCCACGTTCCTGCTACACACACTGGGGCGGTAGATTAAAAAAAAAAAGAAAAGAAAAGGCAAACCTGACTAAACATAAAGCGACAACAAATTCAATTTAGCGGAAACAAACGAGAAGATCAGAAGAGTTCATCATGAAAGTGTAAAATGCAGCGAGACGCGGCTCCCTGAATGCAATGCAATCACACGACCTTCGCTCAGCATCCTTCCCCTCCTCCCAGACGCGTGTCTACTGTACACCGCTGGGGTCAGATTAGCAACATCCGCGGCGGTTTGTTTACTTTGCACCCCGAGTCCTCGTATAAGTGAGCCATCTGTGAGCTTCTTCAGCGAGTCGGAGAAGGAGATCGCTGCCAAAAGGGCCTCAGCTGTCTGCCACTGGCCCGTTTTCAGCTGGATTTCTGCTTCTCCATCCTCCTCCTGGACTCTTATTAGTGTCAAAGAGGCCACCTACGTCCAGGTGTGAAGATGTCTCGCCAGGTGGAGGATATGATACCAATTTGTTGTGCTCATAATGTCAGGCGGTCTGTGCTTTTGGGAGCTCGCTACCCGCCTCAGAAGTGCAAACATCTTATTCAACTCTTAGATCTGGTCTGATCCATCCGCCTCGTGGATGTATCTGACAACTTCATATTAGGACATGGATTAATACAAAGTGGAGATGTTTTTTATGACAAATTGAACATGTTTAAAACGAGGCCTTGTGTTCTGTCTGTGTGTTTCCTGATTGTTTATCCCCTTCACCTGTTCTTGTTTCAGACTCCTCCCTCCTCGTGTGACTTTGCCCCGTGTGATTGCAAAGCCCCGCCCTAATTGTTTCCACCTGTGCCTCGTTGCCTGTCTTCCCCTGTGTATTAATGCTGCGTTCACACCAAAAGAGTTGCGAAATATTAGATTACATGTAAAGTCAATGCACAGACGCGAATGGTTGCGAAAAACTGAACTATTCGGCGGGCAAAAATCGTTGCGAAAAACCAGGGGTTTTTTTCCAGGGAAAATTTCGCCCGACGCTGAGTTGCAAAAGCCAATCAGCATTGAGAAGCTCGGAGCTCGGAGCTGTGTGCGACTACGGATAATATTATGAACCCAGACACGGGGGCGATGTTCCGACGTTTGTGGGACTTCCACAACAAGTATAAAGCAGAACTAGAGGTTATTCCAATGGTGAATGGCAGAAATAGTAACTGTTTTCACGGAATAAAGCCATGGCGATAAGCCACGCCCCCTTTCTGCAGCGAAAAGGCGAATTAACTACATAAAGTCAGGGGTGTCAAACTCAGTGTGATCTCAAGTGGGCCGGACCAGTAAAACCTTTGCATAATAACGCATACATGACGACAATATTTCTCTATGTTTAAATCATTGGCTGAGGTTTTTGGATGATAACCCCTATTTTAATTGCTCTCAATTGCTCCCGTAGCTGTTCTACGGCGTATGAATGGTTGATCATCCTGATGTGGCACCTTGCATGGTAGGTCTTCTCATCAGTGTGTGAATGGGTGAATGATGTCATGTAGTGTTAAAAGCGCTATACAAGTACGGGTCCATTTAGTTTAGTAAAATACCTTTTTTATTTTGCCAAGAACGACGGAAGTGACGGACCTTTTCCAATGGTTTACATGTAATGATACTGTCTGTATATTTACAGTATCAAAGCAATTCAAAATGGCATCCATTGATTGTTTGATATGAAGGCTATTTCATCCTAATATCTTTTATGACAAGCGATGTTCAAATAATACTTGATCAATCCAAATTGCTTTTGATCTTCACTTGTGCATCCCCATAAAAGATATCTTCAACACACTAATGATGAGCGGGAGACTAAACGTGTATTATGTCATCCTGAGACGAGGTTTAATCATAACTACGATGATTCCACGTTGACTGTTGACGGGCAGATTATACGTCGAGATGTGAGCTTCTATTTCTGAGCCGAAAAGCAAAATACGGTGACTGATTATCCAAAAGTGTGATTAATGTCCACTGCCAGGACACCTTGTTTGTGTCAATACACGCTGTCACCGAGATTGTTTTTTTCCTTCTCCAAGGCATAACATGTGACGCCAACAGAAAAAAAAACAGCCCATGATGTATTTGCAATAAATGCTTGTCATGGAAATAAGTTTGCAAATAGCTGCCAGACAAGCTGTCAGCTTCGATACGTCCCAGCTGGGCTCTTGTATTACAGTAGACCTGGTACCGCGTGGTTGTAACTAGCTAGTGTGTACCTGCTGACAGCAAAGGACTTTAAGGGCATATTGGTTGTTATGTCTCATTTTCATGCGACATTCGCTGACAATTATTCATCCAGCAGAACCAAAACGTGACAGGACTGTTTGCAGAATAGATGTCCTTTAGTCCCTGGGATCAATACCACATGGTGCATTTCTATTTATGGCAACGTGGCGTGATGATTAAGAAGAAATAACTGGCTATCAGAGAGATGAGACTGGAATTGCAGCATTTTCCTTTCTGCATCTTATGGCAAGAACAGATTGGACGTGATAATGAAATGACAAATGTCAGTCTTGTTGGGTTATTTACGGCTAAACTGGACTCGTGTGCCGTGCCTCCGAAGCCTCATGGACATTTAATAAAGGCAAGAATGGAGAAACTGTTGCATGGGTTTCATGTGCAAAGGGTCATTAATTGATTGACCCCTTGAAATCCATCTTTTTTCTTTCTTTTCTTTGGGTAAGACACATTAATATACACAAACGTTCAACATTCAAACATTACAATATGAACTCAGAAATGGACTCAAACGATTATATTTTGTATTTTATTTGTTGTTTTTTGTTTAGTTTGAGGTAATGTGTAACTTGTGTAAACTTGAAATAAAATGATTGAAAGAAATGATGCATCAAACTATTGTAAAAAAAAAATAAAGAATACTTAAATCAATCATGTAAAACATAAGCACAATATGAATATGTTATTGTGCATATGCTGGGGACGGTTTAAGCACATCTTCAGCAGGGGCAATCACTTACAGCTGCTCTGTACAGCTGTTACTAATCTTTTACAACATATGGAATTAGAAATATGGAACAGAAAGGAAAAAAAAAAAGTCCAAAATAAATGAAGGGACTGTCGATACAGTATGAAGTTGTGCAACATCTTTACAGCGAGAACATGACTGACGGCTTCGGGGCGTCACGGCCGCCTGATATTTAACCTTTTGTTGTTGTATGTTCTCGGAGGTGTTTTTTGTCGGCTCCTGCAAAGTGCATGCTGGGATCGGCTCCAGGCCTCCGTGACCCTGAGAAGAGAAACCAGGCGGCAACCTCCGGTTCTGCAAAAGGAAAAGTGCCTTTAAAATTGTATTATTTCGAATGGCTTTCAGAAGGCAACTCTTCTGGATACAGAAATAAATCCGATTGTAGTCTCTAAGAACACGACTCCAATGCTCTCTTGATTTACTGTATTTCCTCAGTAAACATTGTAAACATGAGTTTATGTCTCAATCTCTAGTTTCAAGTCTTCTTCAATACAGCATGATGTTCATTTAGTAAATGATGGTCCATTTAGAGTCAGACAGACCATAAAGCAGCGGATGCTTTAGCCCCTTTCACAGTGATTTCACTTGAAAGTTAAAGTTAATTGCGTGATGGTTGCAAAAGAACAAGATGAAAACGGGCAAAAAATGTCGACCTTGAGGCTTCAAAAGTGCCGTTTATCAAACAAGGGATGACGTCACGATGACTACGTCCACTTCTTATGCACTGTTTATGAGAATAACACTGTTAGAAAGCAAGAGAGACGACGGAAAATCAATTTTCTTTTTATTATGCAATGCCTCTCTGCTGCAACAGATGGAGCTGAATTTGAAGTAGAAATGCGTCTTATTCTCACTTTGGATAACATGCTGACTCAGATTCTGCTCCCATGATTAAATTCAAATGAAATACTGTAGGTTTTCTGAACTATTCATGAATAGACGGTTTTCTAGAGATACATTTATGTAATATTAAAATATAGAAGTTATTTAGAATGAGGGTTTCATAATGAGAAGTAAAGGTTTTACAGCAACGACACTTTTGCTGGGTGCTTCGAATGTTGTATTTTCTGGAGGGTTTATTCACAGAGTACATTTGATTAATTAATTAATTTGAAGCATTACGTTTTGTGCACGCTAGAATCCCGCTGGAAAGACACCCCGGTCATAATTGGTGCTGGCGCCCACTCAAAGCCTGCTGGGAGATACCTTGTCATTACATCTAAACACATCACTCTCAGTTGAATGATTTCACTTTCAAGCTATTTACGTGTCCATTCATCCCTCGTTTATTGAACGCAACACGTGCACACCTCTCCCGGGGGAATGAAGGAAGTCGCTAATTTAGAGAGAAGTAGCGAAGGCGGTGTCGACGGCACAGAATGATGAAATCCCACTTTGTCGCCATAGAAGCCCAAAAAAAAAAAAACTGAAGGTAAACCCAAATCAAACACTCAGGAATCCAGGAATGTGAAATTAATGAATCTTCCTCCAACACACGAGCCTGCCAGTGACTTTGAATGGTGGAGAGATGTGAAAGGAAATGTCATCTTTTCAAAAAATGAACTGGGATCAGCAGGAGCAGCACATTGAAGGACATCACTTTGCCCACAAAGGTTACTGCAGGAGGAATGTCATAAACAGTGGCTCTTTTTTTTTTACCCCTCAGGGATGAACAGTGGAAAGTCGTTCGGCGGCCGCGGCGCATGCGGAGGCCTGTCATAACACGGACGCGGAGCAACGCCGGCATTTGTTTGACGGTGGCCTTGGAAAAAGAAAACCCACTGGATAAATACTTTCTTGAAGAGAAGCATGGGCTGTGCTGTCGTAGCCAGCGACTACAATCCGGAGCTTTTCTGAGAGCGGCCTTGACAAAAGCACACCGCTGCATGAATGAACCGGAATAAAAGATGGAAAATCACGATTCCCTCGGTCAAGCTCCGAGAGGAAAATATAGAAAAACAGTGTTCCGGAGTATTAATGTTGAGCCTCTATGTCGTTATTAGGTATCTCTTTTTAAAAGAAATAGCTCTGCAACTCGGTGAGCGTTTAAAGGGGAACTTTTACCCACATGATGTGGGGGTTTAATGCGTGTTGATGGTGAATGAAGACTATTGAAGCAATGCATCCCTCCGTGTGTGCTGGACTTCTCCTGCACTAGTGACACCAAGACATAGTGCAGCCGAGTCGCCCCTATACTTATGCAGATAATGACATTTAAAAGAAACTGCAGCTGCGCCCCAGAGACACAGAGAATATCGCCAAACAACTGCAGCTGTTTCCACATGCCTAAATCGGACAGATGGAGATGAGGTTTAAAATGAAAGCACAATAAAGGTACTTTACTGTAACTCAGTCAGGATTAAAACTCGGGTCAAACACGGAAAACCTTTGCTTTGTTAACGCACTTAACCTTTTTTCTCCCCAAAAATGCGGGAAGCCAGCCAGCTTACAGCGTGACGCGCATGCCTCTGTTTTGCAGTGTGGAAAAATCAAATAAAAAATTGGCACTCTCTCCTCTTCAGCGTGTAGAGCGAACGAGGATTTATTCCTCGTCTTGGAGTTTTATGAAGTTCATATTGTCGTACAAATCCTCAGGGCACCTAAAAAGCAGTCAGTGGGCCACATCTTAATCCTTGACAACACACTGTCCATTAGAATTAGCATTTATATTCTTTGCCTTCCCGAAACATCGCCGCGTGTCCAATAGCAGGCAGAAAGAATACTGTCAATGCTTGAGCAGGCAGTGCAATTTCCAGTGGGGGCAGTGACAAGAAAAAGCCTTGTAATTAGCTGAGCGTATCCATTTAAATACTTTCTTTTTGTTTCTCGCTGTCTATTATCGGTAACGGTTTGCATATTAGCGAAATAAAACATCGTAGGAATGAAGCCCACGAGGTTTATTGTACTTTGAATGGGCTGACAGCTGATGTTCTCAGGTGTTGGGTCATTTCATACCTTTAATAATAAAGGGGCATTGGACACAGCTGAAATACTGATTCAAGTCAGTTAGTCAAATATTGTCTTATTTCGGCACAGATGGCAAACGCAACACGAGTAATCAAATTCTGACCGGTCGAAAAGTTGGCCCAAGGCAGGAAAAAAAATAAATGAATGAGGTCTTTTGAGTGTTGAGTTCATTTTCAGCACTGAAATGGAATTATGAACAAACAAATGTGCGCCAGGGGAAGAATGTTGCAAACTAGAGAAATACTGATTGACATTTGACAACAATTCCTTCATTTGAGCCCCTTTCGCCTTCAGTGTTATTCCCCCTGAAATTAAAAGTTATTATTATTGTTTTCTTCAGATAATAGTAATAATTCACTCCAGTATTCGCCTTGTCATGTGACTTCTCCTTCAAGGAGCCAATCAGAAGGTCGGACCCGATAATTGCGGCGCTGCAATCAGGACCCTGTGATTAATTGTGCATTGTTTGCTTTGCGAGCACAGGATGTGTGTTCTAGTTTCATTCACTGTACACTGTACACTCATTGCATAAAAAAACAAACATTATCTGGACCATTTATTACATTTCACAGAACCGCCACTCGTCCGATTGTTCCCACAGCAACGCGATGCAAAGGATGCCGTCAGATGTCCGTGTTGCCAGACGGCAGTCGGTATCTGAGCACGCGCCTCGGCGGTTCGAAACCCACAGCGCAGAGACACAAATCAGCGGTGCCATGCTGGCATGCACTTGGCTAGCAGCGCAGTGAATACACGCTGACAACCAGAACATCTGTCATCTCGGATGCTGTCACAGACCAACCTTTTTTTCCCGTCGTTCCCCCATTTTGTTTCAACAAATAGATTCATTGCACGGCTTTGCGCCGGAGTCTGATCCGAACACGAGTAGTACATTCCTCTGTTGGTTCAACGGACAAGTGCGGTTAATATTTCATGTTATATTTCATTTCAACATATTTTGGAGCTCAAAAAAACAGTGTGAAGCCTGCAAGAAATCTGTGACTGCAGCGCCTTCAATGTGAGGACTTTAAATGATTGTGAACTACATATCTTCATATCTAACACCAGACATTAGAGAGCATCACTTCGGTCTCTGACACAAAAAAAGAAATGTAATCAACATTTCATCATATTAGGGCATTTTATACACAAACAGATTGTTCAATATTCAGAAATACTCAGCAGGTGGATCAATAATGTGCTGTTTTTGTGAGAGTATGCATGTGATTGGTGTCACTAAGTAATGATATGCTGCATAGTTACTTTGCACCTCATGGCCAGCAGAGAATGGTTTACGTCAACGCTCAAACATTCCACTTCTGCTCATGTTGAGCCTGGACAATCGACATTTTGTGGGCAATTTTCCAGACACACCTGGCCCTTTTTTATACATATGCCCTTTAGACAGACCAACCAGAGGCGGGTGTACTTTATATGAGCACGCATGCTGTGTGTCCATCAAGCCCCAGAAAAGGAAAAAAAAACTGATTGTGGCAATCAGGAGTCGAGGCTCGACCACACGGCAGGAGTCGGGTTCTGGAGAATTGGTTGAAAATTCACACACGACGTGCCTGTGAGCTGTTCACGTGGAGTTGCGCGGGTGGGGGTAACGGTGCAAACTGCTATCAAGCACTTTAATGAAGGGAATGTCAGCGTTCATAACCCCCGCAGCTCTTACCTCTGGCTGTTGCCGAACACAAGAATGTGTTGTTGGTCAATTCACCCAGATAAATCAGGGTTAAACTCAACGGCGTGCCCGCTGCACATACACTCCAGGTGCTTTTTTGATTGCTAACATATTGATCAGGGCCTCAAATGGCCCTTTCTGACCTCAGGAACCTTTTGCAGGAGCTCAAGAAGAGCACAGGCATGTACTTACTTACCTAGATTTTAAATCGCAGGAACTCTTTTTTTCTTCTTCTATTCTGGTTTGCCCCCTCGTGAAAGTATGCTGACCTATGAGAGTGAAGTCTGCTGTACTGAATGTCAAACGCAAGCCTTGTGAATGCAAGAGAGCCTTGTTTGCTATCGTCAATTACAGGATTTGAAAAGAAACGTTTGTCGTCGACGGGAAGTGACAGTTCCTCCCGACGACTCTTAAAAAGGAAAGTTGAACGTTGAAGTTTGCCTTGACAGCAATACAAAAATAAAATCTGACTTCATTTGTTGGAAGTTCTCTGTGGATATTTCGCAATGCACACACAGGAGAGCGGTGCATGCATGCATATTACATTTTTTGGGCCAAAAAGACCTTCAGAAAATCCAGCCCCCCCGCACAGTTGCAGTCGCGCTAGCCGGTATCAGTTGGACCCCCACTTGAAACACTCACCAAGAAAACAACCCCCTCTGATCAGAAACTTTTAATGGGAAAAAGAAAAACTGCACAAGAAACTGCTGAGAAAACTTGCGATAAAAGCAGTAAACCTTCGCAAGAGGCTTGACGTGGAGACTGATCCCTCCAGCATCGCCGGACACACGATGCTGCGCTAAGCTTGGGACGCAGATTAAACGATAGCAAAATGAAGTAACTCCTCGTCTGCAGTACCCATCCTTACAACAGCTTGGGTCGGGCATAATTGATTGAGAGCTCCCCTCCACCTTCTTTAGGCGCCATCTTGGCCCCGTATTGTATCGGCGAGGACACGACTGAGAGCGTGCCGGCGGCTTCCTCCTTCCCATCGTTTCTCTCTGCTGGGTAGTTCTGTCAACAGATCATCCCGTCCCACTGAGAAGGAAATCAAACCTGAGGTGGCTCTCCACTATCTACTGTCATTTCTCATTAAAGAGATATGAATCATTCCTGACACCGTGTAATTGGTAAATGGTAATTTTTCTGAGAGGAAATTCTGAGAGTGTGAGGAGAAATCGCACTTTGGATTTGAGATCGGAAGGATTATGACATGAAGCAAAGACTGGAGCTTAACTCCCTCTTTTTTCCTCTTCTTTTTTTCATTGTATCCGATAGCCAAGGATTCCACTTGCTCAGGAATCAGAGACAGTTGGTTATCTGGTCCCCTGAAATAATGACACCACTGGGTTTTAATATCAGTTGCTATACATCATCTCTGTCTTTTTAAAAACTCTGATTTTCACAAAGGAAACATTTCTCATTGATTTGCCCTTAAAAAGGAAGGCACCGTCGTCCTCTACTCCTCACAGACAATCACCAGGGAAAAGAGGAGGCTTATATAATTTGTTGTGGAAGTTGTGAAATTCAAAATAACATTTTCTAGCAATCACCAAGGGTTCGGGACGGCATATGATTCCAAACCCTGATTAAAGTCACTCTTTAATCAACTGTACCTTCCGCAAATTAACATTAGCATTGCAATATAGAGATAAAAAAGAGAGATAAAAAGACTTGGGCCTTGGCAATTAGGAACTTATTGCTGCACAAAGACCCCCAGAGGGAAGACAGTCATACTGGTGTGAAGCTTAATTGGTTTCAGGTTGGTATTCCATTCATTAGGGCACCAATGTACCAGATGTATGCCAATCTCCCGCCTTTCTGAAAGCGTAATCTCGAGTTAATCAGCTGTGTGACGCTTTCTGAAGAAGCATGCATTTTCATTACCTGTGCATATTCTTCACCTAGTTCACCTCTTTCTATCACTCTCTCTGGTTGCTCTTCGGCTTACCAGGCTGATTAGCGGGCCGATGTTCTGCCTAACATATTTCAATGAGTGGAGGCTTGCATCTGCTTCACAAGTCTCTTAGCAACACCACTCGGTGCCACGATGGAGGTCCCTGGAAGAATTGAGTGTGTGTAAATTATATTAAAATAAAAAGCACTGGAGGTTGGTTACATTTCACAATTTTAAGATGCACCTCGATTCTCTGTTGCTGTAGAACACAATCAGGACTTTGGGGATGCTGGTATTGAAAATATGCAGCTTTTTGTATGGTCAACTGTTGTAGACTAAGTTTTTTAAGCACTTTCTGATTAAAAAAGTATAATATAATGAATGAAAATGTTACCATGTGCAGTAGTAAAGAAAAGTGAGGATGCAATATATTGAGCCACATCAAGATGCATTGAGAATCATTGTGCATTTGAATCGTTGCAAATAGAAGTTTTACTTTGGAGATGTTGTCCTCGTTAATTTAATTAAACTAGCTAAACTGTCTTTTTTTAGCTAGCTAGCATAGCATATCCCAATTAGTGTGGCTGCCTTATGACTAGCTACCTAGCTAGCTAACAAAGCCAGTTTAGCCAGTTTAATTAAATTAGCCATTAGCAGCTATGCTAACGGCGACATGCAAAAGCTTTCCCCTAATCTACTCATTGACACATACAACAGAACCCGAGCCACACGACTTAAACATGTCTCCTCCGTGCAGTTAGCCAGACCCGTTATCCATCGCTGACATGACGGCTAAAGCTGGCTTACAGACGGGGACCTCCAATATGGCGACACTACAAAGTGTATGTCACCTGAAAGCCCCGTTGTGTGTTGCTGGCATTTAGACTTTTTTAAAGCAGGATTTGACATCTCACATTACCATTTGAATGGAAACGCTACCGCAAGCAACGCTCTTTCTTTCCGTTTGTCCCTGAATGACAGCAAGTCAGAAAATAGTCAGAAAAACATGCAGCTGAGGATCTTCAACTTCCCTCCTATCAAACCCGCCCTAGGCACACAAAGGGCTGCAGGATTCAGCAGCAGTGTCAGCACTGATAGCAGAACAATAATTAAGTTCATAATAATGTCAAAAATGTAAGTACTGTTTCGAGAAAAAGCTTCACTGAGTTTGAAAGAGGTATCATTTGATTTCTTCGTGGGTGCAGATTGATGCAAGAATGAGCGATCAGTACAGACATGTGTGTTACAATGAGCTCACTTTCTTGTATGTTCAAGTATTTTCCTTTCTACCTGTCTACTATTCAGCAAAGACATAGTGCAAAAAGTAATCAAAATACACCTTTTCTATTGAGGAGATTGGAAGAATTCAAAGGACATTGTTGTGATATTTTTCAGTACAATATTAACCCCCCCGAAAATATGTTTTATATAGATATTGACTGATGTTTCAAGACCTTCAAATCAATAACCAATCAACTCAGAAATCAGTAGCTATTGAACAAAACATCAAATCAATACTGATGAAGAGAATAGAAAAATGTGTTTTTGGGAAAGGGTTGCTGTTGCAGTAAGAGGCAAAATGCAATATTAATTTGTTCCCTTTTTTTAATGGACAGCAAAACCTCAATGCTGATGTGGCTTTACCATTCAGAAGCAGTTAGAGATGTCTGCGAGGACACGCGGATAAATGTGATTTAAATAATGATGTCACAGTCAGTTACAGGATCCCCTGACAATGTGCATCTAATGCAGAGCTGCCACGTTGTGCACTGGTCAATCCCTTCAAACCGAGCCTTTGTCAGACTAAAGTTCCTAATGCGATACTGAAGAGAGGAAAAAAAAGGAATAATAATAATGAGCCCAGCCAATCTAACCCTTGCACAATGGTTCATTGACATGATTAGAAGTAAATAAAGTAATTACCCATCATGCAGTTTGACAAAGCCCCCGCATATAAATAGGCATCATTATAGGGTACAGTGGATGAGTTTGCTGAGCATTTCTACCTTTGGTGAGAAGCGATTTTGATCTAAATTGATTGCTATGGGATTATCCAGGATTTATTAAATATTAAGGCATTGACTTCTACTAATGTAGATAATTAGGGTTTATTCAAAGTCAAAAAGGAAAATTGGCATAGCATGTGCATGGAAAGTGATTCATTACAGAGCTACCAGTCAATTCATCAATTATGATTTTCATTACATGTCATAATTAAGAATGCTCGAGCTGAATTGACGCAGTTTAAAAACTCTCATTACCCCTGTTCTGTGGATTAACAGATACATTCTGAAATGCGTAGGAACGTTGAAGAGAGAACGATGTGAGTTCAGTCACAGCAGATTGAGCTCATCAGTTATTGGAATATACACATGTAGTGATCATCAGATGGCCCCGCTGCACAGAGGGCGCAAAGGAGATTACATTTCACTCTTTTCAAGCTGTGGCGGCCGGCCCTGTTCTCCTCGCTCGTAGCCATTCTTACCTAAACAACATCAGCTTCGCAGCCACGGTGTCGTAGGCCTGCGATGGCCTTCAGGTGAAGGGCTCTCTCTAGAGCCTGTGTCTGGTTTTGTCCGATCTGGGCTGCCATGGCCATAAAACATGGCTGTACTCCATGAAAACGTACTATAGAAGACATATTGTATATACTAGTACATTACATCTAAAATATGCTATGTTCGCCAATTTATTGGCCAAGCTCACCAGAGGTATGTTCAGTCCATCGTGGTTTTAGTTTAGTTTTTTACTCTTTACTATTATTAGTAAATCTCTGAAACAGACATGCAAAGGTTTTCTAAGTCCCTTTTGATGACATATCACTATAATAATAAACCATCAAGTATGCATCAGGTTTTTTTCCTTGTATATCGATGGCCAAAGTGAAAAAACGCATATCTGCATCTAGGATTTAATATCATTTGCAATACCCAATATAATGCCATATAGATACCCAAAGAGCATCTCAAGAAAACATTTTTCAGATGCTCTTCGGCCATCGATATGGCATTATATAGGGTATTGCAAATGATATTAAATCCTAAAACAATAAGGAAAACTGTAGCACTTGAAGTTGACATAGCAAGGACATGTTAGCACTGAAATATAATTACCCATGTGCCCTTGCTGCTGCTAGCATCCCTCTAGCTCTAAGGAGTAATCGTCGCCTGGAGATACAGCGAACACCCCGTGTTCACGGTATAGACCCGTGGTTTGTAGGGGAGAGCACCATGGCAACAGACACTAAAAAAAAGCACTAGAGCACCTCCTTATGAAGTGTTGAGTGCAGCTTTAACAGAAAGAGAACGGTCTCTGAAGAAGCTGGCGGCAAATCACTCACATTATAGAGCTGGCAGAGACTTGAGTGCCTTGCTCCTAGTTGTGATTGGTGATTAGGAAATGTTTTGTCCCCGCCACAGATCTGGTTAATGGGAATGTCGACTCCCCCGCTGGTGCTCGGGAGTTAATCACACAACAATGGGGTGCCAAGGAGGGGAAAGGAAAGGTAAGGATGAAAAGGGGACGGGGGGGTTGGAGACTTCTCAAGACAAGGCCCCACGTTTTAATTGCCTTTTGGATAATCGTATTGTCTGCTGGTGTGAACGGGTGACTGTCTCCCCGCGCTACACTCCCTTCAGAGTTTTTTTTTTTAAGTTGCTGCTGGTTCAGAGCGACTCGGTGACTATGAAAAGCTGAGATGACGAGTAAGGTGAAGCTAAACGGCGGATACAATGTTTCAACTTTGGGTTTTGCCGAGAGCACGGACATCAGATTTACGCTGGTTTCTGTTCTCATTTAGTCAGTGAAACACACAAACAGCTGATTATTTAAAATACTTACGACATTGTCATTTTTCATGCCCCCGAGCTAGCGCCAGCTGTGGCTGGAGGCATTATGGTCTGTCCGGTCCTTCCTCATGAACGCCATTATCTTCTGGAACGCCTGCAGGGAATTTGTTAAAATTGGACACAAACGTCCAACAGGATGAACTGATTAGAATTTTGTGGTCAAAAGTCAAGGTCACCGTGACCTCACAAAACAAGTACCTCAAGAAGGAATGTGCCAATCATGACAATTTCACACCAATGTCTATTAGAGGGGGTTTACTCTGAGACATACATGGATGTAAACAGTAACTTGACTGAGTGAGCGCTGTAATAGAAGGCGGCCATCCTTAAATGAAACATCTACATCTGAGTTTAAATCATCAAACCCCACCGGTCTTAATTAACAAGCAATAAACCTCACAAGTTATGCCAAGACGAAAACAAGTTCTAGCCAATCAGAGGACGAGTAGGACGGTTCTTTATGGAAACTAATTCCTGCCACTGAAAAAATGTCTAGCTTTTTTTTTTCATGTTATCTACCATATTAATACCATTAATAACAGAAAATAAGAAGCTAGAAAACATAATATATCTATTTTATTATCACAACAAAATGTTAATTGTCTCTTCTTTTACGGGCGGGAATGGGCTTCCATAGATCTTTGCAGGTGGCAAAACAAAGATATCAAACTACCATTAAAGCAACATTGTCTGTGAAAGATAAATCTGCCATGGGACGCGAGGGCCCTTCAACATCTCTCCAAAACTCCCTTCACACGTGTTGCTGGTGTGCTATCGGATAAGCTACCATGCCTGGGGTTCCCTGCTGTAGATAAATATATATTAGCAACGGGGCCTTGATGTAAAAACACCATCTTTTAATTTTGATCTTGTAACTACTTGGCTGTAATGAAGTAGATGCATAATTAATGCACAAGTGGGGATTTCTATTAGGATTACTCCCATACAGGCCTATGAAACTACAACTACGGTACATAACGGGTACTAATAATAATCATTGCATGAGGATGTTTTCACGATTGCTGGTGTTGTTGCTCCATTTGACTTTACAGCCGACGTCTTAACATTTCACACCTTCTGCCGACTGTATTTAGCGTTGCTCCTTTCACTTCTCAGTCGTTCCTGTTTAACCAACAAGATTCCCACAGAACCCGAATGGCTTGAAGGGTGCATAAAAATAGATAGTGGTTGTAAATAAAACCTGGTGTAAGGGTGCACACGTCTGGTGTGTACATGACCAAAATAAAGAGCCAAATAACACAGTGCTCTACTGAACAACGCCCTTTGTGTGACCTCCATTAAAAACACATTAAGATGCTTTCCTGATCCATTATTTCCTCACGTGTTTCCCATTAAAACAAGTGTAAACACAGACAGCGTAAACATCTATATTTTGCATTTATTAAAACTGCAGCTCATTACGGGCACGGTCTGGATGTTCCAGTGAACGTTCCATCCGTGCACCGTGAGGCGTTTGTGGCCCTTGGCGCCGCAGTCCATCCAGTATTAAAAGAGGTGCCAGCTGGTTGATCATAATTACAACCTCTGTGTGTTTCCTGGTCCAGCTTGGACAAACCAGCGGAGAAATATGGATGCTGGCGGGCGTTTTCTTTTTCTCAACATCAGACCCCCTCACCGACTGCCAACTCCAGTGAGTGATGAGTCAGTCAGTCGGTTGTTGTGTCTTCTCTGGAAGCATTGCCCGTCTGAGGATAATAATGAACTTCTCCTGGTTTTGAAAACATCAAGTATATATATTAACATTTCTTTTGAGATAATCCGGCGTTTCTCCGGCCAGCTGTTGCTCTGTTCGGACATGATTGGTTGTTTGTGCATCGGCCTGCTCTTCCTGTTTGTTGGCTGTGGCGCGATGTGACGCCTCCTCTGTTGGCAGGTCAACATCTGGGATGTTTGCCCACGTCGATCAGCAGCTTGAGCCAATGAATGTGTATGTTTAGTTCATTTACCAGCGATTTTGGCCAATTTTGGCAGTGCTGACTTTTTTGTACTTTGTGGAAGGATGATCTGATGAAAGCTGCATTTAATTAAGCTTTTACAATGATTTTTTTTGCATGCCTGATTGTTGTAATATTGATGACATCATTAGAATATGACTGCTTTACGCTGCTAAGTAATGGAGAGGAAACCTCGGCCTGCTGTTCGGGTCTGATCAGCATTTCAAATGAATAGTCCTTTGAATTATTACCACCTTCTACTAATTAGTACTGTCACTACAAATATTTACAATACAATGTGGAATTTATTTATTGCCGAAAGAGTAATGAGTCTGAAGCTGGAGCTGCTCTTTAACCCCTGTGCAGTAACAAAGCAATGCATGGAAATAATGCAGCATTTCAATTGCCTTTGCCAATGAATATGTCCAGGAGACCCAGTGGAATCTGTTGCATGTTCAAAATATGGTTGTTGGAATAAAGGTCATAATCTAAAACACTCGTCAACAAACCAACCAACCAAGGACAACGTAAAATGCTACTCATCTGTTGACAGTTGTTTTTTTCTACCAGTTTAATTTGCTTCCCATTTTTTATTTCATGGTATATTTCATTTGGTTACAATGCAAAGAATTTATCATTTGCACGCTTGTTGATTGAAGCTTGAACTGAATGCCGGCCGGGGTTTAATTACTATACCTCACATACAGCCTGTTGAGGTTGGACAAAAGTGATACCTTGATGTCATTTTTCAATTTTTTTCCCAAAGAAAAGAAAAATAACAAAGTGTCATAACCAATTTCCCAGTATTTTTTTTTTTATTATTGAGACTGAATAACACAGACTTATGGGAATCCAAACTCAGCTTTCTCTCAGAGACATTGTGTCCAGTCCGACACATAAATCTGCTGGTGAATAATAATTCACATTATAATAAAGAATCAACATGCAGTGACAGAACATTGGAACATCAATTTGGTTCAATATTTTAGTTGGGACTGAGTGTATGCAGCTGATCTGTGTGGTAAAACCAGAAATAGTTCGCACCACTCCAAGAATAAAGTGTTTTTCATACGTCCAACTATATAACACCTCTGAAAGTATACATATGGCGGGTCCCTCTTTTATTCAGAGGTGGTATTCTTTATGAAAGCCCGGCTAAGAGCTTCTGCGACGAGCTTTGAGTGGAACCGGATGGAATCTTGCGTGGCCTCACGCAAGATTCGGGTTCAGAGTCTGCTGGTGCTGCGATGCCAAGAGGGCTAAATTATACACCAGTATAAGCCAGTATGAGTCAGTTTTTATGCCTTTTTCTTTTTTTTTTGCAAAAAAAAGAAATGTTCCTTCCTTACAGTATCTCTGCTTTGTCATAAAGAATCCAGGCTCTTGGTAAGAGGGAACTGCCACCTGCAGACTTTTTTATTTTTTGGGGAGATGTTATATTTGGTGATGTAAAGTGTGTTCGCGTCACATCCAGCCAGTGCCAAGTTGTACATCTCAACAGAATGTCTCGGGGAAAAGTATCTGCTCCAATCTGTCAAGCGGGTGCTGCAGTGGTCTACCAATTACAGCTGTGTGAGAAGCGAGCAGCTGTCTCGGCTCTGCAGACTCCTGTGCCACCGCGTCTCATCCTGCATTACATACGTATTTCAAAGTTTAAAAAAAAAAAAAGTGATGTTGTACAGAGAGAGAGACACGGGTGAAATACAGGATGGAGATTGAACAAGAGCTGGGTAGAGAGAGAGAGAGAGAGGATTGCACATCCTGTGATCAGAGGGATTCATTATAGCTGCTATTAAAATGATCCCTGGGTTACTGTCTCAAAGCCAGGAACAGAGCAGTGACAGTGTGGTGACTCGGCGTTGATCAGACTCCAAAATTCAGACCCACACACTGCTGTCCTGAAGCATTTCAAGGTAACTGGTGTCCACGCCAGTGCTGGAAAAGAAGAATGAACTGAGTGGGGAGGATGCAGAGGGTTACTAGATTCCACTATAAATGGCATCACAGAAAGGGTGCTTCTTAAATCACCATGGGTTTTCCACACTCCAGGCTACGTGGCAGCCTGAATAGTATACGACAAAGGTTTGTCAGTACTGTGAGGATTTCCAACACTCCAAGTCATACACAACTGCAATCATAACTCATGCAAAACTTCAATCACGAGTGGGAAACCATAATTGCAGGGCACGCGCACACAACACCTGAACACTCCAGTACCCATCGCAGCAACAGTGTTATCAAATTGGAAGATTGGCACCTCCATCTGAATGTCTGCGCAGTGTAACTCAAGTCATGATTTGACTGGATTTGTTGTTTGCAGGAAATAGAAAAATTATTATTTGAATTTTGATAATTGGAACACATTTAACGTTTTGGCACATCAACACAAAACCAATTCCTTTTGAAGAACAACGCGTTCAACGTCCTCCTCAGTCATTTCTCAGGACGACGAGAGGACATGTTTCGTTACCAAAGCATGCAACGTTAATCTTTTTTTTTTACTAATCTGGGCATTTGACTTCAGACCTGTCTCTGAAATTAGGTTAATTAGATTTTTTCCAAACCCAAAACACTTTTTCAAGCCGAAAACCAATGTATATGTGTATCCAGTAGAGGTGTTGATGGAATCAGGTCCAAATCTGGGCACTTTATAGAGTGTATGAAAGGATAGTGGAATTAGCAAGCTAGCTAGCTAGCTAACTAGCCTGCCGCTGCATGAGTGTCATTGAACAACTTCGAGACACACCCGCACTCCTTTTACAGCATAATCACAGTCATTAACACTGATTCAACAGATTTTTTAAATGTGCTGATGATTTATTTCAAGCCCACAGAAAAGATTGGAGAGGCTTAAGCGTTGCTGTGATTGCGACGCTACGCTGGCTATGGAAAATTAGCTAACGAAATATGGACGTTAATGGGCGTGGCTTAAGCCTGCACATGAATATCTTCTTTTAATTTCAAGGGTAGAGGCACTTCAGCCTAAACTTCAGGGGTTCAGTTATTTTTTTAACACATGCATTTACAAAATATAATAAAACATATCGTGAACATTTAGCGAGTATGTTCGGTATCAACATGTTGCAACTCATTGTCTTCTTTACTTTCCTCATTCCGGGACTGAAACACATAATCCCAGCAGCATTTGGTTTGCTTCAGAGGGAGATGGTGGCGGTGTAATTATTACCACAGCATGTATGTCATTTTGATACTCTGAAAATTGCAATGTCAGTAATTTTTTCCGAGGCTCACAATGCCTGGAGCAGTTCACAGTCTGACTTTGGAAAACTAATCCCATCCACGCAGCACAGACATATTGGACATTAACATTTCTGTGGTACAAAGACTCGTCCTATAGTCAGACCCCGGAATATAGCATCAGTTGTGGAAGTTTCTCAAATCAAAGTATTTTTGAACAGATATGCCTTTTTTCTTTTTCTTTTTTAAACGTGGGGACTCATCAATATTTTTTACAGACGGAATCATATGTCCTGAAACTGAAAACGAGGCTTTCAGCATTGGGGACATCAGTTGGGTTCAGTGGCCGTACGAGATAAGCCATTGTCATATATTTGCATTAAATCAGACTATAATCTGTGTAACCCATGCATAATGTTTATAATATCTGAAATGTTGAATCTGTTTATGATAAGACATGGTGCTTCACCGATGTTTTACAGCAAACATTACCACTCTGTGTGCACATGAGATTATATTAGCAGGTTGTTTTTCTCATATAGTGCATCCTGCCTATTCTGTAGAAAAGCTACTTGATCACTCGTGTCGCTACTGTCCGCGCGTACGAGCCAATCAACACGCAGGTTACCTTCAGTCAATAATGAATCCTAATTAGTCCCCTAATTCCCTCCACTTGACATCACAGTCAGAATCCATAGAAAGCAAATGGCGAGCCGTGTGAACCGGCACAGCCGAGGCACTTCTGTCTGGAGAACCGAATTATTCTTGCCTTCACAGAACGTCCCGGGTATCATGTGACTATCAGCCGTGACATCATCATGCAAAGGTGTTCTGCTGTGTGGTTCTATTGACTACTGTTCTATGTGGTTCTACTGTGTGGTTCTATTGACTACTGTTCTATGTGGTTCTACTGTGTGGTACTACTGTTCTACTATGTGGTTCTACTGACTACTGTTCTACTGTGTGGTTTTACTGACTACTCTTCTACTGTGTGGTTTTACTGACGTCTGTTCTATGTGGTTCTACTGACTACTGCTTTACTGTGTGTGGTTCTACTGACTACTGTTCTATGTGGTTCTACTGTGTGGTTCTACTGACTACTGTTCTAATGTGGTTCTATTGACTACTGTTTTACTCTGTGGTTCTACTGACTACTGTTCTACTGTGTGGTTCTATTGAATACTGTTCTATTGACTACTGTTCTATGTGGTTCTACTGACTACTGCTTTACTGTGTGTGGTTCTACTGACTACTGTTCTATGTGGTTCTACTGTGTGGTTCTACTGACTACTGTTCTAATGTGGTTCTATTGACTACTGTTTTACTCTGTGGTTCTACTGACTACTGTTCTACTCTGTGTGGTTCTATTGACTACTGTTCTACTGTGTGGTTCTATTGACTACTGTTTTACTCTGTGGTTCTACTGACTACTGTTCTACTCTGTGTGGTTCTACTGACTACTGTTCTACTGTCTGGTTCTATTGACTACTGTTCTATGTGGTTTTACTGACTACTGCTTTACTGTGTGTGGTTCTACTGACTACTGTTCTATGTGGTTCTACTGTGTGGTTCTACTGACTACTGTTCTAATGTGGTTCTATTGACTACTGTTTTACTCTGTGGTTCTACTGACTACTGTTCTACTCTGTGTGGTTCTATTGACTACTGTTCTACTGTGTGGTTCTACTGACTACTGTTCTACTCGGTGTGGTTCTACTGTTATACTGTGTGTGGTTCTATTGACTACTGTTCTACTGTGTGGTTCTATTGACTACTGTTCTACTGTCTGGTTCTACTGACTACTGTTCTACTGTGTGGTTCTACTGACTACTGTTCTACTCGGTGTGGTTCTACTGTTCTACTGTGTGGTTCTATTGACTACTGTTCTACTGTCTGGTTCTACTGACTACTGTTCTACTGTGTGGTTCTACTGACTACTGTTCTACTCGGTGTGGTTCTACTGTTCTACTGTGTGGTTCTATTGACTACTGTTCTACTGTCTGGTTCTACTGACTACTGTTCTACTGTGTGGTTCTACTGACTACTGTTCTACTCGGTGTGGTTCTACTGTTCTACTGTGTGGTTCTATTGACTACTGTTCTACTGTCTGGTTCTACTGACTACTGTTCTACTGTGTGGTTTTACTGACTACTGTTCTACTCGGTGTGGTTCTACTGTGTGGTTCTACTGTTCTACTCTGTGTGGTTATACTGACTACTGTTCTACTCGGTGTGGTTCTACTGTTCTACTGTGTGGTTCTACTGACTACTGTTCTACTGTGTGGTTCTATTGACTACTGTTCTACTCGGTGTGGTTCTACTGTTATACTGTGTGTGGTTCTATTGAATACTGTTCTACTGTCTGGTTATACTGTCTACTGTTCTACTGTGTGGTTCTACTGTTCTACTCTGTGTGGTTCTACTGTTCTACTGTGTGGTTCTACTGTTCTACTGTGTGGTTCTACTGACTACTGTTCTACTCGGTGTGGTTCTACTGTTATACTGTGTGGTTCTACTGACTACTGTTCTACTGTGTGGTTTTACTGACGTCTGTTCTATGTGGTTCTACTGACTACTGCTTTACTGTGTGTGGTTCTACTGACTACTGTTCTATGTGGTTCTACTGTGTGGTTCTACTGACTACTGTTCTAATGTGGTTCTATTGACTACTGTTTTACTCTGTGGTTCTACTGACTACTGTTCTACTGTGTGGTTCTATTGACTACTGTTCTATTGACTACTGTTCTATGTGGTTCTACTGACTACTGCTTTACTGTGTGTGGTTCTACTGACTACTGTTCTATGTGGTTCTACTGTGTGGTTCTACTGACTACTGTTCTAATGTGGTTCTATTGACAACTGTTTTACTCTGTGGTTCTACTGACTACTGTTCTACTCTGTGTGGTTCTATTGACTACTGTTCTACTGTGTGGTTCTATTGACTACTGTTTTACTCTGTGGTTCTACTGACTACTGTTCTACTCTGTGTGGTTCTACTGACTACTGTTCTACTGTCTGGTTCTATTGACTACTGTTCTATGTGGTTCTACTGACTACTGCTTTACTGTGTGTGGTTCTACTGACTACTGTTCTATGTGGTTCTACTGTGTGGTTCTACTGACTACTGTTCTAATGTGGTTCTATTGACTACTGTTTTACTCTGTGGTTCTACTGACTACTGTTCTACTCTGTGTGGTTCTATTGACTACTGTTCTACTGTGTGGTTCTACTGACTACTGTTCTACTCGGTGTGGTTCTACTGTTATACTGTGTGTGGTTCTATTGACTACTGTTCTACTGTGTGGTTCTATTGACTACTGTTCTACTGTCTGGTTCTACTGACTACTGTTCTACTGTGTGGTTCTACTGACTACTGTTCTACTCGGTGTGGTTCTACTGTTCTACTGTGTGGTTCTATTGACTACTGTTCTACTGTCTGGTTCTACTGACTACTGTTCTACTGTGTGGTTCTACTGACTACTGTTCTACTCGGTGTGGTTCTACTGTTCTACTGTGTGGTTCTACTGACTACTGTTCTACTGTGTGGTTCTATTGACTACTGTTCTACTCGGTGTGGTTCTACTGTTATACTGTGTGTGGTTCTATTGAATACTGTTCTACTGTCTGGTTATACTGTCTACTGTTCTACTGTGTGGTTCTACTGTTCTACTCTGTGTGGTTCTACTGTTCTACTGTGTGGTTCTACTGTTCTACTGTGTGGTTCTACTGACTACTGTTCTACTCGGTGTGGTTCTACTGTTATACTGTGTGGTTCTACTGACTACTGTTCTACTGTGTGGTTTTACTGACGTCTGTTCTATGTGGTTCTACTGACTACTGCTTTACTGTGTGTGGTTCTACTGACTACTGTTCTATGTGGTTCTACTGTGTGGTTCTACTGACTACTGTTCTAATGTGGTTCTATTGACTACTGTTTTACTCTGTGGTTCTACTGACTACTGTTCTACTCTGTGTGGTTCTATTGACTACTGTTCTACTGTGTGGTTCTATTGACTACTGTTTTACTCTGTGGTTCTACTGACTACTGTTCTACTCTGTGTGGTTCTACTGACTACTGTTCTACTGTCTGGTTCTATTGACTACTGTTCTATGTGGTTCTACTGACTACTGCTTTACTGTGTGTGGTTCTACTGACTACTGTTCTATGTGGTTCTACTGACTACTGTTCTATGTGGTTCTACTGTGTGGTTCTACTGACTACTGTTCTAATGTGGTTCTATTGACTACTGTTCTATGTGGTTCTACTGTGTGGTTCTACTGACTACTGTTCTATGTGGTTCTACTGTGTGGTTCTACTGACTACTGTTCTATGTGGTTCTACTGTGTGGTTCTACTGACTACTGTTCTAATGTGGTTCTATTGACTACTGTTTTACTCTGTGTGGTTCTATTGACTACTGTTCTACTGTGTGGTTCTACTGACTACTGTTCTACTCGGTGTGGTTCTACTGTTATACTGTGTGTGGTTCTATTGACTACTGTTCTACTGTGTGGTTCTATTGACTACTGTTCTACTGTCTGGTTCTACTGACTACTGTTCTACTGTGTGGTTCTACTGACTACTGTTCTACTCGGTGTGGTTCTACTGTTCTACTGTGTGGTTCTATTGACTACTGTTCTACTGTCTGGTTCTACTGACTACTGTTCTACTCGGTGTGGTTCTACTGTTCTACTGTGTGGTTCTACTGTTCTACTCTGTGTGGTTATACTGACTACTGTTCTACTCGGTGTGGTTCTACTGTTATACTGTGTGTGGTTCTATTGAATACTGTTCTACTGTCTGGTTATACTGTCTACTGTTCTACTCGGTGTGGTTCTACTGTTCTACTGTGTGGTTCTATTGACTACTGTTCTACTGTCTGGTTCTACTGACTACTGTTCTACTGTGTGGTTCTACTGACTACTGTTCTACTCGGTGTGGTTCTACTGTTCTACTGTGGTTCTATTGACTACTGTTCTACTGTCTGGTTCTACTGACTACTGTTCTACTGTGTGGTTCTACTGACTACTGTTCTACTCGGTGTGGTTCTACTGTTCTACTGTGTGGTTCTATTGACTACTGTTCTACTGTCTGGTTCTACTGACTACTGTTCTACTGTGTGGTTTTACTGACTACTGTTCTACTCGGTGTGGTTCTACTGTGTGGTTCTACTGTTCTACTCTGTGTGGTTATACTGACTACTGTTCTACTCGGTGTGGTTCTACTGTTATACTGTGTGTGGTTCTATTGAATACTGTTCTACTGTCTGGTTATACTGTCTACTGTTCTACTGTGTGGTTCTACTGTGTGGTTCTACTGTTCTACTGTGTGGTTCTGCTGACTACTGTTCTACTGTGTGGTTCTACTGTTTTACTCTGTGTGGTTATACTGACTACTGTTCTACTGTGTGGTTCTACTGTTCTACTCTGTGTGGTTCTACTGTTCTACTGTGTGGTTCTACTGACTACTGTTCTACTGTGTGGTTCTACTGTTCTACTGTGTGGTTCTACTGTTCTACTGTGTGGTTCTACTGTTCTACTCTGTGTGGTTATACTGACTACTGTTCTACTGTGTGGTTCTACTGTTCTACTGTGTGGTTCTACTGTTCTACTCTGTGTGGTTATACTGACTACTGTTCTACTGTGTGGTTCTACTGTTCTACTCTGTGTGGTTCTACTGTTCTACTGTGTGGTTCTACTGTTCTACTCTGTGTGGTTATACTGACTACTGTTCTACTGTGTGGTTCTACTGTTCTACTGTGTGGTTCTACTGTTCTACTGTGTGGTTCTACTGACTACTGTTCTACTGTGTGGTTCTACTGTTCTACTGTGTGTGGTTATACTGACTACTGTTCTACTGTGTGGTTCTACTGTTCTACTCTGTGTGGTTCTACTGACTACTGTTCTACTGTGTGGTTCTACTGTTCTACTCTGTGTGGTTCTACTGTTCTACTGTTCTACTCTGTACATGCAGATAAAGGCAATACTGTCAGTCAGTCTGAGTTCAAAGATGGGTGTGGTTGCACACACACGCGCACACACACACACGCACACACACACACACAATCACACACACACTTTACCTTACACATGTAACTAGTGTGAGCCCGTCATTTCTACTTATATTTTCACTTCAGTGGGGCTCGACAAATATCGGATATTTTCGTTGCTGTGGAAATGCTCATGTGCAGTAAGCTACTTTATTAAAAGTGCAATTGATCCGCGGGCACACAGGGCCGCTGATAGTTATGGTACATGCTCTGTTCAGTTGGTATTTCAGGGAACCACATAAGTTCAACATGCTCGATCAATGCGTCACAGTCATGCCGAATGAGAAATTGAAATGGATTTCTGAAGGATGTTATTAAGATCCGGGCTGTGACTTCTGCTACCCTGCTTTTTCAAATGTAATTATAGGAATGTTATACAGACAAAAAGACTGGGGGGAAATATTGCAAAAATAGAAATAATGCCTCTTCATGGGGAACATTTGTATGTTTAGGAATACATTCCAATTCCAAGTACACCAATACTGTTTTATTCTCATCACCTTGATATTTCCCAGCTTTGCCTTTTGTGAAAAAGGTTTAAATAACCACAGTTCCTAAAAGAATATAGAGAAATAAAGGTTGCAAATGCCTTAAACCGCATTCCCCTCCATCGCGGCGCGCTGACAAGCGTTCAATGCGTGAGCGTTTGCCTCCATAAGGTTCACACTTTGTTTCAACATTCAGCCTCTGACATTCATTAAAATGCTGTGTTCTGCTGAGTGTCAGAAATGCAATGTTTCCCTGCATTATGAATGTCAGTTTAGCGGGCCAAAAACGCTGTCAGGTTCTAACACGTGCATCATGCATGCGTTTGTTAGGTAACGCGCCGCTGTTGTCAAAAAGCAGCATTACGGAGAACGCGTTGATGAGGTTGTGAATGTGAGAGAAACCTCTCCTGTCGGAGGTTGGGTCAGAGCGCCGACGCCATCAATCATTCCAGGAACAGTTGAGCAATTATTCACCGGTCCATAATGATGAACAGTAAAAGTCTGCTCTTTCCAATACCCAACAGGTATAATTTTCGGAGGATTTGATTGGCCGGGTCAACTTTTGCCCGGGGCAACGCACCGCCTCGGCATACAAATGATACGACGCGGTGGGGGTTACACGTAAACAGCAACGCATTGCCCGTGTGTGTGTGTGTGTGTGTGTGTGTGGCGAGTAGGTTTATCTTTCCCAACATGTGACTTTAATGGAAAACCGGCAGTTATTAGGTGGAATTCGCCTTTATAACCTGAGCCTTGTGGGAAATGATTCTAAAGGAGAGTATGATTGCAAACGGAGGAACTATTTTGTGTCCAGGCCTGATAACCTATTGCTGCATTTATTCTCAGATACAAGCCACGTCTGCCATACTAACAGCTAACTGACAGCGATGGACAAAACCTCTGCAGAGTGCAGAGCAACAACGTGGCTAGACTCAAGCGCCTTTCAAAATACACCATTCACATCTCAGATATGCCTATTCCCAGTCCTGTCTATTATGGTACCATGCATTGCAATGGAAATGCATCGTCAATTACATAGCAAGGGGGATTTTTTTAGTCTTGACATTACGATAATGCTACGTTCACACCAACGCTTTTTCGCGCGAGTTTACCGTTAAAATCGGGTTACAAGCCGCTGTAGCAAGCTAGCTAGCAGCAGCGCTAGTAGTGCTAGCGCTAGGCTGCTGCTAGCTCCCCGCTGCTGCTGCTACTACTGGCCGCTACCCCTCTGGGGAGCTAGCGGAAGTTAGCAGAGCGCTAGCTGGAGTGCTAGCTGGAGCTAAAGGGGGCACTGACCGAAGGTAGTAGCGGCTTGTAACACAACTTTTACGGTACTCGCTCGACTTTATGTGGTTAATTTGCGTCATTTGCTTTTTCGCGGCTTCTCCGTGGCTTTTCTTCTTAAAAACAGTTACGATTTCCGCAAATATTCCGCAAAATATTTTGCAAATGAGGCAAAAAATAATAATCTTTGCACCATTCATTGCCAGAAATTCGCATTTTTCGCAGCCGTTCGCAGCCATTCGCATCTTTGCATTGACTTTGCATGCAAAAAATCTGCATCGCTTTTGCTGTGAACGCAGCATTAGAGTCCACAGAAGTCATGTAAAGCCAGACCCAGATGTTTGTTATTAAACCCCTAAACCTGAAACCGTTTCAAACTGCGACCTGACATTGGCTCAGTCGAGCTTCTGGGGATGCGTGGTGGAGTAGCTTTTACTGTCGTTGCACTTTTGTACCATGTAGGCTTGTAGATACATCTTTTGCCACAGCGGTTACACAATATCAAATCTGTGCCCCCTGTGAGGGGAGAGAAAGAACAAAGGGGGGGAAAACACATCCCTGGAAATGTTGGTTTGTTTCTCAGCTCTGTGTGACATAAAAAAAAAAAGAGTTTTCGACTGTATTTTACAGCAAGCAATCCGTTGCCTTATCCGCCTCTCATCTGCATGAGGAAGCAGCCATACTGAACGTGATCTTAAGGGTGAAGAATTGGCTGAGAAAACAGAGGGAAAGGGTCATTAAGCACCAGGTTGGGAGACAGAGAGAGACAGCTAGGGAGACATAGAGTCCCAACTTCATCAAGATTAATCACTGACATCTGGTGCCTTGGAGGACCTAGTTAGTAAGCCTCTGTTTTCCCCCCGGTTGGGTGTGAATCATCGATGGCAGGCAGAGAGACGCAGGAAGCACAGCCCCGGATGCCTGTTGTATCTGTTGTCACGCTGGCTGAGAAAAGTGTGTAATGACTGACAGCGATGGGGTGAAGTGTGTACGAACACACTAATGCTGTCATAACAACGGACGTTACATGGATGGGCATATAGATAAATGGATATGTCTATCACAAATATGAAGTAACAAAACTAGCCTTTATTTATATATATATATATTATTTATATATATGTATATACATGTGTGTGTATATATGTATACATATATGTATGTATGTATATCACAAATATGAAGTAACAAAACTAGCCTTTATATATATATATATATATTATTTATTTAGATATATATATATATATATATATACATGTGTGCGTGTATATATGTATACATGTATGTATATATATGTATACATGTATGTATATATATGTATATCACAAATATGAAGTAACAAAACTAGCCTTTATTTATATATATATATTATTTATTTATATATATATATATATATGTGAATATATGTATACATATATATACATACATGTGTATATATGTATGTATGTATGTATATTTGTATATATACATATATACGTGTGTGTGTATATATATATATATATACATATACATGTGTATACATATGTTTGTATATATAAACAACATATGTTTGTGTGTGTATATATATATATATATATATATATATATATATATATATATATATATATAAAGAAATAAAGGTGTGACTTCACACTCAATGTAAATTATTTAGCTAAAACGTGAATCTGAAAAACCTGGCTTCAGTTGAGATGTATGAGGCTTCAATGTCATTGACATTTACATATGTGGCCAAATACTTCAAGGTCAATCATAAATCCTGGTTTTACACCACATGTGTGTGTGTGTGAGTGTGTGTATTCATGCATCAGTTTAATTAGACGCGCGGTGTGGTTTTCATTCACCCAGCGTGGGCTCATATGATCGATTATGATCACCACTGTAAAGCATACATAATTAGATGAAACCCAATCCATATGAGGCTGCCGCGTGCCAAATGGAGGCCGGACGTATTCCACTGAATTAAAAATAAATAAATGGAAGAGGTGGGAATCCTTGACAACCTATTGGTTGATTTAACAGAGTCCTGCTTGCAGATTGCACGGAGGGAGATGAATTGATGGCGAGGAGAGGACAGACGGAGAAGGTCGCGTAAGAGTGGGAGCTCGAGGGAGGGAGGGAGGGGGAGGAGTCAGATTCCTCTCTATTAACTACGGGCCTGAAGGAGCCTCTTCTTACTAGGGGCCGATTCTGGCAATCTCTACATTATTATGTTCAGTTTCGTGCCCTGGGCCTCTGTCTTGTGAAGAAAGAGTCTGACCCACATCCACACAGGCTCCTCCAAACACCAGTGCTTCTGTTATTACGAGGCCTCGATGACGCATTCAGAGGTGGAGGACGGGGACCCGGGGACGCGCTGATAAAACGGATGGCTGAAGTCAAAATTGGATAGTGAGACGTGCTGCGTGCAGTCAGATTGTATACTAAGCGGCACCAGGCTGCTGTTTTCAGTTTTTGTTGTTGAGAAATTACATAATTGAGATCATCACATGACTTTTTGTGCTAATCCCGCTTTTTCAGATTCTGTCCTTCAATAGGGATTTTCCCTGTAAAATGAAACGTGTAATGGAAGGGAAGGTTGAAGACAAGTCGGAGCAAATAAAGGTGTTTGTAAAAAGTAACATCATTGATTCCAGTGAGAGAGAATTCTCCATCACAGTTCAGTTCATACAAAACGTTGGCAAAAAAAAAAAAAAAAAAAAAAAATGGGACTCCTTCCTTGGCTCGCTCAAGAGCTGCTCAGCAGTGGACTGCTCCACCCGGCAACGTCTTTTGATTCTACAAGGTTGGTATTGACTTTAAGGGGGGCGTATCATGAAAAGCTCACTTCTTTTGCAGAGCTTGAGCGCATACCTTTGGGTATCTGGAGTTCCTAACAACCCACCAACTGTGAAATAAGGAAAATCAGTCAGTTCTTCGTGGGCTGTTTGGATCAGAAAACATGTGATTCAACAAGCCGCTGCGATTTGGCTCCCCGTCCCATGTCTCATGCAGACTCATTAGAATTTACCGCCTCCCCCCCATCTGAGTGTCTCCACCCACGACTTGACAAGTACCTTTGCAAAAGTGCGCCATATATTTTTGACACGCAAGCCAATCGGAGCAGACTGGGATTGTATCAGGAGGGAGGATTTAAAGAGACAGGCGCTAAAATGGAGCGTAGACAGACAGTATGATTGTTTTTAAATCTCAAACCTTTAAATGAATAAGAATATTTTCTTTACCCATATAGTCACAAAATTGGCCGTATGAATTGTTTCTGTAATATTTTGAAAGAGGCAGTGAGAAGCAATAACTGATGACGATGACGGAAACAAAAATGCTCATATAGTTTGTCTTTGAAATGACCTATTTTTGTCATTTTAAATGATTAACATGTTGCCAGTTGGACCAAATGTTTTTTTTTCTGCTTTCTAAACAATACTTTTAAATGGCGAAAACTTTTTGGGGAGCTTGGAAAGACTTCTTTACATCTCGGCGTCCATTTGATGGAGCGCCGGGTTAAAAAAAAAAACAATCCCGCGGCATGTTAATCTGGCTCCGACCGGCTCTGTTCTGTGTGGTCTCAACAAATATAATATCCCATTTGAGTCATCTATCCTACATTTCCAAGGGCGTCATCTCATTATTGATTTGAGGAAAGTGAAGAGATATGGATATTACTATGGCTGAAGGCCACAGAGGTACTGAAGGTGATTCATAGGCGGGTCTTCCTCATAATTCAGAACCCTGGACAAATAGTTCCTTTCCAACAGGGCTGGCATTTGAAGAAATCAAATCCTCGAGGTGAATTTAAAGCAGGGCCAGAGGCGGACCCGGACCGCGCGCATACCTGGAAGACTCGTGTGAGGTCACGCAGTTATCTTTCAATTACCGCCACAATATACTCCTCCACGCGTAAACACCCACCGCGCCTAATCCACCGCAAGCGACGGCCTCTATCGGCCGTTTCTGACGCATAACTATTTAATGCGTTTTTGCCATTTACATTCCTTTTGTCTTTTTCTTTTGCAATCGCTGCAGTATATTTCATCGCAAC